>NC_080753.1:36049154-36372012 GCF_020826845.1 Diceros bicornis minor | reverse complement strand
TATTGGAAGGTTTTGACTTTTCTCTGAGTAAGATGTGCACTTACAAGATGGTTTTGAGCAGAAGATCGACCTGGTGTGATTTCTCTTGAGAAGCATCCATCTGGTGCTGTGCGGAATCAAGAGGTGAAGGTGAGCAACCAGTAGAGAAAACTGTAGGAAACTAGTGCCATGTTCCAGGCTAGAGATGTTGGTTGCTTTGTCTTGGGTGTGAGCGGAGAAATAATATGAAGTGATAGAATACTGGATACATTCTGAAGATGGGCTTTACAGCATTTCCTAACGGATTAAATCTAGGTTATGAGAAAGAGGAATCAATGAGGACACCCCACATTTCAGGTGTGCAAGTAGAAATATGGGGTGTCTTCAGTGAAATTGGGGAAGACTTTAGAAGAAACACATTTGAGAAAGCAGCATCATAGGCATGCAATTAGGAAAGTTGGAAGAGAGACATCTATTAGATGCAAGTAAGGTTAGTTTTAGCAGCTGGATCTGCAAGTCTCAAGTTTAGGTGAGACGTCTGCGCTGGGGAAGTAGACTTGGGAGGTGATACCATATAAATGATATTTAAAACCTTGAAAATAAATGAGGTCACCAAAGGAATGATGGCTATAGAAGAGAAAGGAACAAGGACTGAACCCTGGGCCCCCAGTGCTACATGATCTGATTAGACCACAGACCCAGTGCAGACTGCACAGTTCTGGCTCTGCTTCTAGAAGGCACAGAGACCAGGGAGTCCCAAACTTTCCTGTGCACAGGAATCTCCTGGACATTGCGTTAAGATCTAGACAGTCCGGAGTAGAGCGTGAGATTCTGCATTTATAACCAGTCAGTGCTGATGCTGCTGGTCTTCAGATCACACATTTAGTAGCAAGAACGTAGACCAGGATTCCCATATAGCTGTGCATCAGCCTCAGAGGTAGGGCTTGTTAAATAAATGATTCTTGAGCTCGGTGCCCAATGTTCTGAGTTAGTGGGTCTTGGGAGAGGGTTGTGTGTTTTGTCACAAGCCCGTAAGTAATCCTGGTGCTCAGCCAGACTGGGAATCACTGATGCCAGTGATCAGAGAGCATTCAGGTTATGGAGGGGACTTAAATCCACATTTACCTGTTTTATCCTGGGAAGAAAAAGGCAAGACATATGCTGAGAGATGTACATTGTTTTCTCTACCATGGGATATAGCCAGGTGGAAGATTTGGAAGCGGTTATCAGCTCAGCAAAAGAAAATCTCTAAGTTGCTAAGAGAGTAGATCTTAAAGATTCTTACCACATAAAACAAATGGTAATTATGTGATGTGATGCAGGTATCAGTTAGCTAATTCTACGGGGTTAGTCATTTTGCAATATGTAAGTGCATCAAGTTAACAGTTTGTAAACCTTCAATGTGCACAATGTTATTTGTCGATTATATCTCAATAAAGCTGGTAAAAAAAATCTCTGAATCCTTGCTTTCTGAAACTTTTCCCTACATGGATTTCTCACTCACTTTTTGGTGAGAGAAATGGATTCCAAATGGTTATAACTGAAATGTAAATGAATATAGATACATAGAAAGAGAGAGAGAAAGTATTGGGCCTCAGGTCCCACATAGGAATCACTGTCACTGCTGCTGGGCACAGATGCCACTGCTCGTACCACTGACTCTCCTGATGCTGGACACTGGATCCTGTGGCTAGGACCACAGTCTCTGCTGTTCTTGGCAACTGGGTGAGAGTACTGCCACTCATGCCACCTTTGTCTGATGCGTTCTGCATGGTCCTATCCTCTGTGTCACCATATCCTGAGTCAGAGTCCAGCATATGATCACCTGACTGGTGGAGCCTCATGCCATGTCCAACTGCAAGAATGTTTGGGAAAGTGGATTTTCCTCTCATATAGACGGAGATTGTCTCTGTGTCCTACCAAAACTCTTTAAGTGTGGAATTCTCCTAACGTGGGAAGAGTGTACAGGTTCTAGGGGTGGAGGTTGGAGTGAGGGATGGAAAAAGAATAACAAATTTTGATATTTGGAGCAGTGATATGAGACCAGACCTTGATCTGGTACATTGTATGAACTGAGGTTTGGTTGGATGGATGAGTGACTAATAAATGGCATCTTTCAACTTATTCCCTGGATAGTCAGTTATGGGGTCCAGATTTTGTTTACTCTAGTTTATACTCATAAATAAGTGGAGTGGCATTGTTGGATGATGAAGTGATTGCTCAAAATGTCTTCTCCCTTCCTTTGTCTCTTGCTATGATTAAAAAACCAAGATCTATAAGACTTCAGAGGATCCATATATATATACTAACATTTTATATTAACTTTTATATTTCTTTGTATATGCACATATTTGGGGGAGAGTATCTGTAACATATATCTGTATTTATGGACACCAACAAAAGTCTAAAAACCATCCTAGTTTACACACTGTGCTTCTCAATCTCTGGTCCATGAAGAGCTAATAAACTGTTTTAGCAAATGATGTGATAAAATGCTCATCTTTTCCTTGACAATTTACACTTTGGGACAAGATAAGGTAGAGGTTTATTTGCTTACATTGACTTTCAATTTCTGTATGTATCTTATTGTGGGCTGACAACAAACACCCCACAGGCCAGCACTGGCTTACAGGTCACACTAAGTAGCATTGGTTTAGATTGTCTTGTATTCTAGAACTTACCCTGGTGCCGGATAAATAGCAGGAATGAAAAAACAGTTAATGGGGATTCCATTTCCAGTAATATGGTAGGCTAGTTTTTAAAGCTGCTGCTTGCACTAAAAATAACTAGAAATAAGCTATGAAATATAAAAATCATCCAAAAGCATAGTAGAACAATCAAGAGAATAATCATTTAGTCCAATATATAAATGGGGTCAAATAACCCGGAGAGAAAAGTTGTTTTTATCTTTAGGGAAATTGCCAAGTCTGTAAAAATCTTAGCTTTGGTTTTCTTGGGTTCATGAGCTGCAATAGACAGGACGTGATGCCCAGAGCTCATTCATGTGGGGGGCATAAGAGACATCCCCTCCCTGAAAATTTGGGGAACCAAGGTTCACATCCTCAGAGTAAGGATGAAACAAAATAAAATCTGCTTCATCCCCTGGTACAACAGTATTCTAAGGAAATGTGCTTTTCTTTGAGCCAGCCAAAAAAAAAAAGGAGAAAACAACTGTTTATGAGAATTTTCAACCATAGCTAACCCTCCTGTGATTCGTATTCCAAATCTGTTTTACCACTTTGGGCCAAAATTACTTCATGCCATAAATTTTGTTTATAATCATCCTGGATTGACGATGACTCAAGAATTGGAAGAAAGAAACAAAAATCTCTATAGAAATCTACATTTAACTTATGTTTCAAAGAATTTACACAAATAATTATACAAGGAAGAAAAGCAGCTCATAGTAAGAAATATATAAGTACAAATGGAAAAAGACAATGATTGAGAAGCAGTAGAAACAAAGGATAAAGTAAAGAGTCTCATAAAACTTCAATATTGAAATTAGGAGACATAGAATATAACATAACAAGAATATGACATAAACATAAATATATATTATATATATCATAGAGAAAAAAATGAAGAATTGAAAATGCCTGAAGAAAAAAAAATGATGAAATTAAACATGCCTGCAGAACATAGGAAACTAAATATAACCTATCTGATTTTCAAAATAACCAAATAAGTTTTTAAAAAATAAAATTAAAACAGTTTAAAAACTGTCTTGAGGAGTGACATCAGCATCATGGCAGAGTAAGTTGTTCTCTTTGTCTCTCCCCTCTAATTTACAACTAAATGGGCATCCATTAACCAACAGAGGATTCCCTACACAGCACAACAGGTTGCCTGAGAGTTCTATGCAGCTATACATCTGAAGGTGGGTGGACTGGACCATAGGAAGCAGTGGAACTAGGGGAGTGGACCCCTCCTGCTCCCTGGTGGCAGTGATCCAGGTCGAAGATCTTCACATGGCAGCCAGCACGACTATCATTAGAGGCAAGGGGAGCCTGGCCCACATGCAAATGCTTGAGAGCCACAGTAGCCTGGTGCGTGGGAGTGTCCACCCTGCCACAGTGGCCCGGCCTGTGTAAATGCTCCCTGCCAAGTGGTGGCAGCTCAGCCCATGTGAAGGCACCCCACCAAGTAGTGGCTTCACCCATGCCAATGCAACCTGCCTGCCAAGTGTGACAGCCCGCTGAGCGGCTGTGGCCCAGCTCATACAAGTGCAGAGTGGCTTACTGGCACAACTACAAGTGGAGGAAGAGGGAACAGAAAAAACAGCCCTTGCCCCCTCCAACTGTGGCAGGTGGAATCTGTGACCAGAAGCAACAGGAACCACAGTAGAACCTGTGACCCAGCCCCCAGTGGCAGCAACCCCAACACCATCACCACCAGCAGCAGGGGCTGTATACAAGTCCCTGGGTCCCTAGGCCCCTGCCAGTGACAGTGACACCCATGAACCCAGAATTCTGTCAGTGGTGCAACCAGGACCCCAAGGTGACCCAGGAACAGCAGCACAGGTGGTGCACAGGACAGCAGCATTCGAGCCTGTGGAGAGCCGGTGGAGGAATGCAAGACCGAGGTGACCAGAACCAAAGTAGCCAAAGCTGTACCCAAATAAGAAAATTACTACCCATTACTTCCACAAATGCACCAGTAGGGGAACAATTCATCAAACACTATGAAGAACTATAGTAACACTGCAGAACAGAAAGAAAATGACAACTCTTCAGAAAACAAACCTAAAGTCACAGAAGACTACAACCTAACTGACAGAGAATTGAAAATAGTTGTCATAAAAAAACTCAAGGAGTTACAAGAAAACTCAGAAAGACAGTTCACTGGGCTCAGGAATAAAATTAATGAACAGAAGAAATACTTCACCAAAGAGATTGAAAATCTACAAAAAAACCACGTAGAAATTCTGGATATAAAGAATACAATTAATGAGATAAATAATAATGTAGAAACCATAAAAAATAGAGTAGACCTTCTGGAAGAGAGAATTAGTGACCTCGAAGATAGAAGCCTAGAAATACTTCAGGTGGAGGAGGAGAGAGAACTAAGATTTTTAAAAAATGAAGAAGTTCTTTGAGAAATGTCCAACTCAATTAGGAAAAGTAACATAAGAATTACAGGTATCTCAGAGTGTGAAGAGATGGTTAAAGGAGCAGAGAATTTGTTCACAGAAATAATAGCTGAGAACTTCCCAAAGCTAGAGAAAGAACTGGACATATAAGTATATGAACCCAATAGAACTCATAATTACATTAAAAGCAAAAAGACCTTCCCCAAGGCATGTAATATTAAAATTGTCAAAAGTCAATGACAAAGAAAAAATATTAAGGGCAGCAAGAGAGAAAAGAATAACCTAAAAATGAACCCCTATTAGGCTTTTGGTGAATTTCTCAGCAGAAAACTCACAGGCTAGGGGAGAATGGAATGAAATATTCAAAACACTGAAGGACAAAATCTATCAGCCAAGAACACTGTATCCAGTGAAATTATCCTTCAGTTATGACGGAGAAATAAAAACTGTCCCTGATAAACAAAAGCTGATGGAGTTCATTGCCACTAGACCTGCTTTACAAGAAATGATGAAGGGAGCCCTCCTACCTGAAACAAAAAGGCAAAGGTTTACAAAGCCTTGAACAAGGAGATAAATAGACAGATAAAATCAGAAAATGGTAGCTCTCTATCAGAATAGCCTAGCAAACAGTTAATTATAACATAAAAGATAAAGGCAAAGAAAGCATCAAAAATAACTATAAACATTTCAATTTAGTCACAAACTCACAACACAAAAACGAATAATTTGTGACAACAAAGACATAGAAGGGGAAGAGGAGGGGGATGGAACCTGCTTAGGCTAATGGAGATAAGATGCCACCAGAAAATGAACTGTCTCATCTATGATATCTTTTATACAAACCTTATGGTAACCACTAAACAAAATATCAGACCAGAGCCACAAATCATAAATAAAGAGAAAGCTGAAAAAACCATCACAGAAAAAAACCAAACTGAAAGGCAGTCAGAACTACAAGGGAAAAGAAACAATGGAAATATAAAACAACTTACAAAAGACAACATGGCAGTATCAAGCCCTCATATATGAATAATCACTCTAAATGTAAATGGACTAAATTCCCCAATCAAAAGACACAGAGTGGCTGGATGGATTAAAAAACAAGATCCAACAATATACTGCCTCCAGGAAACACATCTCAGCTCTAAAGACAAACACAGGCTCAGAGTGAAGGGATGGAAGGTGATACTCCAAGCAAATGATAAGCAAAAGGAAGCAGGTTTAGCCATACTTATATCAGACAAAGCAGACTTCTAGATAAAAAAGATAATGAGAGACAAAGAGGGGAATTATATAATGATGAAAGAGACATTCTACTAAGAAGACATAACACTTAATAATATATACTCACTTAACATAGGAGCACCAAAGTATATAACGTGATTATTAACAGACCTAAAGGGAGAAATTGAAAGCAACACAATAATAGTAGGGGACCTCAACACCCCACTTGCATCAATGGATAGACTCTCCAGACAGAAAGTCAACAAGGAAACAGTAGCCTTAAATAGAACAATCAGCCAGGTTGACTTAACAGATATTTATAGAACATTCCATCCGCAAACAGCAGAATACACATTCTTCTCAGGTGCACATGGAACGTTCTTAAAGATAGACCATATATTGGGAAACAAGGCAAGCCTCAATGAATTTAAGAAGATTGAAATCGTATCAAGCATCTTTTCTGACCACAATGTTATGAAACTAGAAATGAACTACAAGAAAAAAGCTGGGAAAGTCACAAATATGTGGAGACTAAACACGCTACTGAACAAATATGTAGACACTAAACATGCTACTGAACAATGATTGGATTAATGAAGAAATCAAAGAAGAAATCAAAAAATACCTGGAGAAAAATGAAGTGAAAACACAACATACCAACTCTTATGGGATGCAGCAAAAGTGGCACTAAGAGGGAAATTTATAGCAATAGAGGCCTACCTCAATGAATAATAAAAATCTCAAAAAAGTAATCTTAAACTACACCTAAATGAACTAGAAAAAGAAGAACAAAAAGGGGCCGGCCCCATGGCCTGGTGGTTAAGTTCAGAATGCTCTGCTTTGGCAGCCTGGGTTTTGTTTCCAGGTGCGGACCTATAGCATTGGTCAGTGGCCATGCTATGACAGTGACCCACATACAAAATAGAGGAAGATTGGTACAGATGTTAGCTCAGAGTGAATCTTCCTCAAGCAAAAAGAGAAAGATTGGCAACAGAACTTAGTTCAGGATGACTCTTCAACAGCAAAAAAAGAAAAAAAAAAAAAAGAACAAAGTCCAAAGTCAGCAGAAGGAGGGAAACAATAAAAATTAGAGCAGAAATAAGTGAAATAGAGACTAAAAAAACAGTAGAAAGGATCAATGAAAGTAAGAGCTTGTTCTTTGAGAAGATAAACAAAACTGATAAACCCTTAGCCAGACTCACTAAGAAAAAAAGAGAGAAGGCTCAAATAAATAAAGTCATATATGAAAGAGGAGAAATTACAATGGATACCATAGAAATACAAAGGATTATAAGAGAATACTGTGAAAAGCTATATGGCAAGAAATTGGATAACCTGGAAGAAATGAATAAATTCTTAGACTCATACAACCTCCCAAAACTGAATTAAGAAGAAATAGAGGATCTGAATAGACCAATCATAAAAGATTGAAACAGTAATCAAAAACCTCCCAAAAAATAAAAGTCCAGGACCAGAAGCCTTCTCTGGAGAATTCTACCAAACTTCCAAAGAAGATTTAATACCTATCCTTCTCAAATTATTACAAAATATTGAAGAGGACCAGAACACTTCCTAACTCATTCTCTGAGCCCAACATTACCCTGATACAAAAAACAGAAAAGGACAACACAAAGAATGAAAATGATGGGCCAATATCACTGATGCATATAGATGCAAAAATCCTCAACAAAATATTATCAAATCAAATACAACAATACATAAAAAGCTCATACACCTTGATCAAGTGAGATATATTCCAAGGATGCAGGAATGGTTCAACATCTGTGAATCAATCAATGTGATAACCACATTAACAAAATGAGGAATAAAAATCATGTTTTCATCTCAATAGATGCAGAGAAAGCATTTGACAAGATCCATTTATGATAAAAACTCCCAATAAAATGGGTATAGAAAGAAAGTACCTCAACATAATAAAAGCCAAACCCAGAGCCAACATCATGTTTAATGGTGAAACACTGAAAGCCATTACTCTGAGAGCAGAAACAAGACAAGGATGTCCACTCTCGCCACTCTTATTCAACATAATACTGGAAATTTTGGAAGGAGCAATTAGACAACAAAAAGAAATAGAAGGCATTCAAATTGGAAATAAAGAAGTAAAACTCTCACTGTTTGTGGATGACATGGGTCTATATATAGAAAAACCCAAAGAATCCACCAGAAAACTATTAGAAATAATCAACAACTACAGCACAGTTGCAGGGTACAAATCAACGTACAAAACTCAGTAGTATTTCTATACACTGACAACAAACTAGCAGAAAGAGAAGAATACAATCCCGTTGACAATGACAACAAAAAGAATAAAATATCTAGGAATAGATTTAACCAAAGAGGTGAAAGATCTATATACTGAAAACTGTAAGACATTGTTGAAAGAAATTGAAGACAACATAAAGAAATGGAATGATATTCAATGCTCATAGATTGGAAGAATACACATGGTTAAAATGTCCATATTACCTAAAGCAACCTGCAGATTTGATGCAATCTCAACAATAATCCCAACGACATTCTTCACAGAAATAGAACAAAGAACTCTAAATTTATATGAAACAACAAAAGACCCTGAATAGCCAAAATGATCCTGAGAAAAAAGAACAAAGCTAGAGGTATCACACTCTCTGGTTTCAAAATATAGTACAAAGCTATAGTAATCAAAACAGCAAGTTACTGGCACAAAAAGAGACACGCAGATCAATGGAACAGAATCAAGAGCGTGGAAATAAAACTACACATCATCTATGGACAGTTAATCTTCGACGAAGTAGCTAAGAACATACAATGGAGAAAGATAGTCTCTCCAATAAATGATGTTGGGAAAACCGGACAGCCAAGTGCAAAAGAATGTAAGTAGACTATTATCTTACACCATACACAAAAATTAACTCAAAATGGATTAAAAATTTGAATGTAAGACCTGAAACCATAAAACCTCTAGAAGAAAATATAGGCAGTATGCTCTTTGACATCAGTCTTAGCAGTATCTTTTTAAATACTTTGTCTACTCAGGCAAGGGAAACTAAAGAAAAAGTAAACAGAGCCCGCCTGGTGGTGTAGTGGTTAAGTCTGTGTGCTCTGCTTTGGCAGCCCAGGGTCCACAGGTTTGGATCCCAGGCGCAGACCCATGCACCGCTCATCATGCCATGCTGTGGCATGCATCCCACATATAACATGAAGGAAGATGGGCACGGATGTTAGCCCAGAGCCAATCTTCCTCAGCAAAAAGAGGAAGATAGGCAACAGATGTTAGCTCAGGGCTAATCTTCCTCACCCCCACAAAAAAAGGAAAAGGAAAAGGAAACAAATGGGACCATATCAGACTAAAAAGTTTCTGCAATCAAAGGAAACCATGAACAAAATGAAAAGACAATCCACCAATGGGGAGAAAGTATTTGCTAATCATATATCCAAAATGGGGTTAATTTCCAAAATACATAAACAACTCATAGAACTCAACAACAAAAAAACAAACAAGCCAATCAAAAAATGGGCAGAGGATATGAAGGAGCATTTTTCCAAGGAAGACATATAGATGGCCAACAGACAGAGGAAAATATGTTCAACTTCGCTAATTATTAGGGAAATGCAAATCAAAACTATAATGAGATATCATCTTACACCTGTCAGAATGGCTATAATTACCAAGACAAAAACTAACAAATATTGGAGAGGATGTGGAGAAAAGGGAACCTTCATACACTGCTAGTGGGAAGATACACTGGTGCAGCCACTATGGAAAACAGTATGGTGATTTCTCAAAAAATTAAAAATAGAAATACCATATGATCCAGTTATCCCACTACTGGGTATTTATCCAAGAACTTGAAGTCAACAATCCAAAGAGATTTACACACCCATATGTTCATTGCAGCATTATTCACAATAGCTAAGATGTGGAAGAAACCTAAGTGCCCATCTACTGATGAACAGACAAAGAACATGTGGTATATATATGCAATGGAATACTACTCAGCCATAAAAATACAAAATCGTACCATTTGCGACAACATGGATGGACCTTGAGGGTATTATGCTAAGCGAAATAAGCCAGATAGAGAAAGACCAACATTGTCATTTCACATATATGTGGAAAATAAACAAATACATGGATAAGGAGAACAGATTAGTGGTTACCAGAGGAAAGGAGGTGAGGGGAGGGCAAAAGGGGAAAAGGGGCACATATGTATGGTGACAAAGAAAAACTAGACTGTTGGTGGTGAACATAATGCAGTCTATATAGAAACTGATATATAATAATGCACACCTGAAATTACACAGTGTTATAAGCCAATATGACCTCAATAAAATAATTTAAAAATATTAAAACAATTTGAATTAAAAACTCCATTTAGGGGCTGGCCCAGTGGTGTAGTGGTTAGGTTCACTTGCTCCGCTTTGGCGCCCTGAGGTTCGCAGGTTCAGATCCCAGGCATGGACATACACACTGCTCATCAAGCCATGCTGTCGAGGCATCCCACACATAAAATAGAGGAAGACTGGCACAGATGTTAGCTCAGGGACAATCTTCCTCAAGCAAGAAAAAAAGAGGAAGATTGGCAATAGATGTTAGCTCAGGGTCAGTCTTCCTTACTACAAAAAAAAAAAAAAAAAAGACCTCTGTTTATGGACTTTTGCTTTGTGCCATAATGGGATATAAAGAACCAGATTTACTCTCCTGTCTTAAACAGCTACAAATTCAGACAAATATATGAAGCAATGGTATTCAAACCTTGGACAACAGGTAGCTCAAGGATTGTGATTCCTAAGAGAAGGGAAACAAAAGAGGTGAGGCCTATGATTGTCTATCTTCCTGATTAGAGAGAGTTTCCAGGACACAGTGCAAGGAGGAGGAGCCCTAACAGAGCCCAGCAGTCTCACTGAGTTGAGGGGACAGAGTTGTGAACCGGGGAGGCCAGGACAGGCAGAATCAAAGGTGAAGGCACATAGAGCTGGACAGAAAAGAAACTGGAAGTGTGCTGCTTGTTCGCCTCAAGTCTTCAGCTCATCAGTGCATGGATGTAAGGAAACTGCCCAAGGACAGAGAAAGACTAATCCAAAAAGACTACAGGAAACAGTACGTAGTCCTCCACAGGACTGGGAATAGTGCTTGTGCCCAGCAGCCAGGCTGGAAAATTTGATAATTTGCTGAGCATTGGGTTCAGCATTCAGAAGGGTCTTGTGTCAGTAGTTGGGAATAATTTGCCCTAATCTAAACACTGTCCTATTTTGCCTAAAAAATATCAAAGGCAAGACCCAAAAAGATCAAACAGCTTCCAAATAATTTAATGTATCCCATAAATAAAAGCAGAAGTGTATTTGTGGAATGCATAAATGTCTAGCATCTGATAAATAAAATCATAGTGTCTGGCATCAAATAAAAAATAACCAAGTGTGCAAAGAAACCAAGAAAATAGAACCCATAAGGCAGAGAAAACAATCAATTTAAACTAACCTAGAACTGACACAGATGTTAGCATTAGCAGTAAATGACATTAAAACAATTATTGTAAATGTGTTCCTTATGTTCAAAAAGTTACATAAGAGACATGAAAATGTATAAAAGACCAAAATCAAACTTCTAGAGATGAAAATGTCTGAGTTGAAAAATACACTGAATGTGAGATGGAATTAACGGTAGATTTGAAAATGCAGAAAAAAGATCATTGACCTTGAAAACGTAGCAATACACTCTCCAAAATTATATAAAGTAATAATTATCACAACATATTATTGGGTTTGTAACATATTTAGATATGATTTGTATAACAAAACAGCCCAAAAGGGAAGAAATAGAAGTAGAGCTATAGAAAGTCATGTTTGCACATCTCACCGAAATTGAGTTAATGTAAATCTGAAGTGAAATTTGATAAGTTAAGAATATGATAAACTCTAGAGTAACTACTAAGAAAATTATTCAAAAATATAGGGAAAATTATTAATTAATTAAATTATTATAGTAGAAAATATCCACTTAATAAAAAGAAATCAGTAAAAGAGGAATAGAGAGGAGAAAAAGACATGAGACACATAGAAGATAAAGCAAAATGGCGTTGTGAATATACTGTATACATATTAACATTAAATGCTATGCATTAAACAAGTCAATCAAAGCAAAGATTGTTACACTGAAAACAAAACAAGATGCAACTATGGTGTCTACAGTAGACACATCTGAGATTCAGTTACAAATAGATTAAAATTAAAAAGATATCTCAGTCAGATGGCAACCGTAAGACAACTGGAGTAGCTACACTAATGTCAGACAAAAGGGACTTTTAAAAAATGCTAGTAAGATAAATAGGGACATTATATAATGATAAATGAGTCAATCTACCAGAAAGATATAGCAATTATGAACATATAAGCACCTAAAAACTGAGCACCAAATACATGAAAACAAAATTGAAAATTGAAATTAAGAGAGAAATAAACAATACAAAAATAATGTTTGGAGACAGCAATATACCATGGATCACTTCCAATGATAGTGAACTACTGAAAACTTAATCAGTAATTAGCCCCAATTACAGCAACCGCTCTGAATGTGATATCTTTAATAGAGCAGATTTACAGAGCTACTGGTATGTGGTAATGACTATTGACAGGCCTAATGCTTTGAATACCTATGGAAAAGGGGGTCAGAAATTGTTTATATTTGCATGATACAAATAAGACTATACTGCCTATTTTTTTTGTTTGTTTCTTTGGTGAGGAAGATCAGCCCTGAGCTAACATCCATGCTGATCTTCCTCCACTTTATGTGGGACATCGCCACAGCATGGCTTGACAAGGGGTGTGTAAGTGCGCGCCCAGGATCCCAACCCGGGCCGCCAGCAGCGGAGCGCATGTACTTAACCACTACGCCACGGGGCCGGCCCTATACTGTCTATTTTTTGAGGGCTATGTTACTTCTCCTGCTCTCTGTCATCACGTAGAAAGAAAGAATTCGTATGGAACCACAAAAGACCACAAGTAGCCAAAGCAATCCTGAGAAAAAAAGAACACATCTGGAGGCTTCACACTTTCTGATTTCGAACTATATCACAAAGCTGTAGTAATCAAAACGGTATGGTACTGGCATAAAAACAGACACCTAGACCAATGGAACAGAATCAAGAGGCTCCAAATAACCCATGTGTGGAATAATAAGAAATACATTTGGTCTTTGTCCCTGGTTCCTGGCACAAAACTCCTAAAACCAACGGAATACCCAGAGTGATAGGAGTGTCTTTTGTTACTCATAAGGAGTCCCTTTTTGAGCACGCCAGAGTTTACACAAATGAAGTAAATTAGGGTGGGGCCCCTACATAGTCTCAGGATGGGGCTGGTCGCCAAAAAGACCAACTGATTAGAGCATTTGAACTTTCACCCCCACCCACCAACCACTGGGAAGGTGGGGGTGCTAGAGATGAATCTCCACAAAAACTTTTGAACAAGAAGATTTGACAACCTTCCAGGTTGATGAATGCATCCATGTGCCAGGAAGGTGGCATACCCCAGTTCCACAATGACAGAAGCTCTTGTGCTGAGAATCCCTCCAGACGTCTCCCTCTGTATCTCTTGATCTGGCTGTTCATACGTATCTTTTATAATATCCAACTGGTAAACATAACTAAATGTTTGCTTTAGTTCTGTGCGTGGCTCTAGCAAATTAATTGAACTTGAGGAGGGGGTCCTGGGAACCTCTGATTTATAGCCAGTTGTTCAGAGCACAGGTAAGTACCTGGACTTGCTATTGGACTGTGAAATAGGGGAACTCTCATGAGACCAAGCTCTTAATCTTGGGATTTGATGCTATCTCCAGGTAGAAGTGTCAGAATTGAATTAAAATGTAGGACACCTAGTCGCTGTCCACTGAGAATTGGAGAACTGCTTGTGGTCATAGTAAAAAGAGATTGGACCATGCATATATAGTCAATTAATATTTGACAAGGGAGCCAAGAATACTCAATGGGGGAAGAATAGTCTCTTCAATAAACGGTAATGGGAAAATGGGATATTTACTTGCAGAAGAATGAAATTGGACCCAAATATTACACCACTCACAAAAAAATTAACTCAAAATAGATTAAACACTTAAATATGAGACCTGAGTCCATAAAACTCTTAGAAGAAAACATATAGAAAATCTTTTTGACATTGGTCTTGGTAATGATTTTTTGGATATGACAAGAAAAGCACCAACAACAAAAGCAAAAATAAACAAGTGGGTCTACATCAAACTAAAGAGCTTCTGCACAGCAAAGAAAACCATCAACAAAATGAAAAGGCAATGCATGGAAAGGGAGAAAATATTTGCAAACTATATAACTGATAAGGAGATGATATACAAAAATGTATCAGGGACTCATACAACTCAATAGAAAAACTCAAATATCTGATTTAAAAATGTGCAAAGGATATGAATAGACACTTTTCCAAAGAAGATATCCAAAGGCCAACAGGTACATGAAAAGGTGCTCAATATCACTAATCACCAAGGAAGTGTAAATCAAAACCGTAATGAAATATCACCTCACACCTGTTGGAATAGCTATTACCAAAACCAAAAGAGATAAGCGTTGGCGAGGATGTGGAGGAAAGGGAACCCTTGTGCACTGTTGGCAGAAATGTAATTGGTGCAGGCACTATGGAAAGCAGTATGAAAATTCCTCAAAAAATTAAAAATGGAACTACAATATGATTCAGAAATCCCATTTCTGGGTAAATATCCGAAGGAAAAGAAATCACTATCTTCAATGAGATTTATGTTCATCGTAGCATTATTCATAATAGCTGAGACATGGAAACAACCTAAATGTCCTTGAATGAATGAATGGATTAAGAAGATTTGGTGTATATATATATATATATATATACACACACCCACATATACATATACATATACACATACATATACATATATATATATATACACACACACACACACACACACGGTGGAATGTTATTCAGCCATCAAATGAAGGAATATCTGCCATTTATGACAATATGGATGGTCCTTGAGGGCATTATGCTAAGTGAAATAAGTCAGACAGAGAAAGACAAATACTGTTACGATCTCACTTATATGTGGAATCTAAAAAGACTGAATTCATAGAAAGGGGGAGTAGACTGGTGATTGCCAGGGTCTGGGCAAGGGGTAAATGGGTGATTTTGGTGAAACAGTACAAACTTTCACTTATAAGATGAATAAGTTCTGGAGAGGTAATGTACAACATGGTGACTATAGTTAACAACATCGTATTGTATACTAGAAAGTTGCTAAGAGAGTAGATCTTAAATGTTCTCACCACACACACACACACAGACAAAGGTTACTATGTGAAGTGATGGGTGAGTTAACTTACCTTATTGTGGTAATCATTTTGCAATATATACATATATCAAGTCATCATATTGCACACCTTAAACTTACACAACTTTTATGTCAATATATCTCAATAAATATTTCTTTTAAATACATGGAAGATAGTTTCTGTTTACCAGTAAAGAATATTTTCTGAAAGAAAAAGAACAGACTGGGCCATGTGGACATTCTGCAGAACATCATATTGGTCTGATATATTGATAACATGATGTTATTAGGCTCTAATGAGCAAGAACTGGGATGTACTCTGGATACTTTGGTTACATGAATGCATCCCAATGGTAGGTTGTTAAAACTGCTCAAAGATTCAGAGGTCTGCTACATTGGTAAAGTGAGGAATCCAGTGGTCTGAGGCATGATGGAACATCCTCTCTGAAGCAAAGGACAGGTTATTTCACTTTGTACCTCCTGCCTCTAACAAAGAAGCCACACATTTGGTAGCTATCTTCATGTTTTAGAGGCAGCATGTTCTATACTTTGGCAATATTGTTCTGACTTGTATATCAGGTGCCATGAAAGGTTGCTGGTTTTAATTGGAAGCCGGAACCATGTCCAGGCTATAGTAAGTAGCCTTGCTACTTAAACCATCTGACACAGCAGATGTCATAGTACTAGAGGTACATGTGGTAGGAAAAGTTGCCAAGTGGAATCTGGTATATCAGGCAATTCCTAATAGGAGGGTCATCAATGCAGACCCCTAGGCAATGAGCATGGCCATCTGCTGCATAGAACTATATACCATTCAACATTCAGCTCCTAGAATGTTGCTGGGCTCTGGAAGAGATGGAGAATATGATCATGGGACATCAAAGGACCATTGCCCACATACGCCTTTCATGGTTCGGGTACTGTCAGACTCTAGAAGCAATCCACTCTAAGATGGAAGTGGTACATCCAGGATTGGACTAGCACAGAGGTCAGCAAACTACAGCCCATGGGTCAAATCTAACCCACTGCTTGTTTTTGTAATAAAGTTGTAGTGGAACATAGATACATCTGTTCATTTAGTTATTGTCTGTAGCTGATTTTGTGCCACAACAAGAGAGTTAAGTAATTGTGAGAGAGACCATGTGCACACAAAGCAGAAAATATCTGCCACAAATTAGTTACATAACAAGTGGCTCAGAACCCCATGTCACCTACCACTGTTGTACCTTTGCCTTTTCCTAAGCTCTCACTTATGATCTAATGGGGAGTTCCTATGACCAGCTGAGCTAAGAGGGAAAATCCCTGAGCTTGGCTCACAAATGTGTCAGCACAGTATGTTGGTTTGAGCCAGTAGTGGACTGCCCTACCGAGGGATGACCAAAGATAGTGTTGAGAGAGCTTCCCATCAATGGGCAGAACTTCAGGTGGAGCTCCAATTCATCCACTTTGTATAGAGACAAAAGGCGCCTGAGGTAAGAATATGCACAAACTCACAAGCAGTGACAGTGGCTTATCTAGTTGATCAGTGTCCTGGAAGGAGCAAGATGGGAAGATCAGGGACAAGGATACTGGGAAGAGGCATATAGTAGACACAAAGTGTTAGGATCTTTTGTATCAAGTGTTAATGCCCATCAGAAATTGTCCACTATACGAGAGACACTAAACAACCAAGTGCACAGGATTACTCAGCCAGTACACCTAGCTGGCCTCTCTCTTTAGCCACTGCAGCACTCGCACAACAGGCTCATGAAAGAAGTATGCATGGTGGCAAAGAGGGTGACTATGCATAGGTCTGACAGCATAGGCTCCTTGATATAGTTACTGCCAAAACTGATGTGTGACCTTCCAGCAACAAATAAATTCCAGTATGCACCAACCGTTGTGGAGGCCAACCTGCCATTTGGTGGCAAGTTGATGATATTGTCACTCTTCTGATCTCAAAAAATCAGGTATACATCCTAATCTAGATTGACATGTATTCCAGGTATGGGTTTGCTCTATCTTCCCACAGTGCCTCATTCAGAACCACTATCCAAGCACTCACATCAGTATGATCTTCTAATACAGGACCATACATAACAGTACCCTGGAGTAAGGAACCTACTGTACAACAAAGTATGACAGTGAGCACATCGCCATGAGATCCACTGGCCCTGCCCCATACCACACCATACAGAAGCTCCCAGCTGACAGAGCAGTGGAAGGGCCTCTTGAAAGTGCAGCTGTGGAACCCTGCTGAAGGTGATATTCTGCAAGGATGGGTGCTGTCCTTCACGGTGAAGTATACAGAAAGGTTTAAACCAATAGAATTATATGATGCTGTGACCTCAAAGGGTAGAATAAGTAGGTGTTGAAGAAGAAGTGACTCTACTCACATCACTCCCAGTAACCCATTTGGGGTGTTTTACGTGTGCACCAGGTTCTACTGCTCTAGAAGTTCAGATTCCCAGAGGAGGGTACTTCCATCGGGGAACACAGTAAGAGTCCCATTAAACTTAGAGCTATGGATGCCACCTGTTCTCTTTGGGCTCCTCATGCCAGCAGACCAGTGGACAAGGGAAGGAGTTACTGTATGGGCAGCAAGAATTGATCCTGATCACCATAAGGAGCATGAGGGGAGTCGAAGGGAATATGTTTGGCACTGAGACCATCCAAGAGGGCTTTGCTTTGTATGGTCATGTAGATTTCTAGTTGTAAATGGACAAGATAGCAACTACAGATGATAAAGTTCCGGAAAGCAGGGACTCAGACTCCTCAGGGATGGGATCTGGGTAAATCACCAGATGGTTACCTAGACCTTCAGAAGCGTTATCCGAGATTTAGGAGAATCTAGATTGGGTGGTAGAGGAGGCGATGTGTTGCGACCTTGGAACCAACTGGAGCAAGGACTTCTTCATTCCACTGATAGTCCTAGTTCTCCTTTAATAAGTTTCCCTGGAATAACTAATGTAAGAAGAAAGTGGAACTGATTAGTGCAAAAAATGGACTGTAGCAGGTGCTTTTGGTACCCCACCAAGGTTTAGTACACCCGTGCTTCAGCTGCTATCAGTGTTATTGCTAAAGACTCACAGCTGCCCCATTCTCAGAGAACGGCCTTCAGCTCATGGAAGCTGCTGGTTATCAAATAGCCAATTTTGAAGAACCAGACTCCTCCAGGGCTATTCAAAGCACTGAAGCCTTGGCCTGTGAATTCCGGAGATTCTTTAAATTATCGAATAAGAGCTCTGCATGGCAGAACACTAAGTCATCCTTCTCTTCTTTTCCTCTCCCCATCCCTCCTTGCCTTCTCCTTCACTTTCACTTTTCTCCTCCCTTCCACCTCTGCCCTCTTCTCCCCTTCCCCTCCACCTAGAAAATCCAAAGTAAATATTTTACAACATTATGATAGCAAAGGTCTTTCTAAACATAACCCAAATCCAGAAATGATAAAGTAAAAGACTGAAAAACCTGACTATCTGTATATGAAATTTTGGTATAGCAAAAAAAATGTGAATAAGTGGTAATATTAATAATATCTATAATGAAGATTTATAAATCCATAAGGTAACATTCACAAACACATTCTTCTATGCTCTTCACTCTTCTTTCTTCTGGATGAAGATGACCACAGCAACCTTAGGAGACACATAATGAACATGGTACAAACTCTGTCAGCCTGAATCCCTGAATGACGGCTTGGAGCGGTTAGTACTGCCTCCCAACCTCCCAAGCACATTGCTCAATTAGAACCACACTGGGCAGCTTATAGGCAAAATTAATATTCTCTTATGTTGAGCCACTGAAATTTGGGGGTTTATTTGTTATAACAATTATCTTACCCTAATTAATATATGCTCTTAAACCAACAGCCAGAGTCAGAGCACTAAATTACTTGGGAGAGAAGGGAAGGCAAGTCTTATAGACTGAATGTTTGTGTCCCCCCAAATTCATATATTAAAGCCCTAGCCCCTCAATGTGATGGTTTTTGGAAACGGGGTCCTAGGGAGGTAATTAGGTTGAGATTAGGTCATGAATGTGAGGCCCTCATGATGACATTAGTGCCCTTAGAGGAGGAGATGCCAGTGAGCTTGCTCCGTCTGTCCATCATGTGAGGACACAGTGAGAAGGTGCCCATCGGCAAGCCAGGAAGTGAGTTCTCACCAGGAATGAATCTGCCTTGACTTTGGATGCGCCAGCCTCCAGAACTGTGAGAAAATAAATTTCTATTGTTTAAGTCACCCTATTTATGGCATTTTCTTAAGGCAGACCAAGCTAACTAAGACACCAAGATCAATATTTTCATATCAAACTCGAGATTAAAGTTTTAACAGGATTAATTTTTAATACTGCCGTGAGACTATACTGGTAACATAAAGTAACTGTATAGAATACATGAAGCTGATTATTAAGGAACCCACTATCCAGTAGGAAAGAAAGGTTAAGCATGGCAGAGTTGGAAGCCATTGTTGGGGGAAAAAAACATAAAACTTTTTCGTTAAGAATGGTTTGAATAAACTGTTATGCTTGGCTAGCATAACAAAGTGGAAAAGGCATATTGCCCAGAAGAACATCAGTAGGTTGTGGCAGTATATTGGAGAAGAAAATGGAAAATTAAGAGGTAACTTTGGAGATAACCATTTGGTACTCTTGGAAATGCTTGAGAGGGTCTTTGCAGGGGCTGGAGAGTCTGGTGAGCAGTTATAGCCAGAGCCTGGAAAGTGTGGTGAGGAGACCCAGAGCTAGATGCCCTCGAGGCTCCTTCCCTCCCACTCTTGTTAGCAGAGTAGAGAGATGCGTCGGCAGGTCTGAATCTTCTCTTCAGAAGAATAGGCGGATGCTAACCAATGAGCTGCAGGGACTCCCACTTTGTAACAAGGTCGGATCCTTGATGAGGGACATGCTATTGTATCATAGTGGCACAGATGTCTCTGTCTTGCTGATCCAGTAAATATGCAGAGCATTTGGGAGCGTCCTCACTCCTATAATGCTGGCCATGGGAATACAGTCCTCTGTGCCAGTCTAAGAACACCCCTCATTGGACAATGAGAATATGGAGATCACTGTGCTTTGATCCTTCTCTGTTTCTGAATATTTTCTGATATGTTTTACATGTGTACCATGTGGCTCTGTAGAGTGTGTGCCTGTGTCCCTTTGAATCACATCTGGGTTATGTATTGAAGGGCTTCTCCAGGATTGTTCTGACTCCAGCTACACCATGGACTAATCCCTATCCTGATGTAACAAAGGGGCAGTGAACAGAATTACAGGCTAAGGACTGAGAAGGGGGCAGCATCAGACTGTTTTACATTTGTGAGCAAGAACATAACTGCAAGACAGCAGTTAGTCTAGTTGTCAGCATGGAATATGATTGGTTTTAAGGAGAAAGGGCTTTGTTTTGGTTTTGGGAGGACCAGACTCAGAGGAATATAAGAGCAGAAGAATGGTTACAGTTGGAGGAAGTCATCTCATGCAAGTTGGGAAGGCATCAATAACAAAGACTCCCTGGCTTTTTCTTCTCTCTCTCTCCATCCTCCTGCACCTCTGGACCAGAAGTGATGGCACCAGTATAGAGCTCACAGCCTCAAGGAAGCAACTGGGGTTCAGCATCATCAGCAAAGGTAAAGAGGAACCAGGACTTGCTGTTTAGATAAAAGGAGGGAAATAATTGTCCCCCAAACCTTAGGGGAAGGCTGGTCCAGGTACAAGTTATGGCTGGTTCTGTAGCTCTTCCATATTCACCATGCCAAGTAGGGCAGAAGCTAGAGGCAGAATATAATAAATGATAGCATCACTGCCTCCTCCAGAGGTCTCTGAATGTCCAGTGACTGTGTCCTTAGTGGGACTTGAAAGGAAAATTGTAACGTAAAAGGTAGAAGAGACATGCAGGTTAAAATTATGAATATGGATCAGAAATAGAATATCTTTTGTGGGTTACAGGAAATACAAGAGATAGAGAAACAAGTTAACAACACCATGAGAAAGCCCTTAGCCAAATTCAGAATGTGGATCATTCTACAGGAGACAAAGCAACCTGTTTCTCCAACAAATGGAATGCTTTAAGAAAAACAAAGATGGAATGTATATATCTTATAGAAGAGACTAGACAGAAATGACAACCAAATGCAACATGTGGACCTTGTCTGGATCCTGCTTCAAACAAACCAGTATAAAAGACACCCTGAAGAGACCAAGGGACATTTGAATATGCATTAAGTATTAAGTGAAACTAAGCAATTATTGATAACTTTGTTAGAGGTGATAATAGCATGGTGGTTATATCAAAAAATAATCCTTTTCAGTAAGAGATGCATACCGAACTATTTAATTGTAAGATTACGTATATAGTATTTGCCTTTAATATACTCCGGGAAAGAAGAGTGGGAGGAATAGATGAAACATGATGGCCAAATGTTGATAATTGTTGAAGCTGATGATGGGTGATGAGGGTTCATTACACAATTCTTTTTACTTGGGCATTTGAAATTTTCCATAATGAAAATAATTTGGCAAAGAAACATGGAGATAAATGCAAGAAGAAATTGTCTAAAGCATTAAAAGTAGCAGCTTATATGAAATAAAAATCCCAGGTGAAGTGTGGTGGGGCAGGGAATTATCTCCAGCCTTGAAAGATTACAGTTCATCTGAATTGTGTCCTGCCTCCAAATTCACATGTTGAAGCCCCCAGTGTGCTGGTATTTGGAGATGGGGCCACTGGGAGGTAATTAGTGTCCCATGTAGTCATGAGGGTGGGGTGCTTTATGATGGGATTATAAAATAGACATGTCTCTTATAAAAGAGACACCAGAGAGCTTCCTTTCTCCACCAGGTGAGTACACAGTGAGAAAGCAGCCATCTGCAAGCCTAGAGGAGAGCTCTCACCGAATCTGACCATGTTGGCACTTGATCTCTGACTTCCTGCCTCCAGAACTGTTAGAAAATAAATTTCTGTTGTTTAAGCCAAAAAAAAAGTTTACAGTACAATGATGTACACCTGAAATTTTTACAATGTTATAAACCAATGTTACTGCAATAAACAAAAAATTAAAAAAAAATAAATAAATAAAAAATAAAATAAAATAAAATAAAAAGTTTACAGTTCATTATAAGTTTGGTAGTACTATTTTACAACGGTATCTGATGAAAATGAAAATAAAGTGCACACTAAGTCTCACTTGTACTGGGCACTGGAGATACAGGGAGGGAGCCCACAGTCCTCTGGGGAAGAAGCTAGTTACAGTACAGTGTGAAAACAGGTGCAGTGCAGTGAGGTCTCCAGGTGCAACTGTGCAGAAAGTTGCCACCTAGGGAGATGCTTCACACGACATGTGGAGGTGCCCTAGAGGAGGTGGCATTGGGAGGGGGAAGGGATGGCATTCTATGTTGGAGAACTCGCAGTTTAAGCTCAGGATGATGTCAACACTGATATTCTGGAATCACATTGTGCAATTGGTCCTGTGTAAAACTTACCTTCTTTATGTCCTCCAAATGTGGCCCTAAATTCAGTTTCTATATCTTCCTTGGTCTGAGTCTTAATCCTAAAATTGGTCCTCTTATCAGGTTAAAAGTTTCTATTATTCCTATCCTTGGAAATTTCAGGCTATGCAGAGGAAGCCTCTCCAGAGCCTGAAATGTCCCACCATTCTCAAAGACGATATTTAGGAGAAAATCCAGAAACCCTGAATCCCAGAATGAAAGGCTGAAGGCCATGGCGTGCTAATCCAATTCTAAAAGAACCCATCTGCCTCCTGTGCTCTAAGATCCTGATGATGTTAATATAAGTAACGTGGCCAAGGCTACACTTCTAGTCATTGTTGCTGAGTGATGGAGAGAATATTAAATTCTGCCGGGCTCTCATTAAAAAAACAAACAATATTTGCATTATTGTGGTAAGACTTTTTCAGTTACAAGTGAACAGTTTCAGGAGAAGAGATTTAACATGTTGATTTACCTGGGAAAGCCAGGGTGAGGCTGCCTTGAGACATGATTGGATCACATTCTCTCTCTGTCTCTCTCTCTTCCTTGGGAAGATAGCCCAATATCAGCTCCAATCTCCCTCACATTTTCTCACCTTAAAAACTTCAGCAGAGAGGCTGGCCTGGTGGCATAGTGGTTAAGTTCATATGCTCTGCTTCAGCAGCCCGGGGTTCGCAGGTTCGGATCCTGGTCGCGGACAAATGCACCACTTGTCAAGCCATGCTGTGGCGTCATCCCATATAAAGTAGAGGAAGATGGCACGGATGTTAGCCCAGGGCTAAGTTTCCTCACCAAAAAAAAAAAAAAAAAAACCTTCAACAGAAAGACAGACATCTTTCTCACAGTGTCCATATGTAAAGTACCAGAGAAGATTACCCTTGGACCAATTTCTGTTGCTAGGGAGATATGGTACAATGTGGTACACCCTGATTGGTCAGGTCTGGGTCATGTGATTCCCTCACCTTGTGATGCACCATAATATTCCCTAAGATATTTAAGATCAAGCTGATTCTAACCATATAACCGTTAAACAAAAAGGCCTTTGCAAATTCTCTGGTATTTGAGAGAAATGAGAGACAACATTGACTCCTAGAACTGCCGACTTTCTTCATTTCCTCACCTTTACATTTCCACCTAAAATTTCCATCTTTTTATTTTTCCAATTATTTTATTGAGATCATAATGGTTTATAACATTGTGTAATTTCAGATGTACATTATTATTTATCAGTTTCTGTATAGACTGCATTGTGCTCTCCACCAGTAGTCTAATTTTTATCCGTCACCATACATATATGCCCCTTTACCTCTTTTCCCACCCCCCAACTCCCTCCCCCTCTGGTAACCACTAATCTGTTCTCTTTATCCATGTGTTTGTTTATCTTCCACATATGAGTGAAGTCACGTAGTATCTGTCTTTGTCTGGCTTATTTGGCTTAATATTATACCCTCAAGTTCTGTGCATATTGTTGCAAATGGCACGATGTTGTCTTTTCTATGGCTGAGTAGTATTTCATATATATATATACAACATCTTCTTTATCCATTCATCTGAACATACGGGTGCATAAATATGTTTGGATTGTTCATTTCAAGTTCTTTGGATAAATATCCAATAGTGGGATAGTTGGATCATATGGTATTTCTATTTTTAATTTTCTGAAAAATCTCTATACTGTTTTCCATAGTGGCTGCACCAGTTTACATTCCCATCAGCAATGTATTAATGTTCGCTTTTCTCCACAATCTCTCCAACATTTGTTATTTTTTGTCTTGGTAATTATAGCCATTCTGACAGGTGTAAGATGATATCTCATTGTAGTTTTGATTTGCATTTCCCTAATAACTGGTGATTTGAAACATCTTTTCACGTGTCTGTTGGCCATCTGTATATCTTTTTTGAAAAAATGTCTGTTCGTATCCTCTGCCCATTTTTTGATCGGGTTGTTTGTTTTCTTGTTGTTGAGTTGTATGAGTTCTTTATATACTTTGGAAATTAACCCCTTATTGGATATATGATTTGCAAATAATTTCTTCCAGTTGGTGGGTTGTCTTTTCATTTTGTTCATGGTTTCCTTTGCCTTGCAGAAGCTTTTTAGTTATATGTAGTACCATTTCTTTATTTTTTCTTTTTTCTTTCCTTTGCCTATACAGACACGGTACATTCAAAAAGATGCTGCTAAGATGGATGTCAAAGACTGTATTGCTTATATGTTCTTCTAGGAGTTTTAAGGTTTCAGGTCTTAGATTCAAGTCTTTAACCCGTTTTGAGTTAATTTTTGTGTATTGTGCAAGATAATGTTCTACTTTCATTCTTTTGCATGTTGATGTCCAATTTCCCAACACCATTATTGAAGAGACTTTTCTTTTTCCATTGTACATTCTTGGCTCCTTTGTCAAAGATTGACTGTCCGTAGATGTGTGGTTTTATTTCTGGGCGCTTGATTCTGTTCCATTGATCTGTGTGTCTGTTTTTGTGCAAGTACCATGCTGTTTTGATTACTATATCTTTGTAGTATGTTCTGAAGTCAGGGATTGTGATGCCTCCAGCTTTGTTCTTTCTTTTCAGGATTGCTTTGGCTATTTGGGGTCTTTTGTTGTTCCATATAAATTTTAGGATTCTTTGTGCTATTTCTGTGAAGAATGTTAGTGGGATTCTAATTGGGATTGCATTGAATCTGTAGATTGCTTTAGGTAATGTGGACATTTTAACTGTGTTTATTCTTCCAATCCATGAGCATGGAATATCTTTCCATTTCTTTATGTCTTCTTCGATTTCTTTCAATAGTGTCTTATAGTTTTCAGTGTAGAGGTCTTTCACCTCTTTAAATTTATTCCTAGATATTTTACTCTTTTTGTTGCCATTATAAATGGGATTGTATTTTTGACTTCTCTTTCTGCTGGTTCCTTATTAGTGTATAGAAATGAAACTGATTTTTGTAAGTTGATTTTGTACCCTGCAACTTTTCTGTAGTTGTTGATTATTCCCAATAGTTTTCTGGTGGATTCTTTATGGTTTTCTATATGTAGAATCATGTCATCTGCTAACAGTGAGAGTTTCATTTCTTCCTTTCCAATTTGGGTACCTTTTATTTCTTTTTCTTGCCTAATTGCTCTGGCCAAAACCCCCAGTACTATGTTGAATAGGAGTGGTGAGAGTGGTCACCTTTGTCTTGTTCCTGTTCTCAGAAGGGTGGTTTTCAGTTTTTCACCATTCAGTAGGATGTTGGCTGAGGGTTTGTCATATATAGCCTTTATTATGTTGAGGTACTTTCCTTCTATACCCATTTTATTGAGAGTTTTTACCATAAATGGAAGTTGGATCTTGTCAAATGCTTTCTCTGCATCTATTGAGATGATCATGTGGTTTTTATTCCTCATTTCGTTAATGTAGTGTGTCAGATTGATTGATTTGTGGATGTTGAACCATCCCTGCATCCCTGGTATAAATCCCACTTGATCATGGTGTATGATCATTTTAATGTATTGCTATATTCTGTTTGCTAATACTTTGTTGAGGATTTTTGCATTTATGTTTATCAGTGATATTGGCCTGTAATTTTCCTTCTTTGTATTGTCCTTGCCTGGTCTTGGTGTCAGAGTGATGTTGGCCTCATAGAAAGAGTTAGGAAGTGTTCCCTCTTGTTCAATTTTTTGGAATAGTTTGAGAAGGATAGGTATTAAGTCTTCTTTGAATGTTTGGTGTTATTCTCCAGAGAAGCCATCTGGTCCTGGACTTTTATTTTTGGGGAGGTTTTTGATTACTGTTTCACTCTCTTTCCTTGTGATGGTCTATTTAGATTATCTATTTCTTCTTGATTCAGTTGTGGGAGGTTTATGAGTCTAAGAATTTATCCATTTCTTCTACGTTATCCAATTTGTGGCACATAGTTTTTCATAGCATTCTTTTATAATCCTTCCTATTTCTGTTGTATCTGTTGTAATTTCTCCTCTTCCATTTCTAATTTTATTTACTTGAGCCTTCTCTCTTTTTTTACTTAGTGAGTTGGGCTAAGGGTTTGTCAATTTTGTTTATCTTCTCAAAGAACCAGCTCTTAGTTTCATTGATCCTTTCTACTATTATTTTTTTTTAGTCTCTATTTCTTTTATTTCTGCTCTAATTTTTATTATTTCCCTCCTTATGCTTTCTATGGGTTCTGCTTGTTCTTCTTTCCCTAGCTCTGTTAGGTGTAGTTTAAGATTACTTAATTGAGGTTTTTCTTCTTTGTTGAGGTGGGCCTGTATTGCTATGAATTTCCCTCTTATAACCACTTTTACTGCATCCCATAAGAGTTGGTACATTGCATTTTCATTTTCATTTGTCTCTAGGTATTTTTTGATTTCTCCTTTGATTTCTTCATTGATCCAATGGTTGTTCAATAGCATGTTGTTTAGTTGCCACATATTTTTGGCCTTCCTAGCTTTTTAAAAGTTCCATCTTTTACTCTCAAAATTACCTGGAATACTGGGCCACCTTTCTGGGATCATAATTTTGATCTGGATTCTTGTGGAATGAGCACCACTTCCCTTTGACCTGAGCTCTGTATTTATTCTAGTCTCTGCATTTGTAGCCTACAGCCCTGTGTGGGGCCATGCATTCAGGTGCTTTCAGCATCACCCTGAGGTTGGCAGACCCTAAGATTCCCCGTGTTCCCACCGCTGGTATTCTAGCCCTTGTGTAATAACCACCCTTCAAAACTAAGCTGGACTTTAGTGACTTGTTGGTAACAATAGAATATGGTTAAATGATGGAATATATATTTTGGGATCACCAGATGACAGGATATATGGGACCTGGGATCAGTTGTCTCAAGGATAGCTCTCCAAGCCAGGCTGGGGTAGCACAGACTACCCATGAAACCCAATGACAAATGGCCCTGCATTCCTTTTCTACCTGAGAGGTTGCTCCTCTAGATGTCAACTCCATAGTCCCTGCCATCAGACAGGAGGAGGAGGAGGAAGAGATCACCAGCAGTGATTCTCATCTTGGCTGGAATGAACTAGGGATCTGTCTGTAAAAAAAGACAAGAAGGGAAGTGAAGAAACAGGGACTCCCAAATCTAACAGTCAGTGAGCCCAAACATTCATAAGTTATATGAATTTTAAAACTCATAGCTAGAAAGATGAGGAAGGTAACAGTCTCCAGTCTCCCTATGCTGCTCCCTGTCACCCAGAACCGCTTTTTCCAACTTAGAATAAGGTCCAGGGAGCCCACAGTGATGAATACTGTAAATACA
This sequence comes from Diceros bicornis minor, assembly GCF_020826845.1. NCBI lineage: Eukaryota > Metazoa > Chordata > Mammalia > Perissodactyla > Rhinocerotidae > Diceros > Diceros bicornis. The sequence continues at coordinate 36,343,707 of NC_080753.1, read as the reverse complement.
TCTCTGCTCATCTCCAGAACAGACCACCACAACCACCCACTCTCAGGAAGTCCTAATCTGTCTATAAGTATTAGTTTAGTTGTATGCAACACTAACCCAAATAACAGTGGTCTAAATAGGATGAAGCTCGTATGTGTCTCACATGACATTGAGGCAGGAAGTTCAGGGCTGCTAGGGTGACTCTGCACCATGAGGTTGTCCAGGCATCCAGGTTCCTATGACCTTCCTTCTCTGCTATCTTTGGCATGTTGCCCTTATCAGCATGACCTGAGATACCTAAGACCATGTCCGTGGTCCATGAGAAACCAGGGAAAGCAGGGAAGGAAGAAAAGTTTCCCTCTCTTAAGGAGAAAACCAGCAACTTCACATCTGCTTCATCTGATTGGCCAGAAGTTAGACAAATACAACTCTCAAGTGAGCCTGGAGAATGAACACAGTTTTAATCTGGGTAACCATGTGCACAGATAAAACTCTATTAGTGTACAATAAGGATGCTTTTTTCTACACTTAATAAATTTTTCAAAACAGGAGGGACAATCATCATTATCCATATTTTACTGAACCAGATTTGTAAGTAAAAAATGGAATAATCTCAGAATATATTGTTAATTGGTAACAAGGATGCAGATAGAATGTGTGGTAGAATAACACCTGATAAAAAGGGAAAGCTCTCTCTATAATAGTGTGGAAACTGGTAATAGTGGTTACGTCTACAGAGAAAATTTGGAAGAACTGTGCATGAGACAGAGGATGAAATTTACCTTTCATTGTATACCCTTTTAAGTTATATGAATTTTTAAAACCTTGTACATGTGTTACCCATTCAAAATAAATTTTGAATCACCAAGGAAAACCTCATATTCATTTAGCATACATTTATTAGGCAGTTACTAGATGATAGGTTCTCTGCTAGGCTCAGTGAGGGAAACACCAAGGAATTTACAACAGGGTTGAATATCCTGGTAAATGCAACATTATACTTAGTTGTTGGGAAGCATCTTCCAGGAGAAAGCTAACTGAGTGCCTACTGTGTGTCAGATATTGTGCCACCTGCTGAGGACATAAAGAAGACTAAGGTACATTCCTTTGTGACGTAAATGCCTTGTCATGTTGAGAAACTGTGCCAACCCACAACCTTCCAGGAACCCCACTAATTTGTCTCATCCCTGTGTAGAAAGTGAGCTCAGGCTTGGAGAGAGAATCTTTGCTCGTTTTGCCCCTAAATTAATGGAAAAGTCTAGTTAGAGAACAAAGATTTCCTAATGTAACTGAGTAATCAATACAAGAGACAATCAGTAAGAAATAATCTAGATGAAGGGGAAGAAGCTAACAAAGTGAGATCACAATAAGTGACTTTGTGGCATCCTGTATGAAAGCCAGCTGGAAGAAATTGCAGGAGCCCAGGATTTGCCTGGCAGGATGACACAGGAAAGAAACAAATAGTTCAGTTTAGTGATGATGCTTTCCTAGAGATGTAGGAGGTCTGAAAAATCAAGGTAGAAACATTCAGAGAGGACGGCCTCCCAGTTTCACACAAACTCGACATGCCTTTCCAATGATCCAATGGTGTTATGATTCTTATGGCAGAATGGTGCTTTGACAAACAAATTCAGCTCTGCAGATCACCTTGCCTAATGCAGGACCTACAGTCATAATGCTCTTGTTCAGTGATTGTCCAGCCTGTGTGTGAATACATCCAGTCCAGAGGTCTCACTACTTCCTGTTCCTGCTTTTTCTGACATGGAACGTCCTGTGCAGACAGATTCTAAGACGGCACCCAGTGATCTCCACCTCATGGTGATCAGTCCTTTGTGAAATCTCCTCCCATTGAGTGTGGGAGGAACCTGTGACTTACTTCTAACCAACAGAATATGGCAACAGTGACGTCACTTATGTGATTAGATCATACAAGGTCATGACTTCCCTCTTGCTAGCTGACTCTTTCTACTGCCTTTTATGCTAGCAAGCTCTGATGAAGCAAGCAGCTCTGTTGTAAAGGTCTTCATTGCAAGGAATTGAGGTCAGCCTTCTGCCAACATCCAGCAAGAAACTGAGGCTGTCAATCTAACAGACCACAAGGAACTACTTTCACTCCTCTTCCCAATGACAGCCCTTTCCTTTCTTGAAGACAGACATCATGCTTTCTCTTTACCAGCATAAATATCAAGTTCTCTTAGGATCCTAGTTGCTTTCCTCTCACCATCCAGGACGCCCCAGTAGGGAGGAGCAGGCAGGGTGGGAGGAAGTGCCCATGAGCAGGGATGTGGCTAGACTTCTCCTCACATTTTCACCTTGGAAAGCAGATGTTACACAAGAAGTCAGTTGGAAGAGAAGTCAGAAGCAGCAGGGATTGGAGGGAGATGAGTGAAACCACTGTATCTCTCAGGCCTATGTGGGGCTGTGCTTTTGGGCTGTGAAATAAAAGAGTGAGGACTAAACTCTGAGTGGCCACTGCTGGTCTTTATCCCTTCAGCATTCTGGATAGCCCACCTCACACCCCAAATGACAACACCATTGATTCCCTACAGCTTGGGTGTGACCCTCCCCTCCCACTACCCCCAGCAAACACACTCCATCAGCCAACGTGGAACCAACTCTTCTGTCACTTCAAACCCCATGGACTCACCTGTAGGGACTGTGAGAAATGCAATAGACTCCTGAGCAGTCTCAGTGCCTAGAGAAGAAAGGGAAGCTGTCAGAGCCACATGTGGAGGTGACCCTTAACGAGGCAGATGTACAGTGTATAGCAGTCAACATAACAGAGTGGGAACTTGGGCTCAGCAGTCAGACTGTTTTCTTAGAGTCATGGTTCAGCCAGTTGAAAATCACTTAAGCTCTCAGTGGTCTCAGTTTCCAGGTGTGTAAATGGGGTTGGTAGCTGTCCCTATCTCACAGGGCTCATATGAGGTTTAAAAGACTTAATTCATATAAATCCCTTAGAACAGTGTCTAGAACTTTTATTAAGGCAGAATACTGGAATGGGAGGATGTCTCACCATTTAGTTCCTGTTTCCTTCCTCTGTGTAATGAGGACCAGTACTTCCCAAAACTCGTCAGCCTGAGCCTCCTCTTCTCACTTGCCTGGAGATAGAGAGATTCTCTGTCTCTTATAATCCATGGAGTGGAGGTAGGGCAACCATGAAAAAGCCAGAGTGGAGCCAAGGAAGTTTTAGAGCAATGCACAACCACAGAGAAACTCAGGCACATATACATACGAACATGCATCCATGCTTATATATGCTCACGTACACATTTATATACAACCTCCTCACACACAAATACCTACATATATTTTTATATGCATGTGTACTCACACAGACAGACAGACATGCACATTACACACTCCTTTCAGACTTGCCAATTCAGTTTGGAGCCTGGCTTGTCCCACTTCAACTTTTTTAAAAATTTAGGATCCTGAGGGAGAAGAACCTGAGAATTTTTGTCCCACAAGAAAGAGACCCACTTTGATACTTCTGGATCTCATGTGGCCCTGCTCCTGGAACCCTCATAGAGAAGCAGGGGATCTGACCTTAGATCAAGATCCTGGAGTCCAGAGGTCACCACATGCACTGGCCCACCTTGGGAATTGGGGCTATGGGAACCCAGCAGGTCTCCAGCCTCCCACCTCACCAGCAGCTTCTCCGCCTGCCCTCCTACAGCAAGGGATCCCTCCCAGGCTCTGCTGCAAAACAGGATGTCTCCACATTGGCTCCAGTATTAATAAGAACATGAGTTGCAACTCAATTTGTTTGGGGTGAGACACCCTTAGGTCAGAACAATGAAACCCAGAATCTCTTCCCCTACCTGAGTTCTTGTTGTTCTAGAGAACAGCTCTAGCAACCACAGTTCCAACCATTAAAACTCCATCAAACACAACTCCAATAGTAACAGCCCCAAGGAGAACCTGGCCAGCAAATGCCCCCTTGATGGCGATGGTAGGCTGGGAAGACTGGTCTGAGGAGGAAAGGAAGAGTGAGGGGCTCTGACCTCATATCTGAGCCCTGACCCTGCTAAAAGTTTCCAGAAGGGCTCCTGCTTTCCCTTGGAAGAAGCTCCACAGCCGCTCATTTCTGGAAGGTCCCATCTCCTGCAGGCCTGGTCTCTGCAAGCTTTGTGTCCTGGGTCTGATCCTCCCCATCACACTGCCAGGTCAGTGTGATCTCCTTAGGGCAGCAGCCCAGGGCCCAGCAACTCAGGATGACCTCCCCATTAGGGCTAGGGTGGTGGGTCACATGTTCTGGGAGGCTCTGTGGTAGACAAAGCAGGGATGCTAAGGCAAGGGCTTGTTGAGGAGCATCTGTTCCAAAGACCAAGATGCCATAACTCCTGATGGTTTAGCTGCCTACCGGGGCTGGCAAGGAGCATCCTTGATCAGAGTGTAGAGGGAATCTACACTAAGCTAAGGAGGGTCCAAGACAATGGCTTGGGAACTCAGTCCAACATTCTCTTCCAGAGTAAGAGTCACTCTGAAGACTCTCCACAGTTTTTTTTTTTTTTTTTTTGAGGAAGATCAGCCCTGAGTTAACATCCGATGCCAATCTTCCTCATTTTGCCAAGGAAGATTGGCCCTGGGCTAACATCTGTGCCCATCTTCCTCTACTTTATATGGGATGTCGCCACAGTATGGCTTGACAAGCAATGCATCGGTGTGTGCCCGGGACCCTAACCTGTGAACCCTCGGGCCACCGAAGCGGAGCTCATGCACTTAACCACTATGCCACTGGGCCGGCCCCTCTCCACTATTTTATAAGCCATCAGTTGGTGTTTCTAGATAAATTTTTATAGGTACTAACAGTTGTGTATCTAATGGGAAAGGGCCAGAAGCGAGAAAAACCTCTAAGAGCCTGGGAACTAGCCCTGTGTTTTCCTGAGAGTCACTTCACCTCAGGGTGGGCCTAAGAAGAATGGGTAGAGGTGGCACTGCCCAGGAGACTCAAGATGGATAAGCCATCCTCAGCATATTGGCCCCACCCATCCCACACTAGATATTCTAAATTCCTTTGCTGGATGAGCTCTGGAGAGCCCTCCTCACTACTCTGGTGAAAGAACTGACCCAAGCTGAGGATGGGGGAGGAGCTGAGTGGGTGGGCTATGGGAGGTCATTACCAGTGTGGTTCCCCTCCAAACTCCAAGTATCTTCACAGCCACAGGATGCACTCCTTCTCAAGTGGATCTTATTTCTCTCCATGAAGTTCCCACAGGCCTCTCATTTTTCCTTGGTGTAGCAGGCAATGAATGAGACTGCCATGTATTGCAGAGGGTCCATATCCAAGCTCAGATAGTAGTCACCATCATAGTCACAGTGCCAGTGCTCTATGGTCTTGCTGTCCTCCTGAAGCTCACAGCCATAGGTGAACTGCAGGGTGTGGGGACCTGTCCTCCCCCCCCAGGACAAGGCAATGTCAGTCAGAGCAGAGAGCACCTCCAAGGCCTCTCCATCAATGGTCCCTGCTTCTCCACCCCACTCCACCTTCTCTCTTGACTTCTCCTTAGGTGACATTACTATTTTAGACTGTAATATTGTGATATAATAAGAAAAATATATTTTGTTCCTCATCCAGGGTTCTTAGCACACAGCTCCTAAAACCTATGTCATTTCTTATACAATGAGAGCAATAGGAGCATCTCCTTTTATATTTATTTTTGTTCCCAGTTCCTGAAATAGCTCCAGAGCAATAAAGGTGAAAGGAGCATCTTTTGTTATCCATAACAAGCCCCTTTCAACCTCACCTGAGTTTATGTCAATGAGGTGATTTGGTGAAATCCCCTAGACAAACAGAATGGAGGATTGGTTGTCAGGAGAACCAACCATGTGATTAGAAGGTTGGAACTTTCATCCCTATCCCTGACCTCCTGGGAGGAGAGAGAGCTGGAGACTGAGTTTAGTCATCAGTGGCCAATGATTTAATCAATCATGCTCATGTAATGAAGCCTCCATAAGAACTCTAACTGAAGGGGTTCAGAGAGCTTTAGGGTTGGTGAACACATTGGGTGCAGGGAGGGTGACATGCCTGAAGAGGGCATGGAAGCTCTGCACCCCTTCCCCATTTCTTGCCCTATACATCTCTTCCACTTGGCTGTTCCTGAGTTGTATCTTTTTGTAATAAATGAATAACCTAGTGAGTAAAGTTTTCTTGAGTTCTGTGAGCCATTCTAGCAAATTATGAAACCAGAAGAGGAGGTGATGGGAACCGCCAATTTATAGCCAGTTGGTCAGAAGCACAGATGACAACCTGGACTTGAGTTTAGCATCTGAAGTGGGTCTAGTCTTTTGGGACTGTGCCCTTAACCTGTTGGGTCTGCACTAACTCCAGGCAGTTAGTGTCAGAATTGCTTCGTGTGGATAATGCACATATTTGATTTTCCCCTTTAAGACACACTAGTGTGGCCCTCTGATTCTGATCTCCCTTACTTGCTGTCAGCTCTACAGTGGGGAACGGTCTCCACTTGGTTCCAGAATATATCGAAAAAGCTTTGGGTGGGGAGTGACAGACTTGGGCTTTGCCATGAACTGTATCATTTAGGCAAGTTATTGAACCTCCACAGTTCCACATTTATCTTGTGTAAATGGGAGGGATAGATTAAAACCCCACAGATCTCTTCTGTGCTGTCTCAGATTCTAAGTGCAAGCTCTTGAAAACAGTATCACAGTAGACAGCATTAACATGAGAGGGCACAAAGTGCTCGGTACAGTTCTCCTTGAGGTACTAGAGAATGTAAACAACATAATAGTAACAAGCACCAAACTTCTGCTGAGAAAATTCTCAAATGAATTTCAGAATCAAATATAAATAACTCTGAGATTGCCCCAGCCTGGGTTGATCCCACTATGCTCTGGGCTCCCACAGTCTACTGGCTCCAGTTCCTGATCCAACACTTACACACTGTACCAAACATTATTGTATATAGTCTCTCTCCTCTTACCCTGTGGGCCCTTAGCAGGTGGAGACTATGTCAGTGCCTGTAACATAAACATCTGGCAAACCTTTGTTGAACTCATGCTCCTACAAGGATCAACGGATAAAAGCTTAGCAGCCTCACCATTCAGCTTTAATTGTACTTCTCACTGGTTTATGCCTTGGTTTGGCATTCAAGGCCTTTCACAAACTGTTTCAAGAGACATTAACGAGAAATTATTAAACTACAACCTATCCCCTGAACTCATTGTGCCCAGTTTCACCCCACACCACGTGCACCCTAACTTCTGACTGCTTAGAATGTCTTTTTATTTCCTTCATTGTCCCACATATACTCATCTATCAGGTCTCATACAAAGTTCCACTTCATTCATGAAACTCTGCCTGACCACTGGGGTGTCTTATGTATGAACTTCAGTAAATTATTTATCTGCTTCTCATTTGGCATTTAAGGAGGTTCTGGTCTTGACATCTCTTGGTGCATCAAAGGGTCAAAGACGGTTCCCAGAAATATGGGTTCCTCCCCATATTAACTGTAAATCTTTGAGGATTAACACCAAATTATATTTTTCTGGTTCCCTACTTATAGTGTCCAAAAGATATATGCTAAACATGTATCCATGACCCAATGAGACTGTTGAATTAATTAATTAATAATGGCATACAGACTCTGACGGGGCTGGGCCAGTCTTCACTCTCAAGTGATAACTTACACATACTTGCCTGACACACTTGACCCTATGAGAATACTTGTCAAGAGAGCCCCCTGCCCCTAGGGATTGGAGTGAAGTGGTAAGTACTGTTTTCCCACAGCTTTCTCTCAGGCACCTACCTGCTTTATTTTGTGCATGCTTTTTATTCAGACCACGCTCTATGGCTTGGTTGTAGCATTGCTGACCATTTCTCAGATTTAAGTGGAAAATCTTCATCTGACTTGTGAAGATCTTGGTCTTATCATGAAATAACTTGACTTCTCCATCAAGCACTGAATGCAAGACTTTGCCTTCCTCTCCTCACTGTCATCATGGATGGAAGGGTTGCTCATCCATGAAGCCACAGACAACAAATGCAGGGACTCCTGGACCTGGCTCAGACATGGCTGAGTAGAAATACTGCAGAGAGTGCGATCCTGAGGTAGGAACCAGAGACAGTGCATGAGAATAAGCTCCAGTACTTACTGACTGAGGACTTAGTTTTCAATGGGGGGGGGGGGAATGAGTGTGTTATGTCCTTGTGTCTGTGTGTGTGTCTGTGTGTGTGTGTGCATGTGTGTCTAATAGGAGAGACAGGGTACACAACACAAACAATGGAGAATTGATTGCACAATAACCCCCTGCACAAGTGAATTCAAATCCCACAGAGTATGCACTCTGAGAATTTAAAGAAACAAAAGAAAATGTTAGCACAATGCCTCAATGAGAAAACGTTCCATGAAGAATCTGTTTTTGGGTAGGGTTTGAAGAAGTAGAGGGATCTGGAGTAGTGAAGGAGCTTTAGAAATATTCTCACGGCTTGAATTGAGGTATAAGTTGCCTGGAAATAGGACTCTCCCAGGTCCCCTGCTATGATGTTGTAGCATCTCAGGCCTTGATGGTTCCCTTGCTCTCCCCACTAACATTCCCTTCCCCTGTGTCACCTTTGGTGTCACTGGGGAAAATGCACTGGCCTCAGAGTCAGGAAGTTCCATCTCTGCCACACCCTTTTTTTCCTAGTAGAAGCCACTTCCTTCTGTGGGCTTCAGCTTCTTTATCTCTAGAATAAAGCCATTAGACTAGAAGGCCCAGGGCCTCCCTGTCCTACTATCTTGTAATTCCAGGGTTTCTGAAATCACCTAGTGATTCCATGTGATGAGTGTGTAGGAGGTGGTGCAGGTGGAGGAAGGGAGCGCCCAGAGAGAAGGAACATCCTGCAGCTCTCCTTGTCCCAGCCACTCTTGTCTTGTTTCTGTTCCTCAAACATGTCCTTTCCTTCCCAGAACTTTTGATCCCATATTCTTCCCTCATCTGGCATACTCTACCCCATCTACCTACAACAACCTGTGATCTTGCCCACTTCCACTCTCTGCTGAAATGTTACTTCCTCAGGGATGATTTGCCTTACCCACCACCCTTCACCTCAGACAAAGTGAGTTTCTCCTGCTCACGTGCCACCACAGCCAATAAGCAACACGTGATTGTGTTTTCACTGTCTGCCTCTGTAAACTGATGAAAATGAAAACAGCAAATTATTTTCTCTTGTAGATCTCTAACCTTAGTGACTATATCAGTGCTGTATTAGTCAGGGTGCTCCAGAGAAACAGAACGAGTAAGATGTGTATATATACAGAGAGAGATTTATTTTAAGGAATTGGCTCATGCAATTGTGGGGGCTGGCAAATCTAAAATGTGCAGAGTGGGCCAGCAGGCTGGAGACCCAAGGAAGAGCTGATATAGACTGAGTCCAAAAGCAGTCTGGACAACAGCATGGCTGTGTTGTACTTTCTTCACTCGGAGATTTAGGAAAATTATCATTCTCCTCATATTGCACAACTTCTAAAAAGCATGTGTGTTTGGCTTTTCCTTTGTTCTTATTGTTAGGGTGCTGTATTTTTGTGGAGAAAATAGAAGTGCAGTTTTTCGATATCTTTAAATTCAAAAACTTAAAATAGAATACAAAGAATAAACAGTAAGAATGAACTGAAGAACAAAGTTTGGACATATTTTTAACATTGCTTTTAAATGTTATAAACATTAATCTTCTGGATCTGAGAGGGAACAAGGAAGTAATGATATCATTATTAATGATATTAATAATGAGTTACAGTCTGAACACAGTCACAGAACATTTAATATTGTACAAAAATTATAACAAGTGGGAATACCTTTGATATTGTATAAGATTTAGTTCAAAGAAAACAATAATTCACATTGCTAAAATTTTTAAAAAATCTCTGCTAATTTTGTGAAAACTCACCGGTGTCTTATTATTGCTAGCAATGTAAATATTATATGCAAATGATGCTCAAAAGCTGTGTGAAAGTTGAAGGTGCTTAGCACATTCTGTCAGTGCTCAGAATTCAATGAAAATAATTAGCAATACTCACAAAGAAAATTTGAATAATGTTATGAATTAGCTTTGCACAATAAAGTATTTGAAATAATAAACATTTCTAAAATATTTCTCTCATAAAAGCAATAAACATTTAGAAAGTCTCATGAGAAGTTAGTTCTATCTGCTGTGTAATTAAGTAGAGCTATTTATATGCTAAACAGAGGCTTTTGAAAAGATTGTAAGTAGTGCATATCATTACAGTGTTGGTGAATGGTTCTGCTGGTTGCAAGCCATCTATCTATGATAATAAGACAAGTTTTTGGAAAACATAAATCTAAGAAATAAATCATTATCAAATAAACATCTGACAAAAAAATGTATATCTGAAGAGGTTGGAATAGAAATTATGAAAGTGGGAAGATTTAGGTCTCCTCAGTACTACGATGATAAAAAGCATTAGGAAATTTTGTTGAATCGTTTACATTCACTTCATAAAAAATCATGAAATGGGAGTAGGTAAATATATGGAAAATAAACTTTTTTTCAGAGAGTTGGCTTTATTAACATTTTAACGGAGATGTCAATGCTATCTTTAGTATTATCAGAGAAAAATGTTGCTTATTAGAGAAACCAGCTTGATTTGACAAAAATAACAATTAACTTACAAAAGTAAATAATGGAAGCAAAGGAGGGGGAAATCAGATGATATTGTTTTTCAAAAATTTATATAACATACCATTTTAAAGAAAAATGCCCATATCAATAAAAAAGCCAATTAGAATATTTAATAATTTATGTGGAGGTTGGTGTCAAAATGGTGGCATAGGCAGACTCTGAACTCACCTACTGCCATGGACACAACAAATTTACAACTACCCTTGGAACAATTACCCCTGAAAGAGAACTGAAAACTGGATTAAAAGAACCCCCACAACAAGGGATAGTCCTGACTGAGGTGAAAGAGCCAGAAATTCCTGTCTGGAGAGAAAAAAAGTCACTTTTGCAAGCCACAGCACTTCATGGACAGCTGGGAGCAATCCTAAGGTATGCAGCCTTCCCTGGAGGAGTGGAGAACTGAGTGGGATAGCATTACAGCTATAAGCATCTTTTGGACTCAGCACAACTGAGACAAGTGTCATAATATCTAGCTTTGCTGGCTACCAACAACAACAGGGAATACCCACAGAAAAGCTATCAGACATAAGGGAAAAACAGCCAGCTCTTAAAGGGCCCATGCACAAATTCACCAGTTTCAGAAGGCAACATAAAATCACAAGAAAGGAAGGTGAACAGTCCTTTGGTGAAAAGAGACTAACCTGATAGGCTCTGGGTGCATCTTGGTGAGAGGTGAAACCTCTCCAGGGACTAAGACATTGGCAGCAGCCATTATTGTGACCTAGTTCGGGCAAGCTGACACAGACGCTAGCAGATGTCATTGGAGTTCTTCTGCTGGCTTGTTAGCCCAGGGTCTAGAGCAACAATTTAATCCAGCTCAGCCCAGGCAGGCAACCTGCCTTAGGGCCCCACCCAACACTAAGCCTTTGAGCAACTTGTCTGCCTGTATAGGCTGGGCACCTGGAACCTCTGCAGCCAGGTGAGTGGGTCCACCTCTGGGGGGCAGGGCATGTGTGAGAAGCAGGTGGAGTGTATGGGACATTGGTGAAGTGGTGTGGGGCCTCTGCAGGGGGACGACTGGGTCTGCTTCAAGGGGTAGGGGTGCACACATGGGGCAGATCTGTGTTGATGGTGTGTATGGCCCTGTTGGATGTGCAGACTTGTGCTTCTCAAACAGCCACATAGGGGACAGGTCCCAACTTCCAAAGCCTGAAACAATTGGGTGCTCCCATGCCTTGTGCCAGCCCTACTCAGCTGCAATCCTGAGAGAGCTGACAAGAGCCTTGCAGGCTGGAGGCCTAGATCAATGGTAAGCCCCTGAGCGTAGCAACCATCCATGCTGGGGGCCTACTCACTTAACAGAAAAATGGCAACAGGAATGTGCTATTATACCTTGCAGCCAACTGTGCTGGGGCTCCCCATACCTGGTAAAGTGACTGAAGGGTCCATAGCAGCCACATGCTGCTGAGCCTTACAACCAGCCAGGAAAGGGGACAGATCAGGTTCCCTGGGCACCTACCACAACAGAAGGACACATATAGCCCACATGAGGGTCACTGCTGGAACATTTGGAACCAGTGACAAGATGGAAGCACACTGCTGGGCCTCATGAGGCATCACTTACATAAGGTCACCTCTCCAAGATCAGGAGACATAGCTGACCTACCTAATACATAGACACAAGCACAGGGAGAGAGGCAAAACGAGGAGGGAAAGGAATGTGTTTCAAGTAAGAGAACAGGACAAAACCTCAGAAAAGGAACTAAATGAAACAGAAACGTGCATTCTACCCAACAGAGAGTTCAAACAAAGAGTCATAAGGATGCTCACTGATCTTGGGAGAAGAAGGGATTAAATCAGTGAGAATGTCAACAAGGAAATGGAAAATATAAAAAAGAACCAATCAGAAATGAGGAATACAATACTAGAAATAAAAAATTCACTAAAGAGACTAAAAAACAGAGTAGAGGATACACAAGAATGGATCAGTGAGCTGGACAAAAGACTAGGCCAGGCTGTTTACGACTGAAATGCCACACGGATCAGATTTAGTTGTCTCTAAAACAACTTGTCGCAGGAATCTGAGTCTGGCAAACAGAGCCTAGAATCCAGCCTCCCTAGGTTCCCCACATCACAATTTTTCCTGAGAAATCCTCACACCTCCCTCGAGCACTGAAAGAGAGCAGACTCCTCACATTCTAATTATTAGTGAAATCTATAGAACTGCCCCTTCTCTCCAAAATATAGAAATATCTTTTCCTTTCCTTCCCCTAGTGGGACACCTTGCATCATTTCCTCAATGCACATGGGTTTTGGAAAATAAATACCAGGAAGGAAGATTGTCTTTCCATAACTTTTACTTTAGGCTTTGGTTTCAAAACCTCTCCTGAATCAAGGACACACCTTTTGGGCTTAAAAAGAAAAGAAATGCAGAGAAATAAAAACATAACTCTCATTTTTCATAGTCTTCTTGCAAAGAGTACCCGAAACCAATTCCAACGTGTGTGTGTAGAGGCTTCCCCACAATAGCAAGCAGTTCTCAGAGGCCAGCAGAGTGTCCAAGAATTCAACTCAATTCTGACACTATCTACCTGGAGATAGAATCAGAATCCCACATTGTTACCTGTGTTTCTGACTGACTGGCTACAAACTAAGGGTTCCAATGACCCCCTCCAACTCAGGATGCCAATCACAAGACCAGGCTGTTACAAGTACTTCTGAGCAACAGGCTATAAGTCAGAGATTCCCATGACCTCTTCCTCAGGTTTGATTAATTTGCTAGAATGGCTCAAACAACTCAAGAAAACCTATTAACTCACTAGATTGCCAATTTATTACAAAGCATATTAAAGGGTATGAATCAAGAGCTGACGATATGAAGAGATACACAGGGAAAGATCATAAACAAAGCAGCTCTGTCCTCATGGAGCTTGGGGCCTGGCACAGTGGCACATGGAAGCATTCTGGTTCCCCAAAATGGAAGCTCTCCAAAAAAAAAAAAAAAGCAGATCGACAAGCTGTCCTTTTGGGTTTATATGCAGGCTTCATTATGTAGTTATGATTGACTATGTTATTGGCCATTGGCAATTGATTTAACCTCAAGTACCTCCCCTACCCTGGAAATCAGGGAGTGAGACTGAATGTTCCAATCCTCTGATCACATGGCTGGTTCTCCTGGAAACCAGCCCCCACTTTTGGGTGGGATAACTGAGGATAAGAGATCTCCCATTGTTCTTATCACTCAAGAAATTCCAAGGGGAGCTATGATCCAGGAACTGTGGATGAAGATGAAATATATTTGAGAAATCTATTTCAGTCATCTGAATGACCAAGTATATGTATTTCTTATAAGTCACAATATTGCAGTCCACCCCCTGGTCTTCAAACACATATTCCTTACAGCAAAACAATCACAAAAGTCAAAGATACTGGCATATTAGCAGAATCTCATTCAGTCATTAATAACTATCCAGTCCAACATCATGTCATATGAAAATATCTCCCAGAGTGAGGTCACTCAGGTTTGCAGGCTTTCATTTAAACTTGATAGGTTCCAAAAGCAAGTGTGTGCTTGGCAAACAAATAACTTCACCCTTCCAAGCATCTGGTATGCTTATACCAAGAGATAATATTATTCTCTTGCTCTAAGCCTCTCTTGACACAGTAATAAAATGTTGTATTTCCCTCATTGCATAACCCACTTATTCATTCCTTTACCCTCAGCTACTTTTTCTCCTTCTTTCCATTTGTCATTTATTTTTCCCAGACTTTTCCACCCTTGTAAGGGACATTAAGTTCAGCCACTGTACTGGCCCAGATTGCTGGCAGCAATACTAGTATAGCAAGTGCCTGCCCTTCAGTCCACTCCCACTCTTATAGGGAGGGGTTACACAGGTGCGGAACTAGTGGGCTGTCCTGACCATTAGGCAATGCAACAGCATGCACTGTCAGCCCCAACTTTGCCAGGTGAGGTGAAGGCACAACCCATTCTATCAGGCCTCTAGGAATTCTGACATAAAAATTTAGAGGTGTAGTTACAGTTTCTTGCTTAGAAACCATCCCTGCTTTCAGCACCCACAGTTGCATCACTGCATCAGGTAGAAAAAAAGACATGTCTGGTGATGTGGAAAAGGATGTGGAAAAGGAGGGGAGCACCCTCTCCCACCTCCTCTTCTCCAGATCCCCCAGAAAAGTGGAGAAATCTATCCAATGGGGACCCTGCCTTAGCCCCCGTCATGTTGAGTGTGAGCACACAGTCATGAGGTGGTTAAGCCAGCCCCTCATGTCTTCAACTCCCCTCTTTTTAGACAGCAAATGTTTCAACCACCCATTCCAATTTTCTAGTAAATCTTTACTCTGAGGATGATATGCAACATTATATGTCCATCTGATATGTCTCTCAGCCCACTGTTGCACACTACGGGCAGTAAAGTGCATCCCTTGGTCCAAAGAAATGTAACTAGGTGCCTCAATTTGTACAATATCTTCTGTTCCAATCCTATAATTGTATTTTGAGCACTTTCCTCTGCCACTAGGTATGCAAAGCCCAGACTGGAGTAAGCATCTATTCCTGTTAGGACCGATTTATAGTCCCCCGGGGCTGCTGGCATTGGTCTAATGTAATTCACTTGCTAGCTATGTGTGGGGACTTCCCCCTGGGAAATTTTTCCCCTTAGCCATCTGCAGCGTCTGTATCTCTTGTTGACAGACAGAGCAGTTCTTGCTGGCATTTTGTGCCTCGCAGTGTGCAAGAGGAATAAGTCTAGGTTTAGCCCATCTCTGTATTACTGCAACCCCGCATGTCCACTCATTTCATGGACCCAGGTAGCCATCTAAAGGAAGTGCACCAAAGGTCCACTTGGTAGTTCCAATCACCTTCCAAACCTGGAAGGGGGTTATTCTGATGAGCATCAACGTGTTCTACTTCCAATCAGCTTCCAAACGTGGAAGGGGGTTCTTCTAATGAGCATCAATATGTCCTACTTTAATGCACTCCTTAAATTCCAAAAGTGATTCCATAAGGCCATGCCCCATACAGGTATGCCTTTAATGGTACAGTTTTCCATGGCCCATGTACCTGACCAAATGGCTGTGCCATTGGCTACAGCCCTAGATTCAGTAAAAACCCAAACATAGGGGTTTTTATCATTGCTCAATTCTTCCATCACTGCTAAGAAAACAGCAGGCAGTTCAGTGAGCTGACCTATTCTTACCTTCTTCAATCAGAGTCTTGCCATCTGCTGGTCTTAATATGGCACCTTTCCAAATGGGATATTGCCCATTCATCTTTGAACTGCCATCTGTAAACTAAGCAGCTCTTTGTTGTTCAACTGACAACTGTTTATTGGGCACTGCCCACATGGCAATCAGTTCCAGCAGCTCCTCAGATGGCTCCAAATTTGGTCCTAAAGCAAAAAAGGCTACCTGCTCATAGATATAGTGGGTGCCTCCTTGCATCCTCCTGGCAGCATGCTCCTGTATAAACCATTTCCATTTTATTATGGAACTCTTCTCGGCACTGCCTTCCTTATTAGAGTGTTTCTATAACATCACCAAAGATAGTAAGGGTATCTCGGGTTTTATGATTGTTTTATGTCCTTCAGTCACTGACGCAGTCTCAATGAATGCCCAATAGCAGGCTAATAATGTCTCTCAAATGATGTGTATTAGGTAGCAGCATCTGGGAATTTTCTGGTCCAAAATCCCAACTGTCGCTGCTGGGAGGCATTCATGGGCTTTTGCCATAAGCTCCAGTCTGCATGAGTATGGGTGATAGACACTTCCAAAATCATATCTGAGTGGGGATCATAAGATCCCAAAGGCATTGAGAAAGCTGCAATCTTTTGTAATTCAGACATGGTCTGCTTTTGTTCAGGTCCCCACTCAAATATAGATTTCTTTCAGGTAGTCTTATAGATGAGAGCTAGCAACATTCCCAGATGTGAAATATGCACTCTCCAAAATCCAAATAACCCAACCAAAAGCTGGGCTTCTTGTTTGGTCCTATGGGAGAGTAGTGACAGCAGTTTACTTTTAGTCACTTGTAGAATATCCCAGATGGCTCTTGCCCAGGTTATTCCTAAGAATTTTACTGTTTTGGGCAGAACCTTGGACTTTTGCTGGACTTATTAGCCAACGCCAGTTAGTCATATGTGTCACTATGGCATTCAAATCAGTCCTGGCCTGCTCTTCAGTTTCCAATATTATCATAATGTCCTCAATATAGTGTATTATTATACTTGGGACTTGCATCAAGTCCAAATCCCTTCTGCTCAAATTATTACGATAAGCCAGTGAGTTCAGATAATCTTGTGGCAGCACAGAAAAAGTAAATTGGGATCCTTCACATGTGAAAGCAAACTATGATTGGCTCTTTTCTGAGATCAAGATAGAGAAGAAATCATTTGCAAGGTCAATCACTGAGTACCAACCTTCATTAGCCTGCTGTATTTTCTGTATGGTTAAGACCATGTCTGTACTGCTGAGGCTATGGATGCACAACATTATTTAAATCTTGATAGTCTACTGTTAGTCTCCATGAGCCATCCACCTTTTTCACAGGCCACACAGAGCTATTGGACAGTGAATTTGATGGTGCTAGGACTCCAGCTTATAGCATGTCATTAATTAAAGTGGTAAACTCTTTTTGTCCACCATGTATTATACATTGTTTTACGTTAACCACCTACGTGGGCTTGGGCAGTTCTAGGGGTTTCCATTTAGCATGCCCAATTAAAACTGGTCTGAGGGCGGATTGCCATGCCTTCTGTTTTACAATATTAGGTAGGGGAAGCAATCCCCAGTTAGACATAATATCTATCCCAATAATACATTCAGGTAAAGGAGATGTGACCACCTCACAAAAAATATGCTTAAAAACTCCAATTTTCATGAAGAATTTTACCTTAATCCCATCTCCATATCCTCCCTATCTAACCTTAGACTCCATTAAGACTTCATCAACAGGTTTTGGAATCACAGTGCATTAAGCTGCTGTATCAAAGAGTCCCAGAAAAGTTTCTTCTCCCCCTGGCCATTTTACTCACACTTGTGCATATGGCCTTGGGTTCCTGGTTGGGGGTGGAGCCAGAAGACCCTGGTCTCTATGTCAATCTTTACCTTGGTTAATCTCCCTAATCATCACGGCAAGAGATTCCTAGTCTGGTTTCTCAAACTAATCTTTGCCTTCTGGCTTAAATTCCTCCAAATGGGGATAAGTAGATTAGACATATTTGGGGCCCTTTAATGTTGAGGGACAAGCAACGGGTCCTATTGGTCCACCCAATCTCTGATAGTGCTTCATCAACACCTTCATTTTAACTCTACTAATGCCCACTTTATTCATCCCATTTTTCAAGAACCATCTGAAGACTCTCACTCTGCTAGGTCAAATCCTTGACCATCCCCTTTGTCTCTCCCTCTTTTCTTAATTACTTTAATGTTCTTGGTGTTAGTAAGACCTACACAGGGAAGCTGAAATGGAAAATTTGATAAGGCTTCTAGAACTGTTGTTCAATTTTGTAGCAGTAAAGTTACACCGGGTGCCCCTGCAACAGGGGCCCCCTTAATCACAGCATTTATCATAACCTGATGCTGGGGCCCAGGGCAGGCCACCCCAAATATCCCACAGTAGTATATTGATTATTTTGAATTAAAGTTACTTGAGAAGCAAAAAGGGCATTCTGACCCTCTTGTCTCTGTTTCCCCTAAAAGCTGGAAATAAATCTCTCATGTGAAAGATGCTCTCCCTGCATCCTTATCACCAGAGCTAAAGAATTCTGGGCTAAGAAGCCTATATAAACAAATCTTACTAATTGACTACTTCAAGCCTAAACTCTACTTAAATTCCTCACTAATTATGTACCTCAGTTATATGTACATAATTAAATTGGGGTTTTCTCCTGTTAATCTGGTTTTGTGTCAATTTTATTGTTAGTCTAGCCATAAGAACACAAGAAGGTTAGAAGGGGGCAATTTCCCCCTCCCCAACAGTTTTGGCAATCCAACCAGGAGATCTCACCAACTGGAAAACTGTTGTCTCTCTTGGGCTACTGCAAAGAGATCCTGGGACATCTGACACAGAAGCCAGCAAAAAGGTAATCTCTCTTACCATTTCAGCCTCCCAGATCTCTGTCTGGAGAGTCTGATGGGAATAAAAGTGGTGAGAGTATCATTTTTGTCTTTCTAAATTTAGACTAGCAGGAGAAAATATTTGTGAAACTAGTTTCTTGGACAAAATGACTCTAGTAAAGACTTGGAATGAGTACTCTTGATGTTGTTGATCCTTTCTTCCCAGAGATAATCTTCTGTCTCTGCCAGCCAGAGGATGAATATGCATCTGGTGGGGAGCGAAATAGGCTGTGGATCCAAGCGGAGGGAATCTGAACACCCTATTCTGCTCAAATGAGAGAAAACACGTGATTCCCTGTCACTCTCTGTGGTAAAAAACAGGGTTCCTCATAGTTCTTAGGATAACTCTGGGAGTGAAATTTTAAATCTAGTGAGGGCTGCATCTTTTGCACTCTCCTTTGGGGATGGTTAAGCCATAAAAAGTCTTATTGGTTTGAGTTGCTATTAAGATCCTACTAGTCAATGGCCAAACAATGGATCCTTTAAATTGGAAAAACTTCTAAATCAGAAAAAAAAAAATTAGAGAGTTCTTATATTGGTAATATGCCTAGCCATTGAGACTCTCTTAATAAGATGAAAAGACAGAAATTAGAACAAAAATCAAAGTCCACTCAGACTCCTCCTTATTTGCCTTGAGACATTTTTAGGTATTATAAAAAATTCAGGACATTAGAGATACAGTTGTCCAGTACTTAAGAAGAAAAAGGAAAATTATGTAATATACCAGCAAGATTAGGGACTCCCTAACAAGTGTAGAGAACAAAAATTTAGACAACACAAAAATCCAACATAAAATCTCCTGCTTAAAATCCAGCCCCATCTGTCTGTTTTAACTTCCTTTTCCTACAAGATTTACAGAGAGCACTCCAGCCTAATCTCAAGGGTATACAGGTTATTCATGTCAATTCTAAAAGCTGGAAAATAAATTTAACAGAAGCACCTGGGACAAGCAGTAGGCATGCTTTGCTGAGCTCTATAATCAGGCTCTGCCAGCTTCAAGCCTTCCTGTGCAATATCTTTTGTGGATACATCCTAGAACCCCCTCCCAGGGAATCCCTGTCCCCTGAACGACAGCCCTTTTACCTCCACTCAATGGCCATTCTGTAATGCCTAGTCAAAAGAGAAAAATAAAATGTCACATTGTCCCTTCCTTTCCATACCCAGACCCATTTTACCTTTTGTCTCCTAAAGATAACCATTACCTCTTGCTTATCTCATTTTATGTCCTAGAGGCTTGGCTTAACTTTCTGCCTGCCTGGGCCATGCAGGCTGTCAGTTCTTTCTTTTTGCTATCTTTGGGAATAACTCTGGATCTTGGGAAAGTAATAACCTTTGAGGATACCTCTTGGGTCCATGGAGTTGTTTAATGCTGCCAGAAATATTTACTGTTTGTCCCAGCTGAAAACTGACAAGATATTTAGAAGGATTTTGTTTTTTTTTTTAGTAGCTCTATGGTCAAAAATTGGCTAATTGAAAGCTGATATTCAGAGTCTGATGGGAATTTTTTTATAGGCCTTCTTCCTCAGTTAAAATAAAACTGTGTACTTAGAGGGAAAGAAGCAAATAAAGGATAATGTAATTGGATGGGCAGATCAACCTATGATGTCATTTAAGTTACCACACAATTTCTGAGGAGTTGAGAGTAACTGTCTTTGTCTTACAAATCTTGCAAAACTGAAAATTCGGCTCTAAAAGCAGTTCAGATTCCACCCATTCCCTTTCCGCAATCCCAAAACCTCCCTTAGTTATCTCAAAAGGCTTGTAACCTCTCAAGGAACTTTTATTTAGACCAACCCCAATTTCTAAGGCTGAAAGAAAAATTATCCCAAAACTCCTAGGAAAAAAATTACATTTTTTCTCTCTGTCTTTTGAACTTGTAAATTTTACCATGTCTTTAGAGTGCAAACACTCTAGAAGATAACAGTCCACAATTGCCTGAGACTAAACTTGGCTAACTCAATCAGTAAAGCATGCAGTTAAAAAAAAAGAAGAGCAAAATGTTTTGTTTTAAATGCAGGCTGCTAGAGAGGCTCTTTCACCTCAAAAGTCACAGCCTCCTTGTCTAAGGCAAATATAAATCGTAAAAATCTTTTCCACAAATATTAACAAAAAAAACTTTAAGTAGGAAACCTTAACTTGTTCCATCTGCTAGAGACATAATTATTTACAAACTAGTGAGTTTTGTATTGTAGTTGATTCATGGCTGAAATTTTAAAATATAAGCGATAAGATTTCTGTTTGTGTCTGTCTATATATATGTACGTATGCTACAGATATGGTATTTTTCTACCTTGGGATGATATTATCAAAATCAATTTTTAAAGAGCTCTATTTAATTAAAGTAAATGCTTATATAAATTGTTTCTAAATGTAACAAAAACTAACCCAAATGTTTTCCAAGTAAACATGATATAAAATAATCTTTGGTAAATAAAAGCTTGCTTGAGTTTGTTGCTTTAATTAAAATAAGCATGGCTTTAGAGTTATCAGCACTGGATACAATGTAAACATGCAACTTTTATTCTACCTGGGTTATTAGTCAAATAAGCTCATGTTATCTCTGTTACAAAATTTGTCAACAAAAAGATGACTTAAGATGGTGGCTAACTGCTTTAACGTCTCATGAAATTTTCATGAATAATCTAAGTATGATTTTTAAGAACAAATGAATTATATAGATGTTATTGCAATAAGAATTTTTAGATCCAATAATTACATTTTATGGGATGCACACTTAAAAATAACTTCCCCAAGTCTTTTTGATGACTTAAAACTTTAGAGTTTTACTGGGTAAGGTTGAATTATGAAAAGTTCATTGAATATCTAGATCATTTCCAGATAGGATAAAATAATAGAACATTAATTACTGAACAGAGGTTTATCTACTTTTGACATATCACAGAAAAACTAAAAGATAAATTTGGGTCTATTACAAAACATGTTCTGTGCTTTATTGAAAGACTGTACTATGAAAAAATGTTTCTAGAAATTATAAAATGTATTTATAAATTTGTCAATCTAAAGAATATGAGTATAGCTTACAGTTCACAGTTCTTACTTTTCAGTTTCCCTAGAAATTAAAGTTTCTAAGTGTTAAATTTTTTAATTAATATATGTAATTAAAGTTTCTAAAAATAATAAGGGAGGGGAAGGGGAGAGGGAAGAGGGTGAAAGGGATAATTCGGTACATGTGTGTGGTGATGGGTTGTAATTAGTATTTTGGTGGTGAACATGATGTAATCTATGCAGAAATAGAAGTATAATGATGTACACCTGAAATTTTTACAATGTTATAAACCAATGCTACTGCAATAAACAAAAATTTAAAAATAATAAGGGAAAAATCTCTGTATGCAGGGAAAATAAGATTGTACGTTTGAATAAAAAATGTAGATACATTTTGTTGAGAAAAAGAAAATTTTATCCCAAAATAAAGCTAGTTATTTCTGAATAAAAAAAGAGAATAAGTGATAAACTAAAATGGACCTAGAAAGCTACAGAAGGCTTATGGAAAAGGAATCTTTGGAAAGGGATTTTATGCATGGTCAGGACTAACTAATATTGGAGTGAATTTAATTAAGAAAATGAGTTTTAATATCAAAAGAAAGCTGGTACAAAATTAAAATTCGACTTTCTCTCTGTGTTAAAAAAAAATAGGAAAAAATCTTACCTTGTGTGTTCAAGTTAGCTAAAACTAAAATTATATTTTAAGAATTTTTAAAATAAGACTTAATATATTCTAAGGGCTAGAATTTGTGGGTTTTCTCTGTTAGAATGACGTAACAAATTTACCTTGATGTATTTGTTCTGCTCTCAACTAAAAGCAGTACATGTAATTCTCTAGCTTCTGTGTAATATTCTTAGTAAACAGAGAATTGTTTCTTCTCTCTTACACTATCTATAACTTACAGCAATTTGGTGACTATACTTTCTATTTATAAGCAGAATTGAAACAATTATTTTTTTTCCCTCTCTGTTCCTCCAGAATTCAGAAACTCTCAGTGAGTATTCCTATTTTCATTACAATATATTTTTTGCACAAATTCAATAAGAATCTGTTCTTATAAAAGGACACAATTGAAAACATTGGTTATATTACCAAGTCTTTGACTTGAATGTCACATTTAACAGAGATATGCATAAATTCAGATATGACCAAATAGCTTTAAGGAATTGAGATTAACTCCATGAGCCCAATAAAGCCCTGGCGGAGGGGGGAAGCCTTGTTCCTCACTTACAGCATTTCCAACAGCCTAACCAGGTGAGGAAAGACGGTCACTTCCTGGCAGGTGCAAAAACCTCCAGATATATTGGGAACCTCAAGAAGAGAGACATTCTTCCAAATCTATTGCAGGCAGAATATTTGACTTGGCTTCTTAACCTCAAGAGGCTATTAAAAGTTCAATCTGGAGATTCCTTATGAAAAGATCCACCAAAGGAAATTTAAAAGAACTTATATGATCAATTGCTGTTCTTGCTGTACTTATGGAAATAACTAAGCCACATTCATTGAAACTAGACTTATTTTGCAAACAATTACTCTTAATTTGACTATATTTGATAAAAATGAGGGTGATTTTAGAGATAAAAATTATGTTTCAGTGGAAACTATAATATACACTTGTGGATTTTAGATTCTAATGCTATTCATTTTCCTTGAAGTTTTATTTACCTAAAAACTGAACTGGATCCTAAATTCTTCTAGTTTCCTCAAATATTTGGCTACAACTCTCCAAACTAATATTTCCAATTTTTCTCCTATTTTTGACTTGGAATTGTTAAGAACTAAAGCTACTTTTTTTCCTGAAAGCACTGCAAACTGAAACTGAAAAACTTGTTATAAACCTAAGAGAGACTGCTACAATAGCCCATGTTTAGACAACCTTTGTACCTGTTGCAGTGTAAGCCACTCAGAAAGTTTACCTGAACACCTGATGACACCATTAGAGACATTTCAAACTGCAAAAGATGCTTCATCCCTGACATCCAGAAATCTTTTTGACTGGCTGTCCCCTAGGCTAAGAAACTGGTTTATAATTTGCTCCAACCGTTAACCATGTTTTGTCTTTATTTCCACAGAAGTGCCTCATTAAATGCCTGATTAGTTGCACTGTAGACCTAACTTTGGTAGCCCACTTGCATCGCTACCTCTTAAAATGAGACACAACTGTTTAACTAAACTGATCTATTTTCAAGACTAAAAGATGAATTCAATGAAATAGTGGAACAATCTACCAGCTCAACTTTTAATATGTGAGACTTTCTGGAAAATTTCAGAGGAGGGAACTGCTGGGTCCAGGGCAAGCTGCCCCAAAATATCTTGCAATAGCATATTGATTATCTAGAATTAAAATTACCTGAGAAGGAAAAAGGGCATTCTGACCCTCCTGTCTCTGTTTCCCCTAAAAGTTGGAAATAAATCTCTCATGTGATAGGTGTTCTCCCTTCATCCTTATCACCAGAGCTAGAGAGTCCAGGACCAAGAAGCCTATATAAACAAATCTTGCTAATTTACTACCTCAAGCCTAAACTGCTTAACTTCCTCACTAATTACACACCTTAAACCTAAGTTTTTTTGTCCTGTATATATTGCCTACTTTGTTCATTCTCCAAGCATCAATTTCATGATTCTCCTGTGTGCACATAATTAAATTGGTTTTTTCTGCTGTTAATCTGGTCTTGTGTTGATTTTATTATTAGTCCATCCATAAGAACACAAGAAGGGTAGAAGGGGGGAATTTTCCCCTTCCCATCACTGGGGAACGGTCACATTCAGTGGGTGAATATCTCAGTCATCATAAGGTCAGTCCCACGTGGCTTGCATACAAAGCATATCAGCTGCTCCATCTGGGGTGTTCCGTTTGGCATTTATAGGGGGAGTTGAGCAGTCTCCCTTCTCAGGGTAAACACACTTTACAGTGGCTTTTATCCAGTCCACCAGGCTGGCTGTTCCCTCAGGAATAACCTTCTGTGTATCTGGATCATGTATGTTAACCTAAAAATTAAGAGCCAAAATGAGATGGAGAGAGGCATTTATTAATTGTGAAGAATTGCAATTCAGGGTACAGAGATTCAGATAGTAACCCAAATAGTGTCCTGCTAGGAAGAAAGAGGGAGAGGTTTTTAAAGGCAAAATAGGGAAGTTTCCATTACAAAGAATGTTAATTGAGGTTGGCAACAGGAAGTTAATCTTGGTTGAATATAAATGACTGCTAAGACTATAGCTAAAGGAAGGTAAAAGTTTGTCATGGTGACAAGTTGCAGGTCTCATGGAGCAGTCTCAGAATATTTGTATCTTGACTCAGTTCGAAAGTTCGTGTTCTACCTGATGAGGGCATGCATAAGACTCATTTCCTTAATTGCTTTTGGGCTCCATTTTAGAGCCCTTAAACATAAGTGATTCCATTTTGTTTCACATTTTCATTTTTCCCTTTTATCAAGATCTTTCTCTGAAAGTATCTCTGATCAACCATAGATTTTTTAGTCTCACATCACTGGGATAGACCTGTCCCTGAAAGTCATGTCCCAGTTTGGGGGGGGGGAGTGGATTTTATTTTTCTGATGATTATTCCAAGTAGTCAGTGTCATAAGGGTTAAGCCACATAGGAACAGCAGGGATGTGGTCGGGAAATGACTCAGGCAATTTCCTCACTCAGGAATTTTATCTGGCCACCTGACAGTTCAGGTAAATAAGTCTTATCTATCATTTCAATACATTGAGCCATCAAAATCTTGGTGTTTGTAAAAGTTCTGGAGTAGATCTAAGTGAGTAGTAGTATAAGAAGTTTAAATACAAGTACACAAAGCAAAATTCCAATAATAATTGTGGGAGATCAAAATTTGGCCACCCTGAAATATATCTCTTTACCTTGATTGTTTTCTCCGAAGGACATTTGACCTCCCCCACTAACTGCCTAAAGAATTTGACATGGTGGCTCCTTCCTGGAACAGATCTTCCATCTGATGGCTGTAATATAATGTAAAATAGATGTTACAATAGGAAAGGCACCAACAAGCCCATCTTATCAGAAATTCTGTCTCTCTGGCCACATTCTCTGGATGGCCCTGCGAGGAGTTGCCAGACAAACATTTACATTTATAAGGGAAATCTCCATTTGTAAAGGTATCTCCCTCTCTGTCTTGGGAAGAGGGGGGATGACCTCATTTCTAGAAACTTATCAATGTGGAAGGTGAGGTCTTAAATCTGCATAATAACCTTACCCTTGTTTACAGTGCTTTAGTGGTAATCTCCTGTAACTGACACCCCCCACCCCCAACATCCTCCTTTGTCTTTAGAAGAAGATGGTATTTAAGATGAGAATTTCTGCTATTGTGTTGAGAAACGCAGTGTCCCTGCTTTCTCCCATGTATACATGTTATTAAACTTGGTATTATTTTCTCCTGCTAACCTGTCTTGTTGATTATTTGGCCAGCCAGAAGAACCTTAAGGGAAAGGGCAGAGGGAGATTCTCCCTCTCCCCCGACATAATCATAAACTATATTTGAAGTCCTGATCTTATCCAGGCACCTATACCTGAAAGATGCCAGCAGAAAACATTAATAGGGAACCAGACAGTGTCATTAAAACACATTGGACCAAGGGGTCCTGTGCTATTTTTTTTTATTAATCTAAGTTCTAACTCAACTTCACCAGAAGAGTTGATCCAGGTACAACAGGAGATGTTGGTTATGGCACAGATGCCACCCTGTTCTGCAAGGAGATAATCAAGTGCTATTTAATTATCTAGTAAAACCCTCAGGAGCGAATCCAGATATTGTTGTTGGGGCAAGACTCAAGCTATAGAATTTGCCTATTTAGCTATGGTTAGGGCTAAAATTTTTATCAACAGGTCAAATTCTTTGGCAATGGTAATAAATGGAGAGTAGATGGAATGTAAAAAGGGGGTTGCCAAGTCTAACCTAGATCTATAAGATCTAGGTTGGATTTTTTCTTTAACGAGAACTTGAAACGGGATACTATGTTATCCTAAAAGACATTGTCCTGCCATACACCAGCTGTCTAGACATTGAGAAGCTCATGGTTCCCCACTGTAATCACACACAAAAGTGTACCCAGCAGAGGCACATTGTATGCTGCCAAGAGTGTGGTTACTTATATTCTCATTGGCAAGTATGACTTTAGGGATATGTTCTAGCCAAGGATCAGTGCAGCCATTACAGCCCATTAAGGGGCTGGCTAGTAACCATCTGGCCCTGCTGTGACAAAAGGCTTTGCATAGAAAGGTGAGATTACATTTCTTACAAGTTTTGTTCAGTCATTTGCTTGATACTGCAGTCAAAGAAAAAAGCATGAGAGTCTGGGCAGTTGGAAAGGTAGAGTAATAGAGCTTTAGGGAGATGTCTTGTAGGGGCATTAACCAAAAACAAGGTGGAAATACTAGATTAAGTAGTTTTACTTTGTAGGCAATTTTAAGGACTGGGTGCTTAAAATCAACGATAGCATTGGGGCCCAAGGAGAAATCAGTGATGGGTATAACTAAAAGGTCCTTAGTTCTGGATGATTGTGGCCTTTGGAGACATAGCCAGCACTCAGACAGATTTCCCCCAGTTGCTATAATTTGGGAATAGTTTGCTAGAATATTACTTTCCTCTTTGCCAATAGAAATACCCTCAGGGAAGGTAGGAATGTCAGCTAAGATTAAACAGATTCTAATAAAGCACTGACTAGTCACCATCTTGGACATAATAAAGGAAGTTGTTAAGTGATGTTCTGAAACCACCAACTAACGAAGTGGGTCTTTCTTAGAAAGAATATTGAATTATTATCATGAGGCTCAATAAATTGATCAGTGTGATAGATTAGGTCTATTGTGAAGAGAATCAGTAATAAGGCTAGAGCAGTGTGTATGTATATACTGGCCTGATCCCAAATCTTGGAAAAGCTGTCCACATCGGATGCCATCTGCCTGATTTCCTAGTTAACTTTATTCTTAATTCTCCAGTCAGTTCAGAAGTCCAGTTAGACGCTGGAGCCTTCTTTAAATGAGAAATATGAATCCAAGAATCAGCAGCTTTAAGTTTGTCAATGCACAAATTAGTTAGGAGTACCTAATATGGCCCTTTCCATCTAGGTTGTAAAGAATCTTTTTAAAGATATTTCCAGTAGACAAATTCACCAGGCTCTAAGTTGTGATGTTTGTTGTCTTCATGTCCTCGGAGAGCCCAGTGGAAACATTGTTTTACCAGGGCCTGGTTTTTAGCTAAGGATCTTATTATTCCTTTGCAATATTTCAGTATGTCTCCTTTAGTAAACTGAATATCAAGAGAGTACCAAGTGCATAGGTCAACTGGTAATTATTTCAAATGGTGACAGCTTGTGTTTCCCAAAGAGAGTATCTCTCGGATTCAAAAGGACTAGAGGAAGTGTTTTAAGCCAAGCCAATTTCAAGGTTTCTATAAATTTTGCCAACTGACTATTAATAATCCCATTTGTTCTTTCTACCAGTCCAGAGGACTGATGGGGGATAAACACAATAAAAACGCTGTAGAATAGGCCAAACTTCAAATACCTGTTTCATAACAAGCCCAGCAAAACGTGTTTCTTGGTCAATATGTAGTTCTGAGGGTACACCCTAGGAGGTTATAATATTTTCTAAATAATATTTTTACAACTGCTGAAGTAGTAGCCGGTGAGCAAGGGAATGCTTCAACCCAATGAGAAAACATGCAAACCGTAACAAGAACAAATTTATAGCCTTGGGAATGAAGCAACTGGATAAAATCTATTTGCCACACCTCAAAAGACCCTTTAGGCAAGTCAGAATGTCTGGGGGCTGTCTGAGGGGTCTTCCATGGGTTGTACTGTGGACGTACAGCGTAGGTTAATTGTGCCTCCTCGGCAGCTTTAGAAATATTTCCCCACCAGTATCGTTTTATGTAATTTATAAGTTTATCTGCTGCTCAGTGGGTCATCAGATGAGTCATTTCCATCAGAGGTCTTTTCATGGACTCTGGCAAGATAGGTTTCTTGTTTGGGCCATACCATAAATTGGTAAACAGGCTAAAAATACAACCGTTGCTGGTCCAATAAAGCCTTTCTTTAGGCAATGACTTAGATTGGGCATCTTCAATAATTTTTATTACATCCTTCTTTGGAATATAGTCAAAACTTGCTATAATTGCTTCAGGTTTCATGGCTCATAAAGCAGCTGTTCTTGTGGCCTGATCAGCCAAATTATTTCTTTTAGCTTCATCTGAAATTAATTCTGAATGCCCTGGCACCTTAATGATGCCTGGGAAGATGGAAGTTGGATCAATTGTAGTAATTCATTAACAAAGAATACATTCTTAATTTGAGATCTTCCAGAGGTTATAAATCTTCTCTGTTTCCAGAGCATGACAAAATCATGAACAACACCAAAGGCAAAATGACCGTATAAATCTTCACAGTTTTTCCTTTCCAAGTCAAGGAATATAGCTATGAAATGGAGTTCCTTGGTTCTCATTGTCATGACCACAGTCTCTGGTCTCTTGAAAAGCTTTGAGAAGGATGATCTCATGTCTCTGTTTAAAGCCAATAAGATGGAACTGTAAAGTATAACAGTTTCAACTGTTCTAACTAGCAGAGCCTAGACTACTGCTATAAAATCAGATGATCTGGCCTTGGCTCACCTCTCTCATGATGTTTAGTAACTTTCTCTCTCTCTTGTTCTCTCTCTCTTTCCCTCTCTTTTTGTCTCTAGTAACTGAAAGAACTTTGAAAGGGGTTTGTGTGCAAACAAGCTGAACTTAGAGTAGTGTCCCATTTAATCTTGCTATACCATTTTTTCCCAGATTTATTGAAGTATAATTGGCAAATAAAATTATAATATATTTAAAGTGTACACATACGATTTGATATACATACACATTGTGAAATGAATATCACAAGCAACTTAATTAACACATCTCTGACCTCACATAGTTACCTTTATTTTTGATGATAACACCTAAGATACACTCTCTTAGCAAATTTCAACTATAAACTACAGAATTATTACCTTTAATCACCAAACTGTACATTAGCTCTTCAGACCTTATTCATCTTATAAGTGAAAATTTGTACCCTTTGACCAAGAACTCCTCATTCCCCCACCCTAGCCCCTGACAACAGCCAATCTACTCTCTCTAGGTTAGACTTTTTTCTTTTTAAATTTCAAATTATGTGAGATCGTACATATTTGTCTTTGTCTAACTTATTTAACTTAGCATAATGCCATCAAGGTTCACCCATGTTGTCACAAATGGCAGGATTTCTTTTATATCACTAAATAACATATAATATTCCATTGTGTATATGTGTCACATGCTGCCACATTTCTTCTTTCCAATGGCTGAATAATATATAGAAGATATATATATATATATATATATATATATATATATATATATATATATATCACTTCTTCTTTATCCATTCATCTGTCAATAAACTTTTAGGTTGTTCCCATGTCTAGGCTATTGTGAATAATGCTGCAATGAACATGGGGGTGCAGATATCTCTTCAAGACACTAATTTCGTTTACTTCAGGTATATACCCTAAAGAGGAATTCATGGATTACACGGTAGCTCCATTTTTAATATTTTTGAGGAACCTGCATATTGTTTTCCATGGTGGCTATAACAATTTACATTCCCACCAACAGTGTTCAAGGGTTCTCCATGTTCTCAACAATTCTTTTATCTTTTATAATGGTTACTCTAATAGATGTGAGGTGATATCTAATTGTGGTTTTAATTTGCATTTTTCTGATGATTAATGATGTTGAACACTTTTTCATGTATCTGCTGCCCATTTGAATATCTTCTTTTTAAAAATGTCTATTCATGGATCTTTTGCCTATTTTTGAAATGAATTATTTTTTGGCTATTGAGTTGTATTACCTCTTTACATATTGAATGTTAACTCTTTAACAAATATGTGGTTTGCAAATCTTTTCTCTCATTGTGTAGGTTGCCTTTTCGTTATGTTAAATGTTTCCTTTATTGTGCAGAAATGTTTATTTGATGTAGTCCCACTTGTTTATTTTTGCTTCTGTGGCCAGATTCAAAATAATTATTGCCAAGACCAATGTTAAGGAGCTTTTCCCTAATGTTTTCTTCTACAAGTTACAGTTTAAGGTCTTATATTTAAATCTTAATATATTTTGAGTTGATTTTTTGTCTGGTGTAAGATAAACGTCCAATTTCATTCTTTTACATATGGATATCCAGTTTTCCCAAAACCATTGTTGAAGAGGCAAGAAGCTCTCATTTCCCCATTGTGTATTCTTGATGCCCTAGTCAATGATTAGTTGAACACATATGCAAGAGTTTATTTCTTGGTTGTCTATTCTGTTCCATTGGTCTATGTGCCTGTTTTTATGCTAATAGTGTACTCCTTTGAGTACTATACCTGTGTTATATAATTTAAAATCAGGAAATGTGATGCCTCTAGTTTTGTTCTTCTAGCTCAAGATTGCTTTGGTTCTTTGGGGTTTTTTATGGTTCACATACATTTTATGTTGATTTTTTTTTCTATAAAAAGTGACACTGGGATTTTTGTGGGACAGAATTGAATCTGTAGATCACTTTGGGTAGTATGGACATACTAACAATATTAATTCTTCCAATCCATGATCACAAGATATCTTTCTATTTATATGTCTTCAATTTCTTTCATCAATGTCTTAGAGATTTCAGTGCATAGATCTTTTACCTCCTTGGTTCAGTTTATTTCTAAGTATTTTATTGTTTGTATACTATTGTAAATAGGATGATTTTCTTAAATTCTTTTTCAGATAGTTTTCTGTTAGTGTAGAGAACTGCAACTGAGTTTTCTACGTTGATTTTGTATCCTGCAACTTTCCTGAATTACTTTACTAGTTCTAAGAATTCTTTGGTGGAGTCTATCGGGTTTTCTATATATGAGATCATATTACCTGGAAAGATCACTTTACTTCTTTCTTTCCAATTTGGATGAATTTTATTTTTTTTTCTTCTCTCACTGTTTTTGGTAGTATTTCCAAGACTCTGATGAATAAAAGTGGCAAGAGTAAGCACCTTGCTAAGACTTATTTCATGGAGATCTATCTTGGCAAATGTTTCATAAACACTTGAGAAGAATACGTACTTTGCTGCTATTGGATGGAACGTTCTGTATATGTCTGTTAGGTCCACTTGGTCTAATATGTAATTCAAGTCAAATGTTTTGTTATTGACTTTCTCTTAGGATGATCTATACAATGTCAAAAACTGGGTACTGAAGTCCCCTACTATTATTATATTGCAGTCTATTTTTCCCTTCAGATTTGTTAATATTTGTTTTATATATTTAGGTGCTCCAATGTTGAGTGCATCTATATTTACAATTGTCATATCATCTTGATGAACTGAACCTTTTATTATTATACAATGACCTTCTTTGTCTCTTGTTACAATTTTTTATTTAAAGTCCATATTTCCCAATATAGATATAGCTACCCTTGCTCTCTTTTGGTTTCTATTTGCATGGATATCTTTTACCATTTCTTCACTTTCAGTCTTTGTGTTCTTAAAGCTGAAGTGAGTCTCTTGTAGGCAGCATATAGTTGGGGCTTGTTTTTGTTTGTTTGTTTGTTTTTTAGCTGAGGAAGATTCTCCCTGAGCTAACATCCGTTGCCAATCTTATTGGCAATCTTCCTCTTTCTTTTCCTTAAGGAAGATTTGCCCTGAGCCAACATCTGTGCCAATCTTCCTCTATTTTTTATGTGGGTTTCTGCCACAGCATGGCTAAGGAGTGATGTAGCTCCACACCCAGGACCCAAACTCATGAACCTAGGCTGCAGAAGCAGAGCATGCTGAACATAACAACTAGGCCACAAGGCTGGCCCCCAGGTCTTGTTTTTTCAATCCATTCATCCATTCAATTTTTTTATTGGAGAATTTAATCCATTTACATTTAAAGTGGTTGTCGGCATGAAAGGACTCACTGTTGCCATTTTATTAATTGTTTTCTGGGTGTTTGTAAATCATTTGTCCCATCACCCTCTCTTGCTGTGTTTCTTTATGTTTTGATGATGTTCTGCTTTGATTCCTTTCTTTTTATCTTTTGTGTATCTACTGCAGGTTTTTGTTTGATAGTTACCATGATAATTATATAAACATCTTATAGTTATAACTATGACTAGTTATAGTTACTTTAAGCTGATATCTTAACTTTGATTTCACATAAAAGCTATATACTTTTACTCTCTCATATATATACATTTTGTTTTTGATGTCACAATTTACATCTTTTTAGATTATCTATTAACAAATTATTTTAGGTATAGTTATTTTGAATACTTTTTCTTTTAATCTTTTATTAGAGTTATTAGTGTTACATACACCACCATTAAAATATTAAAGTATTCTGAATGTGACTATATATTTAAATTTTTCAGTGAGTTTTATACTTTCATATGTTATCATGTTAGTAATGCGTTGTTTTATTTCAGCTTGAAGAATTCCTTTTAGCAATTTTGTACGGCCAGTCTAGTGTTGATGAACATCTTCACATTTTTTTTGGTCTGGGAATCTTTGTCCTTCAATTGAGGAATAATTTTGCTGGGTAAATAATACTTGGTTAGCAGGTTTTTTTCTTTCACTGCTTTGAATACAGTCATGTACTCCATAATGATGTTTTGATCAATGACAGACCACAGATACAATGATGATCCCATAAGATTAGTACCATATAGCTCAGGTGTGTAGTAGGCTATGCCATCTAGGTTTGTGTACCTACACTCTATGATGTTTGCACAATGATGAAATTATCTAACAACACATTTCTCAGCATGTATCCCAGTCATTATGTAACACATGACTGTATATCATCCCAGTCCCTTCTGAACTGTAAGTTTTTTGCTGAAATATCCATTGATAGTTTTGGGAGTTCCCTGGTAGGTAGCAAGTTACATTTCTCTTTCTGCTTTAAATAGTCTCCCTCTGTGTTTAACTTTTGACAATTTGATTATAATTGTCTCAGTGTGGGTCTCTTTGGTTTATGTTGTTTGGTAAATTCTGGGCTTCCTGGATCTGGATGTCTGTTTATTTCCCAGGTTAGGGAAGTTTTCAGCCACTATTTCTTTGAATAAATTTTCTGCTGCTTTTTTTTCTCTTCTCTTTCTGGAACTTCCATAACGCATATATTAGCCCACTTATTGGTATCCCACAACATTCTTAAGCTATTTCATTTTTTTCATTCTTTTTTCTTTTTGCTCCTCTGATTGGAGGATTTCCACTGCCTTGTCCTCAGTCTCACTGATGCTTTTTTGCACTTGATCTAGTGTGCTGTAGAGCTCCTCTCTGATATTTTTCATTTCAGTTATTGTATTCTTCAGGTCTATATTTTCTGTTTGGTACTTTTTATAATTTCTTTGTCATTGATGAAATTTTTATCTCACTTTGTTCATAAACAAATGAACTCAGTGGGCATCATTATGACTGTTATTTTAAATTCTCTATCAAGTAAAGCATATATCTCCATTTAATTTGAGTTGGCCTTTTGAGATTTATCTTGTTCTTTTGTTTGGAACGTATTCCTTTGTTTCTTCATTTTTCTTAACTTTCTGTTTGGTTTCTGCACATTAGATAAACAGTCACATCTCCAAATCTTGACAAATTGTCCTCATGTATGGGACTATCTTTGCCAATAAGTTTAGTTTGAGATTCTGGATGCCTCTCTAAACTTTCTGATTGTCCAAACCACCATCTTTGTTCTTTTGGCTCCCAGAAAAGTAGGGTTTACCAATCCCATAAGTACTCCAAAGGAGAGGGAAATGTCCCCACATTTTGTAATTCTGTAAGGCTACTAATTGCCTGCCCTGTCAGCTGTCAGATGCAGGTTAATTGGAAGCCCAACTTTTGGGAAGGAGCAGAGAAAGTTATAACATTAGATATGCAGTCTAGGGCTGGCCCTGTGGCTTAGCAGTTAAGTGCGTGCGCTCCACTGCTGGCGGCCCGGGTTCAGATCCCGGGAGTGCACTGACGCACCACTTGTCCCGCCATGCTGAGGCCGCGTCCCACATACAGCAACTAGAAGGATGCGCAGCTATGACATACAACTATCTACTGGGGCTTTGGGGGAAAAATAAATAAATAAAATTATAAAAAAAAAAAAAAAAGATATGCAGTCTAGCCCCTATCAAGGAGAAACTAGCAGCTGAGTGTTTTTACCTGCTTGCTCTGTGCTGAACAAGAGGGAATAGCTGCTAGTAGTGCCTATGCACCAAATGAACCATCTCTTTGCTCTCTATGGCCCCAGGGGACGTGTAAATGCGAAGCCTCATGAGCTCTCAGATCTAGGTGATTCTAGAGCCAGTCCCTCAGGTGGCAGCTGCAAAATTTGGGTGCTAGATATGTGAATAACAACCTTCCAGGGAGACACTGAAGACTTGGTTTTATTGTTGGAGTGAGCCAGGGAGAGAAGACAGAGGAAGTGCCCACAAACTATTTCAGGCTCCCAGAAGGATCTCAGTCAGCTCCCAGAAGCAGGCTGATTAGAAGCCCAATCCTTGAGCAGTATCTGGGAAAGTACTCAGTTTAAGCCTTTTCAAGGAGAAAG
This sequence comes from Diceros bicornis minor, assembly GCF_020826845.1. Classification (NCBI taxonomy): domain Eukaryota; kingdom Metazoa; phylum Chordata; class Mammalia; order Perissodactyla; family Rhinocerotidae; genus Diceros; species Diceros bicornis. The sequence goes on along the minus strand of NC_080753.1, from coordinate 36,308,451 downwards.
TGGGAGCCTTGCATTTTTACCTACTCCCTCTGTGGTGAACCTGATGGGATAGCCATGGCAAATGTTCACACACTTGTTTAAAAAGAGTATCTTTGTTTAGTGTTGTCCTGGGAGACATGCAACTGCCAAGCTCCATTGGCTCTCCAAGCTAGGTGATTTGGGAGACAGTCTCTTGGATCACAGCAGTAAAACCTTAAAAAAAAAATTAAAATCATGCTATATTTGTGATCTTCTCCCTTCACACCTCAGGAAGAAACTCAGTGTTGGGAGTTCCATCCTTATTGTAAGGTGCTGTGCCAAGGGTGGGGATCATAGTGTGTGTCTCAGTGTTTCTTACCCATTTCCATATGAGTCTTTTCTCAGTCACTTGAAGTGTAGGAGTTGATCAACTAGTTTCTGGATTTCTCTTAGAGCAATTGATCCATGTATAACTGTATACTTGGTGCATCTGTGGAAGGAAGGAATGTCAGGAACCTCCTGTTCTGTCATCTTGCTGATATCCTGTATATATTTTTAATTTTTATCAAAGGACTGTAGCTATGTACCTTTAAAAGCAATGTACTACTCATAGCGAAAACTACTAGTTGTACAATAGGTATTTATTATACCCTTTTTGCTTAGTTATAATTTTATTTGAGAAGTCCAAGAAGTTCGCTAAAAGATTACATTTCCCATTTTCCCTGTCAATCAATTATAGCCATCGGATTAAGTTCTGGCCAATCAGGTGGAAATTGGAATGGAGCTTCTGATAAAGCTTCTGAAAAGGGGTCTGGGAGCTGAAGGAATTACACACATACATATTTTCTGCCTGGAAAATAGCGTGATTACCAAAACTAATGTAGCTCCAGCAAGCGATCTCGAGGATGAAAGCCATATGCTAGGAAGACAGAAGGATCTTTAGTATCTTACGATCCTGGGAATCCACCACCTCCTCCCTAGCCTACCTACTTCTGGACTTCTTTTGCATGAGATAAAAATAAACTTTTACTTGTTTAAAACTCTGTATTTCCAATCTCTGTTATTAACAGCTAACTGTGATTCCTATCTAACTTCAGCAAAAGGATGCACCAGAGAACCGCTTATTAAAATGGTGAATATAGGATGAGAAACCAGGAGGAGGAAAGGGCTTGGGATAAGAGTTCTCTTTTGGATAGAATTAAATTTGATATACCTCTCATATATCTAACGGTAGATGACAAATGGGCAGCCTAAATGTTTGAGTCTATATTTTTCCAGAAGAAGGCTACCCAAGATGTGTATGTCTTGGGTGGTCCTACCACCCAAGAGTGGTCTTACCACCATCCATGAAATGTTGTGGTTGTACGGTAAACTCTTCAAGCTATTCTGACTTAAGAAGACAGGGCAGGGACTAGAGAAAAGTAGTGAGTTTTAAGTAATCTTTCTAATTTTACTTGCAAATAAATTTTAATATTAGATTTCTGTTTAATTACTGATTTTATTCCTTAACAGAATCTACAGGAAATTTTCTCAATGGAAAATCCCTCCGGATTTTCCACTAATGAGTAATTCTGGGAACTAGGTCTCCAAGGCCAAACAAGATCCCTTCAACAGGCTAAACTCCTCCGGTCCCAAGAGAGATGAAGATTGATAATGCTCAGTTCCCAAGCTGCATCATCTTTACCTGGTCTCATCAATGTTGTTGAAGATTCTGGATTTTCTCAACTGTCCCACCTACCCACCAAGACTATTAGATGGAATGGTTATTTCTAAGGTGATCATTGATGGGGTGGACATTATGGAAGCCAGTAGGTAAGTGTTGAAGATGACATTTGACAAATGTCATAATGGGATCAGATTTCAAAGCAGAGCATAGACAGTGCAATTCTGCATGTGGTGGGCTAGATAACCTTGAAAGTCCATTTCATTTGTGAATCCATTTCCAAAGCGTTATTTAAAACAGTCCAGCTATGAGAAAATATCTTACATGGTAAAACTGCTATTGTGGAAATATCTAATACAAAATTAAACATATGAGTCTAGAGTTAAGGAAATATGTTGGAATTGAAGATATAATTTGAAAGTTATCTGTTTATACATATATAAAGCATGGGACTGGAAGACACAGAAGAAGAGAGGTACAAAAATGAATAATAAGGAGGCGGGGGAGGAACCAGCCAAGGACACTGAAAAGGAATAATCAGCGAGATCACTGGAAACCCAAGCAAGTGTCCTGGGCATCCTAAAACTAAGACAAAAAAAAGTGTTTGGAGTAGGGAAAGAGGGATCAACTGTGTTAGGTCTTGTTGAGAGGTCAAGTAACTTAAAGACTGAGAATTGAACTTCGACATTGACAAGAGTCATTTCTGTGGAATGATAAGAGCAAAGCTTGATTGAAGTGAGTTCTAGAGAGGATGCAAGATGAAATAATGAGTTTGGAGAGTAATGGACAATGAGTAGTGGAGACAGTGAGCTCCTTGAAGAGTTTCCCTTAAAAGCAGAGAAGTGGGACAGTAGCTAGAGAAGGCTGTGGGGACTCACTAGGGTATCAGGATCTGTCCATTTGAGGCTGAAATTTTAAAGATGGATAGAAAGAACCTCACAGTTCAAAGATGTTGAAATAGCATTTAGTTGATTTCAGTGTTGAGCCACACCTGTCTTGAGATCTGATGTGAACCATATATTTTCCAGATGAATAAGCTGGAGATGAATATAACAGCAGTGAGAGTATTCAATCACAATCAACAAGGCATAATCTGAGAGAAGATTTGAAAACTTGAGAGCTATGGCTCTGTCTGAGCTGAACGGGTGTTTTTCTGAAGAGATAAAGGAATAGGGAAAGCCCTGATCTTGTAGGAGAAGGTGAATCCTCCAGTTCCCAATAAAAAGGATAAGGAAATGGAAATAGGGGGGAAAAGAAAGAAAGAGTAATAGAGGTAAAAAAGAATATATTACAGTCCATGTTTTGAATTGTCCTCAGCAGATAATAGCATTCACATCATCTGATGTCAGAGCATGTTGAGACAAATTCTCACTCTCAGACCTACTAAATCAGAATCTCTGGGGTGTATCGCAGAAGGTTGGAATTTAACTAGCTCACTGGGTGACTCTTATGCATGCTCAAGATTGAGAATCTCAGTTCTGAAGTATTCAAAACTGCTTTGCATAAAGAGGGGAAATGTTATGTTTCTTTATCTTAAGTCAATCAACGTTAGAATATTTAAAGGTTGCTAGAAACAAGGAGGTAATGAGTGTATAAGTGGAAAAAGAAAATTTAATTGTGCCTGTCACAAGATCCATCATAAGACTTTGATTATAGACTCTACAAGCTAAAAAAGACGTTGAAGATCATCTGCTTTACACAACTCACTACTAGCAGATCTGAATGAAAATTTTATTCAGGTGTAATCAATTATTTCTGATGAGCATAACATAGCTCATCTCTTCATAGTAGTCAATACAAAGGACGTTTTCTCTCCTCCCACATATGTGAAATAAGTAGATGTCCTCATTACTAGAAAGCAGTTATTGAACAATAATCCTTGGGACCAACCAAATGCTCAGCTCTTTGGCTGGTGCCACAAGGAAATTTTAAAAAGAAAGCATGGACTCTACTCTCGTTTCTGAGAATTATAAATTCTCAGGAATTTATAATATAATTGAAAAATAAGATTTATATGTAAGAATTTTTAGAAAATAACTTTATACAATATCCTAGTAAGGGCTAGATGATTCAATCTGTATAATTCAGAAGATATAAAACAAGGAGAGAAAGAATGTTCAGGGATAGCTTCCTGGTGAGGAAGAGGATAAATTTTAACTGATCCCTGGAGGCCTGATAATATTTGGGTGAAGAAGGAAAGACATTGATAGAAGAGCGGAGTGGGGGTTAACATTGAGAGTAAGTATGTAAAGGTGGACGTGAGCACATTGTGGACCTATGAGTTGAATAGCCCAATGAGAGAGGAGACTGAATGCTGGTGAGTAGTGGTAAATGCTGTTTCATAGGTAAGTGGACACAGATGGAGAAGTTCTTGATAACCAGGCACAGATGTTATACATGATGTAATTGGAAATAAGATGTTAGAGGAATATAAACAAGGAAGAGTCAGGCCCAAGGCAGAGTGTCCTATGATTTCTTGCAGATGCTTACAGCATGAATCATGGTAACTGGATGGTGGAGTCAGTGAAGCCAGTTAAGCTGCTGATGAAATAAGTGAGTTGATTAGAGAAAGTCCAAAGGTGATAACCATTAAAAAGGTGAGAAAGGGACTGAAATGAGTCACATTTTGTAGGAAATAAAAGTTACAGCCCTTAGTCTGAACTTGTGGGATGAAGGAAATGGATGAATCAATGTTTCCAACCCGTGTTACCAGGACAATATTTTGGAGAAAATAAGTTTTATTCTTGAAATGTTGAAATGGAAGAGGACTACTTGGGGAGGACAGCATATTGTCCTCTCCTGCCTTCACTCTCCATTAATTAATTTATTCATTTTCTGACAAATACTTACTGTTCTTGAGAGGAAAAGTAGATTCAGGAATTTATAATATAATTGAAAAATAAGATTTATATGTAAGAATTTTTAGAAAATAACTTTATACAATATCCTTGTAAGGGCTAGATGATTCAATCTGTATAATTCAGAAGGTATAAAATAAGGAGAGAAAGAATGTTCAGGGATAGCTTCCACCGGAGAAGAAAAATAGATTCAATCTCTGCCATAACACACCTCATAGCCTTGTGAGGGAGACCATCATTAACTACATGACTAAAAAAATGTTTTTTAAAAGATAAACGTGATTATACCCTCCACAATACTACAGTGGTAACCTACCAAGGTGCTATGACAGTATGTAAAGGGAAGGGTTGCCTCAGTTAGAGGCAAAGGAAGACTTTCCTAGGAAAGGCACCAATAGATCTGAGATTAAAAGAATGAGCAACCATTGACTCAGAGTGAAGGAAAGGAACATGGTGCATGTGAGGGAGTGAAATGCATCCAGTGTTGCTTGGGAGCAGAGAATGAGTAGACTGTGGTGCAAGATGAGGCTGGTGAGATACCTTGAGGTCAAAACATATTGAGCTTTGTTAACACGGTAGGGACTTTTGTATTTTTCATAAGAGCAATGGTTTTCCAGAGACATATTTGCAAACAAGGAAGTGACGTGAACAGATTTTCTTTTTTGAAACGATCACTCTGGCTGCAGTGTGGAGAGCATATCAGATGGGGCAAGACCCATGTTAAACCAGTTAGGAGGCTAGCAGTACTCCAGTCAATCAACAATACCTTGAACTAGAGTACTGACTGTGTAGATGGGTAGAAGCATTTATTGAGCTCCTACTATGTTCCATGCACTAAGCTAAGTGCTGAGATGAAGCCTCTGACTTCAAAGACTCATGGTTTTGTAATGAAAACAGATTCACAAACAAGTAGTAATATCATCCTATAATACATACAAAGTTTAATTAAGAGAATTCTTTTACACTTTAAGATCTCCAAGAAGCCTCTGTTCCCTCTTTCTCTCATCTTTCTGCCACCTTATTTTGACCATCATTCATAAAGTCCAACTCTTGTGTCTCCTGTTGCTATTTTAGTTTATTATCCATTCCTCATACTGACGGTATGAGGGAAACTCATCGCCGAGAGACAGGAACAAGTTACTATCCACTCAGTCCCTGACAGTGAGTGAATCCTCTTCATGCTGATTCCTCTCTTCCAGCACACCTAGTCCCAAAATGAACTGCAGCAAGACTCCTGACTTTGTCCTCTCAGGGCTGTCCAGTGACCCAGAGGAACGGCAGTTCCTCTTTGGATTCTTCCTGGCCCTCTACTTGCTGAGCCTCTTAGGGAACTTGCTACTGCTGCTGGCTATTTGTGCTGACATCCACCTCCACACTCCCATGTACTTCTTCCTCAGCCAGCTCTCCCTGGTAGATCTCTGCTTTACTTCCACCACAGCCCCCAAAATGCTGGAGGATTTGTGGACCAGCAACAGATCCATCTCTTTCTCTGCATGTCTGGCTCAATTCTATTTCTTTGCTGTTTTTGCTAACATGGACAATCTGCTTTTGACTTCCATGGCAATCGACCGCTACACTGCCATCTGCCATCCTCTGCACTATCCACTGCTAATGACTCCTTGCAGATGTGGGCTGCTAGTGGGTGGGTCATGGGGAGTGGCCCACTCCAACTCTCTGATCCAAACCGTGTTGCTATCTCGACTGTCCTTCTATACTAATCAAGAGATTCCTCACTTTTTCTGTGATTTTGACCCACTCTTACGGCTTTCTTGCTCTGATGCCCACCTCAATGAGGACCTGATGATGGCTCTGACGGGACTTTTAGGAATCAGCCCTCTCCTCTGCATCATAAGCTCTTATACCCATATTTTCCATGCTGTAGCTAGGATTCCATCAGCACAAGGGAAAAAGAAAGCCCTGGCCACATGTAGCTCCCACCTCTCCATGGTCACCCTCTTCTACTGCACAGTCTTTGCCACCTACCTGAAGCCCCCATCAACTTATCACTCTTCTGGGGAGCTGATTGCTGCTGTCATATATACCCTGGTAACTCCCACTCTCAGCCCTTTCATTTATAGTCTGAGAAATAAGGATGTGAAGAGTTCTTTAAAAAGAATTTTGGGCATAGAGAGTTTTTGGGATTAGGAATAATCCCCATCAACAAGCACTTTGGGAAAAATCACTCACTACTTCACCAACACATTTACATAATAAGTCAGTTAACACCAAGGCTGTCACAGAGCATTACTGGATCTATTGGAAAGAACACTAAATGGAAATCAGAACAACTAAGCTCTAGGTCCCAGTCCAGGTGGGGACTTTGATCTATATACCTAAGGGTGGATTGGATTAACTATTGTTTAACTTGCCTTCTAACACAAATATTCAAACTGCTCATCTATTGCCATCACTAACACCATTGTGAACATCATTTCCATTTCTGTCACTGGTTTAATAATGAAAACCCTCATCATCAGCTTTATTATAGCCAATATCATCTTTGTTATCATCAAAGTCACCATACAAATTACCACCTTCAATACTATCTTCATCAAACCACCAGTACGCTCATCATTAGTAAGAGAGTAGATACTTGTTGTACATGATTTTTGCTCTTTTAATCTCTCATTTTTGAGAATATTTTATCTATTTGGATATTTGTGCCATGTTTGAGAGTTTCTGGGGACGTTCTGGGCTATGGCTGAAAATTGGAAGATAGCTGAAAGTAGGAGAATTTTTTGAATACTCTTTGTTTCGTAATAGAACAAAAGTATATTTTCTGTATCAACTTTATTAATCTTGTTCTGCAAAAATAAAACGTTCTATTTTATAACTCAATGAGTGGATTCTCTTTTCACATATAGATTGGCAAAGAGCGACTCAGAGAATTTTTTGCATTGTATTATAAAGAGAATGCACTCTTACAAGTTCTGTCACTGTATGTCCAGCTTGTATTTTTGTATATATATATACATGTCAAATCAGAAACTGTGTATTGTGTTTACTTGAACCACCACCTATAGTTAATCTTATTGTACATTGTGCATTATAGGATTTGATTCAACACCTGATGATACATTCTATTCAGAGTAACAACTAGATGCATGGATTAGATAGAGCTCCCCTGAGATTCTCAGACTGCATTCTCGGTTCAGCATCTGCATCTGACCTGTGTTCAGCTCATGCATTCTGCTGGGATCATCTAGAAGTTAGTAATTTATTTCCAATTCTAATCTAATGACTTCTTATAGCACTTCTTCAGAAAATTAGTTTCAATTGAATGATTATTGACTGGATAATCCAAGTTGATATATCCTCTGGTACTACAAGCAGTCTTTCCCATTCCCCAGGATCTGGTGAATATATATGTTTTTCTCTTTCTCTGAATGTCCATCCTTCAGCCGAATACTGGATGCTACTAACAATAGTGTATCTAAGGGGAGCCAGCCTCAGTGTGTGGTAGGGGTGAGCAACAGAGGTCAAAAATCCAATAAGGTGTCAGGAATCCAGTCATGGTAACAATAAATCAGGGCATTAGTAGCAGTTTTAAGATGTAATACGAAGATCATTCAGTGCCTCATTAGAGGATATATTACAGGATTCTCGAGAACAGGAACCAAAGCTCAAATTTAACTGGCCTGGTAATAACAAACAGAGATGAGGGAAAGCATATGGATAATTTCCCCCGTGAGAAGGATTCCAAAAACTCTCTTTCTGTAGTCATGCACCTGAATTTTATATATATATATAAAACATATACATATATATATATATATACACACACCAGGGCATCTTGCTACTTTAGATAGCATTTACAAATATCCCCAGTTGTGACCTGGGATTTTGGAAGAAGGACTTTACAATAACCATCACTAAGCACTTCTCATGCCTGTCAGACATCACCACCACCACAATTCTTCCCACCACATTTTGCTCATTGTCATTCAATGTAATTTAATCCAATTCTGAAAGTATGTATTGAGCAACTACCATAATGAAGGCATTGTGAGAGGCGCTAAAGAGGATGATCAGCATTCACCAATGAAAAACTTAGATTTAGGTGCATAATTTCTTATAATAACACTTTAATAAGATATTTACCATAATAAAACCATTTTTCAAAATATGAAACACTTCTACTTCTGGACATGATGGACTAACTGGTGCTGGACTATCCTCCCATCATAAATAACTATAAAATAGGACAAAATGTATGGGTCAATTTTTCAGGCAGGTATACAAGATTGTGATCTCTGAAAGAGGAAAGCTCACAAGGTGAGACACACAATCACCCAGCTCTCCACCTGAGGACAATTTCCTAACTATGGCTCAAAGACATGAAGTGCAGGCAGAGAACCATAATGTTGGGGGAGGTCATTGAAAGGAAGTGTTCACTGGTTGACCTGCAAGCTGGACCCAGGCAATTGGAGGCTCCGTACCCCCTCTTCTATCCTTGGAATGTATGTTCTGCTCATCATTCCCACATTAGGAGTTGTTTCAAGGATGCAGCCTTGAGAGAGTAACGTGTTGTTGAGATCTTCTGGACAATGTACATGACTGAACCCCGTTGAGGCCTATATGTAAATTTTTAAGTTTCTGGCAGGCAGGTGCAGTGATATATTCATCTTGTGGCCACCCAAGACAAGCATTGTATGTAAGTTCCCTCGTTTATTAAAACTGCCATCTACCAATCTGGAGTGGTCTGCCTCTTTCTTCAGTCTTTCCTTGCCCTCCATATACAGAGGCCAGTTTTGAATTTCACCCAGGGAACACCTGAGGTTGAGAATCAACACATGGGCAATCCCACTGATCTGAGAAAGGAGAAATCAGAGTTTGGGACACCTGAAGCAACTGAAAGTTGTAGGATAGGGCATCAGAGAGGCGAGATATCTCTATGTAGAATAGACTCAAAGACACATTTGAAGCAGAGGAGGGGTCTGTGAGCTGTAACTGATAGTCAGATTGTCCATGTAAAGGGAAAGACCATTTGAGACTTATCAGAGAGAAGCTGCTATAGGACTGAAATGAAACAGACATTAGAAGTAGAGCAGGGCTTGGGGAAGAGCAGTGCCAGGATTGTGCTGTTTTGGCACTACTAAAGTGGGGAAATCCCGTGAACACATCATTTATACCCCTGTCGTCAATGTGACACAGTTCAAGTTCAATAAAAACCACATCCTTGAGTAAAACCTGCTCTAGACCTGGTGTAACACAGGCTAAAGCCAATGTCTGACTATGCCTACCAGGAAGAGAGAATTTGGAGGAGGAGTCATGTTATGCTAGAGAGGCTTGTAAAACACCTTGGACTTTCCACAAATCCATACTTCCAAAGCATAAAACCAAACCTACTCAAGTTCAAGGTAATATTTCATGATTTGAAATGTCTGCTAGAAGAAAAGCCCAATATGTTTCTGATGAAGATAACAGAATTCAGGGTTTCTGCAATGACCTGTATTCAGTCAAAAAAAATTTTAGTCGTACAAAGAAATGGAAAAATATGATCAATATTCCAAAAAATGGGTGGTCAATAAAAACCTAACTTGATGTGGTCCAGATGTAGGAATCTACAGACAAAGATTTTACAACCACAATTTACAAATATATTTAAAACATTAAAAGAAAATGTGTTCAAAGAACTGAACCACTTTAGGCATTAGTCATCAACTTTCATCATGAATGCTAAAAATATTAGGTGAAAGGTTGATTGGGAACAGAATAATACATGGATCACACTGATGCCACCTGAACCCACTGGTCAATAATATAAATAGCATCACTAAAAGTCAGACAAGCAAACATTGTGTACCTCATGAGATGACACAATAGAAATAATATAGCAAATTTGGGATATTCTACTAAAAAGCTAACCAAGATCCAATCAAGCTTCTATTTCAATATGAGTTTTGTAATGTAAGTGCCTGACAATTAGCTTTTTTGATTGCAATGTAAGTGCCTGACACTAAGCTTTCGATTGACAAGGCATTCATTCCAAAAACATCCATCTGAAAACATATTGCCAACTACACAACTAGATAAAGAGTTGAAGTTCCCCTTTTACAAAGTCCTGGGTGACCTAGATAACAAACCATGCAAGTGACTCTGCTTTTCCCTTCTCACTCTTTAATTCCTGCTATTAAGTTTTAAATTCACCAGCAAAGAGTGAAACCCCAAAACCAGGCACCTCACCCTCAACTCCAGTAAAGGGAGAGCCCAGGTCCACGTTCTCTCTCTCTCTCTCTACCTAAGACTTCTCTGTGTGGCCCCAGGCATGCCATGTACCCTCCAGGACCCATGAGTAATAAACCTTATTTTTTCAAAGTTTCCTAATGGCTGTTGCTGAGGTGTGTCTTGCAATCATAATAAGAATCACAAGGGCCAGTCCAGCCACAACACTGGCTCCAGTCAGAGAAATGTTTGTGAGGGCTCACCACAAGTAGTACCAGCCCAGGCAAGTGCCCCTAGGCATTCCAAGTTATAGCATTGATATCGACAGGCTGAAACCAACATAAAACAAGTTTATATTAAAGACAAGATATAAGAATAGAAGTTAAATAAAATCATAAGTAAGCAATAAGTCTAATTTAGAATATGGGACATTCTACTGGATAGATAACCAGATTTCTCCAGTAAATTAATGGTGTGAAAAAAAGAGAGGAAAAGGACTACTCTGAAATAAGGCACTAAGAAACAGAACAAGATACATCATGTGAACCCTGTTTGCATCCTAATTTTAAGAATTTTCTTAAAGATAATTGGAGAAATTTGAACACAGCTTACGTATTAGATGACATCGAGGAAATATCGATACAGGTCTTAAGAATCATAATGGCAAGATCGGCATGTTTTTTAAAAATATCTTTATCGATCCGAAGGCATACTAAACACTTGCCTATGGAATATGTACTTACACACCACAATATTTACACAATATCTGGAATTTGCTCTAAAATTTTCCAGAAAACAAGGAGCTATAGGTAATTAAAAGAGGATTGGCAAATGTTGATATTGAAGGCGGATGATGGCTACATGGGGGGTTATATATTCCCCCTACTTTGTGTATGTTTAAAATTTTCTACAATACAGAATTTAAAAATAAATAAATAAAATACATCCAGCTTTAAATTTTTTTAATATACATATCCTTAGACCTGGTAATTCAACTCTTAAGAATTTATTATAGGAAAATCTGGATGTAAACTATGTTGGTATGGTGAAAGAATTGAATACAACTAAAAATCCCACAATAGAAGATCAAATCATGTTTAGCCATACTAAAAATCCCAGAAGAATAAACAAGTACATACTTGTTGAAATAGAAAGATGTTCAAAAACTAATATTCAGTGGAAAGCCAGATTACAAACTTCCATAAACCAACAACTATATATATATATATACACACACACACACAACACAAGTGCCCAATATTTCTAGGTTTGTTTTGTGTTGATATTTTTGTATATCTATTTGCTATATTAAATATCCATTGCCTATTTAATAAAGAAATAATAAAAGATAAGGGTAAAGTTTTTAAAGTTAGCATTTGAAAATCGTTGCTCTACCATCCTCATTTTTAGAGTAACTATAGAACATTTCACAGAGGGAAACATCAGAATACAACAAAGTTATTCCTCCCCAACCAATCCTGGCTGACATCCCAATGGAGATATGCAAAGTCCAAATAAAATCTTCACCACCATCCTCCTTCAGTCTAGTGTCTCTGTTTGCTTAATGTAGAGAAGCCTCCATAGCGCCTGATGCACTTCCTTATTCCTCAGGGTGTAGATCACAGGATTGAAGAGAGGGGTGACCACAGTGTAGAGCAAGGCAAAGACTTTCGAGAGGAGCTGGGAGTGGACAGCAGAGGGTGCAATGTACAAGACAATGAGAGTTCCATAGAATGTGGACACTACAGCTAAGTGAGAGGAGCACGTGGAGAAAGCCTTTCGCCTACTGACCCCAGCAGGAACTCTCAGCACAGCTACCACAATCCGGGCATAAGATGTCAGAATCAGTCCAAAGGGAACAGTGAGGCAGACCACAGAGAGAGTGAATGTTGTCATCTGGGCTATGCTGGGATCTGAGCAGGCCAGGCCCATCAAAGGCATGAAGTCACAGTAAAAGTGGTCAATGTGGTTGGGGCCACAGAATCTCAACTGGGCCATCAGGGCCACAATCAACTCACCTACCATGAAGGCAGAAAGCCAGGCTATGACTGCCAGCCCCAAGCACCATCTGGGTCCCATGAGGAATGGGTAGCGGAGTGGGTAGCAGATTGCCAGGTAGCGATCATATGACATGACAGCCAGCATGAAGCATTCAGCTGTGGCTAGAGAACCAAAGATAAAGAACTGGAGCAAGCAACCAGCCAGAGAGATGGTTGCCTCCTGCAGGAAGCCCTCCAACATTTTTGGCACTACTGTGGAGGTATAAAGGATCTCCAGGAAGGATAGATTAGCCAGGAAGAAATACATGGGTGTGTGCAGCCTCTGGGAGCTAACCACTGCCACAATGATTAGCATATTCCCTATGATGATGGAGGTGTAGATGAGAGTGAACACAATAAAGAAAAGGAGATGCAGCTCAGCTGTTTCATAGAAACCAAGGAGGACAAATTCAGTAATAGTTTGGTTTCCTATGGAGACAATTTCCATGTGGATCATCCAAGTCTCTGCAGGGGAGTGATTAAGGGAGAACTTTTAGTGCAGCTCTCTATCTTCTCCACCAAGCTTCAGATAAGTAGGGCTAAAATAAAAAGATAAAAGTGAGTCTCCAAAACAAGTGTCACTTACGCATGTCCTCATCTGCCCTCTTTTTACATGCTAACTCCATCTCCAGCTCCTATCCTTCCCTGCATTCCTGAGTTGTGCATAATCTTCAAGGCTCAAGAGAGTTTATCCGAACTCACAATTGCAGTCTTCAGAGCCCTAAACCCCATTAGTTCAATCTAGTATCTCTATTATATGATAAATTCCATCATCCTAATCTGTATAACCAGCGGTATAACCTTCCTCATGAACAACCATGCAATATCCTCCAAATGCCTTCTATGCGTGTCCCATCATCAGCTCAAAATCAGCATGATCAAAAACAAACTCTTGTATCTTCCACAATCAACTCCACTATGAGTGGTTTCGAAATTCTGCCTTGATTCCCAAGCTTACTGTATCACAGTCATCTTTATCTTAATACCTTCTCTCATTCCTCATGCCTCAATCAGTGAAATCTCATCAATTTTTCCCTGGAAAATTCTTATATATTCCCTCCTCACTATCCCACCATTCTATTAATCTCACAACCTCTTCACAGCTATCTTAGCACAATTACCTTCTATGTAGCCTTCTAGTCTCTACTTTCCCTCTCCCTTATCAAAATAGTCTTCTTTAAATACTAGTTTCATCAAATTATTCAAGATTTTATAGTGGAAATGTGATAAATGATAATGTCTGGGAAAGTGTAGGTGCTGTGGGAACAGAGAGAGAACAAACCCAGACCGGGAGTGAAGAGGAGTGTGAGAATCCAGGTCAAGGAAGTCTCCTTGAAGAAGGTAGTTTTTAGCCTAAGTTTTGAAGGATATTTACAAGTTGGCCAGGCAAAGGACAGGGGAGTGGGCAGAGCATTCCAGGCAAGAGAGACATATATGAAAGCAAAGATGTGTAGTTGAACTTCTAGAGATTGGAAAATGGGTCTTTGTACCTGCAGGGAAGATCTCATATGCTATCCACAAGGATGTGTGTTTTTATATTGAGACATGAGAATGCATCAAATGATTAAGACCAGAGGGAAAATCTACAGAAAAAGAAAATGCTTAGACATATACATAAACATATAGAGGAAGAGTTCTTTCATGTAAGTATATATACATACCAAATCCTAACACTATTATTTTCTAGGTTATGGTCTTAATAGGGATAAATTACATTTCTTATCACATAAAATATAAGTTCTCTTTAATACAAATAGCTTAGAACATCAGCTGGTTAAAAGATGGAAACTAGATGGCTGAGGGCCAAAGGTAGGTGGGAGACTTTTCACTGCATACTCTTTTGTAGTTTTGCCTGAGGCCAAAAATGTCCTTTGCATAGAATCCCACTTCCCACTCCCCTGCCTATTGCCACATTGAAATCTTCAAAGGCCCTGCTTCAGTTTCATCTCCATGAAGCCTCCTTGACTAATAGAGAAGAATATTCTCTATTAGAGAATAGAATAAGAATAGAGGAGCCCAGCCCTCTATTTCTTGAGCAATCACGCACTATATATCTAGCATACAGAAGACATGCCAGGTGCTGAGGATACTAGGCCAAATTAAACCAGTCCATAATCTTAAGGAGCTTACAATCTGGTACTGAAGATGGACAGTCAACAGATCATTGCAATACACTAAAAGAGAGTTAAGGAATTCAACCTGGAAGAAGTACTACTGAAAGGAAGTGGTCCTGAAGTGATCAATGATTGTTGTGGAAAATGGAAAATATGGAGCTGAGGGCATTTCAGGTAAAAGGAAAACCACAAATAGATACTGAGGCAAGAAACAGCATAGAATGTGAGGAGGGAAAGGAGGTGTCGGGGGAAAGTAGCCAAGAGAAATTAAAGAAATTCACTGCTGAAGCAGCATTAGAAATGAGTGAAGAATGGCGGAAGATAGGGATAGAGAGGTGGGCAAGGACCTGAGCATGTGGGCCCTTTCCTGCTACAAGGAGGAGCTAGAGCTCCATTCTGTTGGCAATGAGGCACACCTGAAGGATTTTAAACACTAGAGTGGCATGGTTCAGCCTGCATTTAAATAGTATTAAAGAAGCTAGACCCAGGGCAATAAGGATGAAAGAAGGAATGACTCCATACAGCTGAAACCTGGTGTGCAAATGTGTGCTGCCTTGAATTGATCATTCATTATTTTATTGTTTGCACTTTCTCCCCCACAAAAAGACTACTGGTTTATTTATCACAGGGATTAAAATAAATGTCCACCACACTCAACAAAGTCCTATAAAAGATGAAGTCTCAAATACATAATGTTGAAAACCACCTCTTCCATAACCAAGCTCATGTGAAGTGATCAGAGAGGGGTTCTGTACTTCGTAGACCTAGCAATCCCACAGGTTCTGTTACCATCTCTAACTCCTGCCTCTAGAATCTGTTCCCTTACCCTATACCCCATCTGCAGTTCCGTGTGATATGAATTTGGCATTCTTCTGTGGACCTCCTTTAACTCCTGGATTGAAAGAAGGAATGACTCCACACAGCTGGCCCAAGCCCAATCCAAGGCTTCCATTCTTTCTACAGCATTCCTTTCAGGGAGCAGAGGTGGGTGTGCAAACTAGGCTAGAACACCTCCAGTAATAAATGGCTCACCACCACCTCCTCCCCAGGAATTCAGTGCCAACATTAGATTATACTGACTCAGTAATGTTGTCCTATAATGAATCAAGATGTACATTCCTGGAGATTCCACTCATTCATGCTTCAGGTCATAAATAAAGTGTAATCCTTCTTTTCTATGACAGCATTCAGCTAGCTGAAACCAGAAACAGGTAGAGCAGAGGACAGGGCATCAAGGACAAACATAAGTTTAATGATTTTGTTGTGAAACTGACATGTGCTCATTGCAATTCATTTCATGACTTTGTTCAAAGGAACAATGTTATCTTCACTCTCTTTCCAACTTTCCTGAGGCTATTTCAGGGAATGTAGAATGAGGCTAAGAGCAAGTCAGGAGGACCAAAGGAAAGGAAGTTCCATTCACCTCCAAATGCAAGAGGTTAAAGAAGGGGCAGCAGTCAGAGGTATATGTCTCTGGGTGGCAATCTGTAGGGCACCACAAAGACTTCAGTCTTGGCAAAACCCAGCCCCACACCTACACACACCATATGAGAAGAGAGAGAACAAACACATTACAATATCCCAAGGCACCATTTACCTTTACTATGCCACCGAACGATACTAAACAATGCCGCTTTATCCAGGGATATGTTAGACAATAACAGCTTAGATGAGAATGATAGCAAAGAGTGAAATACAAATATTATGGGAGTTGAGGGTATTAAGTTTTTTTCAATGAGGTCAAGGTGGTATAATCCACCTGTACATGAGCTAGTCAACCTCAAACAAACAAATTTCCACTTCCTATTCCCAAATTGAACACCTAATTTAGGTAAATGTGTATGTGCATGGTCACAGAATCTGCTAGCAAAGTTCATGGAAATATGGTTGTATTCCACCTTCACAACCAGATTGTCCTTACGAGTGTTCATTTATATGAAAACTATTTACATTTCATAGCATAATCCTGGCTTTTCAGACTACTGAATTCCCAACCCTATTTTTCAAAGGGTTGGGGGAGTGGAGAGAAAGAGGAAAGTAAAGAGAAGGTACTTGATGTGAGGATTATAGAAAAATGGGAAAGACAGCAACAGCAGCGTTAAGCAGATAAGAGACCATTATCTACTTTGAAACAGAGAGATCACGGAATAGAGGAAGAAGCTGAATGTAGAGTTAGAAGACTCCAAGAAACGGAGGAAGAGTTTGAAATCAAGATGAATTTCACCATACTAACTGATAGGGAAATTAAAATATTGCACAATATCTGTCAATTTTCTGAAAACATACAATCACAGACTCAACTTTATACAGGTAAAAGTCATAGCAGGGAGCCCTCCATCAAAATTACCACCTTTTCTGGAAAAAAACTTAAAGAACATTCCAATAAAAAATATTTGAAGAAATTTAGTATACCAAACTATGCATTTTAATGTACGTTTGGGAAGTGAGAAAAATTTATTCTCATATATTTTGCAATGTCTACTAAGCATGTTATTTTTATAAACAGAAAGCAAACTGTGAATAAATTTTAACTTAGTTTTAATTTTAATCTGTTAACTCTCTTCAGACCTCTTTGGCAGGTAATCTATGATAAAGCAGAAAAATATACTTAAAATTTTTTTAAAGAAAATTTCATGAATTTAAGTGTATCCCAGTTCTGGTACTCTACAAGAAAGTAGGAAGATAAATTCCCATTATGAAAAATTAATGTGAGGGTGCTGTACTCTAAAACATGCTCCAACTAAAGTTATTTTCGTGAATATCTACTGTTCTCCATCTGCAGGAGAGAGTAGACAAAAGAAAGAAGCAGGGATACGATAGGAAGGATTGAAAATCAACTTCTTAACGGTCCAATGGAAGAAGTAGCAACACTAGGATTCCAGAGGAAGACTGTGGGATTTCCTGAAACACCTTGGAAAAAGAGACTTTTTTAACTCTCTGGGGTAAATGAAATGTGTTACTGATTAGAGGAAAGAAGTTTATAAAGACCAATTCTATAGCTTTTTTAAAGAATCTATGAACTAAATCATAAAAAAGTATATAAAAATAGGAAACTCACCTGAAATAGCAATCCTACAGAAAAAACTGAAGAGGAAAACATGTGCTAAGATTTGCTGAAGACTTGAGAATATTGAAGTTTCCACCCTTCAATTTCCTCTCTCTTTGAGCTCGATCTGAAATAATGTAGGACATTGGTTAGAAATGGCATGCTTGTCACCCTCCACTCCCCAGAGCCATTCTCTCCTCTACTCTCCATCTCCTTTTCTAGCTCCCAGACTCTTCTGTCCTTTCATTGTAGATCCTTCCCTTTGTCACAAGGGAGGGCTGACAATCGCCCAGAGAGAAGAGGCCTCTGAGAACCAATGAGGGATTTCCTGGAGGGCAGCCTTAAATGAACAAGAAATATCAGCCCCCTGAGACACTTGTCTTTTGCCAGAGGAGATTCCTGAACTGTGGGCTTGACCAAAAATGGGGCAGAAACCAGGAGTCATATGGAAAGCCACCTTTCCATCCCCATGGGGATTAAGGTCTCCATCAAGCATCTCATCCTCCAATTCACAGTCTCTTTATCAGAACCTATCACAAAATTCTCCTAAGTTCTCTGCAGCATCTCTAACCTCCACCACCATCACCACCAATAGCGGTCCTCACAGAAGACTGTTCTCAATTGTTACTCCCCACTGTACAGCCTCCAGGCCCTCTCACCACCCCAGGCAACTATTTCAATAGACACAGCCCTTGGTAGCAGTGTTTTATATAGATCATCAAAGCAGGCCTGCTTTAAGAGGAAGGAAGCTGGCATGTTTTCACAAAGTAACATCCAAATAGTTATGTGTCCTTTCAACATCCTCCACGCCCCAATGCCTGCCTGACAACTCGTCTCCCACTCTCCCCTTCTGTGAATGCGCCACAGAAATTAGGCTGATCCCTTGACTTCTCATCCCCAAAAGTATGTTCATGCACTTCTCTGTCATCTATCTGAGTCAGACCCTTGCTTCAGCTCCCACTTTCTCCCTGACTAATAGACCAACACAGAAAACTGCCTTCTCTGAACTACTGTAAGACACACTGTCTATAGGCAACAGTAAATGCCACCCTACTTTTTTTAATTCAATAGCTTAAATCATAAATATGGTACATCTTTTTTGTGACAATTCAAATAAAATAGTGGTCTCTAAAGAAATAAGATTATTCTCTCCTTCTTCCCTCCAACCACTCCACTCAACGGACGGAACCACTGTTAGGTGTTGGTGTCTGTCTTTACATAATTTTTCCTTTACTTATACAAACATATGCAAACTTAATACCCTATGATTATTTCCATAGATGCCAAAGATCTCCGTGATATTTTGCTAATGGAAAAACTAAGGTACAAAATAGTGTGCTTCAGTATGTTCCCATTTGTGTGAAAAAACGACAAACCACTCGCTCATGTTTATACGTACATAGTCACGAAACTATTAACTCCAGCTGCACCCGGATTCTAGGTAAGGGTACCAGGGATCTGGAGTGGTAGGAAGATATAATTTCCATTGTGTACATTTTTAACTTTTTACCATGTAAAAATTTTACCAGTTTAATTTTTTATGTTTCACAGTTTACCATGTAAACTGTTTTCTTTTTTAATTTCTTTTATATTTATCAAATTACAAAAGTATAGATGCATATTGTAACAAGTGGAAAAAGATGAAAGAAAAGTATTATCATCTCTCCTAATCATTATGCCTCTAATCTCTCCTCCTCCTCCCCCAGGATAACCAAAGTAAAAGCCTGGTATGAATCTTCACATATTTTTCCTTGCACAAGCATATGTGTATATATATATATATATATACACATATACTTATTGTAACACTGCAAATAAAATAGTAGTCTCTAAAATAAAGTGAATATTCTCTCTTTCTTCCCTACAAACATCACACCCAACTGATGGTACACATGCATACACACCATACTACACATACACACACATACACAGCAGGAGTTAGCTCTGACTGCTTGGCTGATTGGTTGATTTGAGAGTTTACATGCTTCCTTTTGCCAAAATAAACTCACAATATACACATTACTATGAAATTTGCTTTTTGCGCTAAACAATATGTATACACATTTTTTTAACTTTTTTTGTCTGTTTATTGCAGTAACATTGGTTTATAACATTGTATAAATTTAACGTGTACATCATCTTATTTCTATTTCTTCATGGATTACATCATGTTCTCATGTTCACCACCCAAATACTAATCACAATCCATCACCACACACATGTGCCTAATTATCCCTTTCCCCCTCCTCCCTCCCCCCTTCCCCTCTGGTAACCACCAATCCAGTCTCTGTCTCTATATGTGTGTTTGTTGTTGTTATTATCTACTACTTAATGGGTGAGATCATACAGTATTTGATGTTCTCCCTCTGACTTATACATTTATACACATCATGGATGGGTACTACTCCTTAAAAAGCAGTAGATATAGATCTCCCTATCCTGAAATGTCTTTTTTCATGTAAATATACACAACATATGATTTTATATAAGGGCATCACATTGTGCAAGGCACAGGGGGCATTTAGAGATACCTTTTTGGTGAATCTTTCTTTGTTGTTTTCTTTTTGGCTTTCTCTTGTTCTTCTTTCCTGTTCCATATATTTTTCTTTTGCTCCCACAAACCATCCACTCATCTTCCAGCTCCTCCTCATGTAATCCATGTTCAGAATCCACTGTATATCCTTTTATACATTTCCCCATGAGTAGAAATATATAGTTACAAATACACACTGACATGTGTATAGGTGCTGATATAATTAGTACATTGTTTTTAATACCTGTATTGAATCTATAACATATAATATGAATTCAATACTTTTCTAAAAATGAACACTTAGATTATTATCAATGTGTTTCATTACAAACAATGTTTCAATAAACATTCTATTCCGTATATCTTTACCTACTATTCTTTCAATTTCAGCAGATGAATTTCCAGAAGTGTGATTCCTAGCTCAAAATATGTGCACTTTTAAAATTTTAATAAATATGTCCAAATTGCTTTCCACAGAGGCAGTTGTTATTCTCAAAAGCAAATGGAAATAAATCCACAAACTTTTCACCAGCATTAAATCTTAATGCACTTCAATATTTGCCAATATTATGTGTAAACACATTAACTTATTGTAGTTTTAATATGCATTTCCTTGACAAGTAATGAAAAATTGAATCTCCTTTTCTATTTCTCTTTTTTTACTTCTTTTTCTGTTTTACATTTTCATACCTTTACTCATTCTCATTTCAATTAATTTTATTATTAATTGCAGGATTTCCTTCTGCATTAGGAAAACATTGTCCTTTGTCCAATCAAATATAAGCTCCTTTAGAGAACCTCATTTTTAAAATTTCAGCACCTAGAACAGTTCTCCACACCTAAGTACATTGAGTGTGGACTTGACAAGCCTGAATTCAGTCATGACTCCAACTTAGTCCCTTGGTAAAATACAAACTAATGAAGAGTCTCATTGTCAGAGTCTGGATTGGGGAACACAACATGTCTTGAATATTTTATACTCTCTCATCAATTTCACATATGCTGTTTAATTTTATTTCTCATAGCACTGTTTGTGGCTGATATCAGAAACATTAATCTTAGTGAGCAAAACCATCTGGACACAATCTAAATTGAAGGAAGTTCAATATAGTTGGCAGTCATTTTATGATCCTAACATAGAGCAAGACTGCACCAAATATGAAACTGATAGAGAAACACCACTTCAGAAAGGAATCAAGTTTCCTGTAGAGTGTCTGAATAATCTTAACTTTGAGAGATATTTGACAAACATTTTTGTCAAAATACTTTTTATTGCCTTGTTGAGGTTGCAGGTCCAGACCACAATCCCATGGTTGGAAGCAAAGATTTTTTGTGGGCTGTAGATGTTTGTATTGTTAATCATCCTGGTAAGAGATTAAGCCTGGGCCAGAAAATGAAGCCTTTAAAAGCAGATGAGATATTAGCATGAAAAATATATTTCCACCTTCCTTGGTCTCCTGGCGTCAGTCTGGCATAGACTGAAAGATGTGGAAAAGTCAGGAGCAGTTCCAGATGAGATGTGGTATACCCTTGGCCAGACAACTTATCATGGACAAAGACATTCAGGTACATATGAGACAGTATAATAGCAGATAATTACCTGCATTATATATACCTCCCATTAAACTAACTCTACCGTGATTTTCCTATAAGAACACTTAGACAATTATCTCCTATAAGATATCTATATTTTCTCCTATAAGAATCACGGCAGGAGT
Organism: Diceros bicornis minor; assembly: GCF_020826845.1. NCBI lineage: Eukaryota > Metazoa > Chordata > Mammalia > Perissodactyla > Rhinocerotidae > Diceros > Diceros bicornis. The sequence goes on along the minus strand of NC_080753.1, from coordinate 36,286,357 downwards.
GATTCACGAATGAGAATTCTGAGATGACCTGTTCTTTTGCTTATGAAAAGTAGGTACAAGAAACAGTGGTCTCCAATCTCTCAGCCAGGGTAGGGAAAGCAATGTCAACCTCTGCAGAGGATGGCTAAGTAAAGGAGACAGGCAGTGTTCTCATAGAGCACAATCATGAAGACACAATGAATACACTGGGGAGGAATAGCCAGATAAGCTCATTCTAGAATACATCTTGCAAACTCTCAGAATTGAATAAGGGACACTTCAGAACAGCTAAATTCAAGATCAAGTTTGGTAACCATTTATATCACTGTGAGTTTGGTCACATATATACCCCATTTGCATCAATAATTCCACTTGGAAAAGAAAGCACACATTCCCATGGGTCCCCCCATGTTTCTAGAATATTTCACAAGACAGAGCCTGGTAATATTATCTGATTATTAGTTCCCCACACCCCACCCTGACATCTTAGGCAGCTTGCATCAAAGGAGTCTTGGATGCAATAGTATCTCATGGACCTAACTCAAAATATTGTTTTATTCCATATCTTCCAAAGATTCTTGAGGAATAGTAATTCATTGTCACACAAAAGAGATAGTATTCTATCCAGCAAGAATTTTCCAAGATAAATCACGGCTTTCTGTGGTTTCTATTAGAGATTTACATGGTCCTGCTGTTTAGCTTTTTCCTTTACTAGACTATCAGCTAGAAGTAAATAATATCTAGGACAGGTAGTATATCCCACTTATCTTTGTTTCCCAAGTACATTATAGCTGTTTCATAAATGATTAGTGAAAGAATGAATAGAAATACATGAATGGATGAATGAATGAACAAAAATGGTCATATGATTCATAATCCCTGGCCTTCTGAAAATGAAATGACTTTAAACAATGTCAAGTGCAAGGAAAACACCAAAGATCACAACAGTAGAGAAGATAGAAGAGAGTCAATCCTTGCTATTTGTGGATCAGTATTTGCGAAACCACCTATTCTCTAAAGTTTATTTGTAACCCCAAAATCAATACTGACAGCAGTTTCCTAGTCAGACATGGACATGAGCCTGTGGCGATGGCAAAAAAAAATTGAGTCATGTGATGGGCTTGTTCCCAGCTGAGGTTGAACAAAATGAAGCTTTCTGCTCTCTTGTTTCAGCTCTCATACTATAAACTAGTGTTCTTTCCATGGCATCTTTGGTACTATGTTTGTGACAACTTGGGTTTTTCTGTGGGTTTCATTGGTGATTTCACGGTCTGAAATGGTCACCAAGTGTAGTGCTAAAGTGTTGTCTAAAGTTCCTATGTGCAAAAAGGCTGAGACGTGGGGACAGCCCTGCGAGATAGTGGTTAAATTCATTGCTATACTTTGGTGGCCCAGGGCTCAGGGATTGGATCCCCGGTGCAGACCTACACACTGCTCCTCAAGCCATGCTATGGAAGCATCCCACATGCAAAATAGAGAAAGATTGGCACAGATGTTAGCTCAGGGCCAATCTTCCTCACCAAAAAAAAAGTAAAAAAGGCTAAGATGTGCTTTATAGAGAAAATACATGTGTTAGACAAACTTTTTTCAGTCGTGAGTTATAGTGCCGATGGCTGTGCATTCACTAACATTAATGAATGAAGAAAATATATTAAATAAGGTGTGTTAAGCAGAAACACACTTAAAACAAGATTACATATAGATCAATTGACAAAAAATGTGACCAGAGGCTTGATTAACTCTAATCCTGAATTTCACCTAGAGCAAGAGTGAGAATTCAGTATTGGCCATTTCAGTGTTCATGACAACTTTATAGAAGGAACATAACTACCCCAAATAACAATCAGCTCTTTCTCATTTAAAGACGAAGAATCTGAGCCTCATGAAAGTGAAATGACTTGTACAAAGTTATAGATAGATCAGTCATACAACCAGGATTAAAACCCTGGCCTAGTTCAGTGCTTTCATGCTATATGTCAATTCCTCAGAAAAGAAGAAACACGAAAGAGGAAAGAGGAGGAGGACAAGACATCAGAGAAGCTTTGGGGGACTTTCTCATTTCCAAAAGAGTTGGCCTTGAAGCAGCCCTCCAGTTAGTGAATAGAAAGTATTATCTTAAAAATAAAAAAAATATAGCACATTCACTGTAATGATAGTTCTTCAGACCTGATGGAGCTCTTCATCTCCTCTCACAGATGCTGTACTAGAAAGAGTTCCTCGAGCCCTCATGTAAATTCAGGCAAATTGCTGCAATTTTTTCCATGCTTTACCTGACTCTCTTTGCTCCCTCAGAGGAAGGCCTTTCTTAAAGTCTGAGAGGAAGTCTTTGTTTTCAACAACAGCAAAGGAAGTCAACATTAGACACACTTTCCATTTTAGGTCATTAGGTGATTATACAGGACCCTGTGTGAGGACGGAACTTGTTCAGCAGCTATGGATTGAGAATATGACATCTTAAGGACTTCTTTAACCCATAGCCTCAGAGCTGACCTCTCAGAGAGCAGGAGAGAAAACTTGACCCCACCTGCCTGCTCCCTACACAGACAGGCAGATTTGGTCCCTCTTCAGGGAACTGGCCACTCTGGCAGGGCTCTTTGACCCTGAAGGAATAGTGTGGTTCCCGCGCTCCTGACACCAATCATCTCTGTGTGTCATCTCTGTGTGCATAGGTCTTAGGGAGAACAGCTCCTCTGAGGAGAAGAGACTCACTCCAATAAAACTCCCCTTCCCAGGGCCACCACCTCAGAGCCTGGAGGCTGAAGGGCAGAAAAGCTAACTCGAAGTTACTTCTGAACATTCCCTGGTCTCCTGGAGTCCCTGATACCCTAGGAAGAACATGCTTCTGAAAAGGGGAATGAGAGAAGAGGACATGGGGAGCTTCTCTTCAAAACCTCCTTCCTCAGTTGGACTTTCTTACTGTTTTTTCTAAAACAAAAGCTGCATCCTACCACTTCATCCCACAGAGCCAACTGACGCATCATTCCAGTCCTCTTTCCCATTCTTGGTGAGCGCTATCTACTCCTGTCCTAATGCCATAGATGGTGGGGTCAGTATCTTTGATCATGCAAAACAGACTAAGAATAGCAAGTTGCGGTGTAATTAATGATAGTGAGCCAGAATTTTCCCTCTTATGGGTCAGAATGAAGTCGTGTTTTCTCTATTTTAACAAGAGGGGAAGGAAGGAAAGAAGGAAACAAGGAAGGAAGGAATGATGGAAGAGAGAGGAGAGTTGAAGGAAGGGAGGGAAAAAGGAAAAACTGAAACTCAGAAAAGTCAGTGTAGGACACCCCAAAACTAACCCGGAGCTACACCCACCAGAAGAATGATTTTGTATATTTCTCTCCCTATTGAGAAGCAGAGAGTAAATATTTGGAGTGATGGATGAGAAAAAGTCTTTCATCAACTGCTAGGTGGGTGAGAGATGGAGAAGGTGGAGGGCTTGGAGTCTTTTCTTTCTGAATTACACTCAGACAGCTTCTCAGAGACAACTGATCACCAACCCACTGTTTGATCTCCACCTTATATTTTTAAAGATTAGCTGTTTCATGTATATCACCTCTGACTCAACTTTGTCCACAGTTTCACAAAGAGAAGTGACACAATCAATGGCTCTATCTCAGTGACAACTTAAAAATTATTTTTAAAAATTATTTATGTATCTACCTGTTTTAAAAATTAGGTAAAAAATGAAGGTATAAACTGAAAAGTATTTATAATATTTTGACATTTTTCAAGAAGAATATAGCTAGCATCAGATCTAATGTGTCCAAAGTTTCAGAGGAAAACTTAACTCAGAGAATTAAGTGAATTCTGTAAGTGAGCACAAGACAGCTGATAAACGCAGTTTCTTAGCTATTAGCTCAAACTCTAGGGATAAGTATTATGGTGCAAGAAGCTATAAGGGCAACCTCCTGTTGGAGCATAGACAGGGCAGGGGAGGGGACCACTAGTTATTTGACAGCAAAACTAATGAAAGCGTAGAGAGTCTTGTTGTCTCTCCCTGCCCCTTCTCGCTCACCTCCACCCTAGAAAATAAAATAAAACGAATATCACAGATTTATACAGGGAAAAGTAAAAAATAATATTTCATAACAGTAATTCCAGGATACAAAGAGAAAATACAAATATGCCTGCATCAGTTCTGTTGTTCAGATTCCAGCACAACTGAGAGGAGTTGTGATTGTTCCTTGTAGAGAAGAGAATGCCAACGGGCTGCTAACCTGAGCTCATCTAGGCAGCTGTATAAATGTCCTGAAATAACCACTGGAAGGAATGGTATTAAATTCAGGTGATGTTGATGAAACAAGATCTAGAGATCAAGAAACAAGTGAGAATAAGTCTCAGTGCAGATTTTCATGTTTGTGATATCAGTGATGTATACCTTTTCATTTATTCAGTCAAGGTGGAGAGGAACGGACAGTATAAATTCTCACATTTCTTCTCCAACCATAGAATTCTCTCTATGAGTTAGCTCAGTGGATGGAGCTAAATTTTGGTTTCTTCACCATAAAACCACCTGGCTTCACCATTTTCACAGGTACACCACTCACTGACCAGCAGTGTCATATAAGTTTGTGGTTGGACATAAGGAGGAAAACTATTAATTGGGGAATAGCAGAAACATTCAGGTGCAAATTCATCTCTGCTATCATGAGTCTGGCAGCATGCTGATAATATAGATATAGAAAAGGATATGAGATCTTATGAAACATAGATGCTGAATCCAGAGTTCTAGTGGAAAGATAAAGTCATTCACAAGAGATTAAAGACTAGACTGCAAACCAACGGGTGGATCTGGAAACGAGAAGGTTTCAGCTCCCACATTACCACACACACTCACACACTGGTGTGAACTTCCACAAGCCTCCTCCTTTCTGGGATGCAGTCCACACATTGAAGATGAGGTTATTGGACCAGAATTTCCAGGACTAATTGCCACTCTGATGAACTTTATGGCTCTCTCTGAACAATACGAATTCAGAACTAGTTCACTAATTAGTGGAATAGAACATTTGGCTTCATAAATGAATAAAGAAAGAAGGTTGCTATTTTAAAACACACAGAGGAGGATGCCAACTATGAGCAAAGCACCAAGGCAGGAAAGAGCCTTGATTCAATGCAAAATAAGGAAAGCTGCCTAAACTGACCCTCAGCCATTAGATTCTCTAAATGTTAAATGTGCATCAGGGATAATAACAAATATAGTTTACTAACAAGTCTGAATGTGTGGAGCATAAATGTGGAAGAGTTTTATTTTTATGGTTACTGCTATAAACTGTGTCTGTTTACTCCCTCCCTTTCCACTGATAGCCCACTTCCCTGATGACTCTCAGTCAGAGTCCCTAATTTGTCAATCATGTTTAGTTTCTAAAAGTGTTCTCTGGTTATTAAGACTGTTTACTCTTCATTTGCTTCCATTAAGATATAATTTTGCAAACTGACACTTGTTCACTTTTAAGTTTAAATCACATTTTCACATCAGTGTTGCTTTTTTTTTAATAACGCCAGCCAACAGCCAGCACTAGATTTGGTTGAGTAGCTTGGAGTAGAAGGGAAAGAGCCTGGTCAGCTCCTCACATGAGTTCTTCTTCCCTGCTTCTACTCCTTCTGCATTGGGGAGCTGAAGGAAAGGAATAACATGCTGCTAAGTTTACATCCACTTCTTGTTTGGTAGTAAGATCTGCTCTAGCTCTTTGTGTGATTAATTTAGACCAGGGTTACCAGCTAGCCTAAGCCTAGGACTCTCAATCAGCTTCATCATGAGTTGACTCCCAGCTGGTAACCTCATACTAAATTCCTGATGCCTGAAACTTTTGGCCTACTGATCCATTATAGCCCCTAATATTATCTTCCCTCCATGACACTAACTCTGGGGCCTGTACCCACAGGTGGCTCCATCTCTGTGCCTATGGGAACACAGTAATTCAAGGAAGCAGTGTCTGTCTCTTCTCCACCTGGAGGCCCCACCACATCTCCTGTCCCAAGGATCCTTCCCTAACTCTGTCAGCATGCTGCTTGTCAGGAAGCCCAGTGGCTGAGCGAGCATTCAGCTAGGAAACCAGAAGTCATTCCCCATTTCTACTAATTAGACTTAAGTTCTTTGAGGTCAGGAGATGAATGTTATTCGTGTTTTTTCCTCAAAGCCCAGAATACTTCCTGGAAGAAAGAATAGTAAAAACAGGGGACTGGAGAGAGTGGGGAGATAGCCCTGTTTCTTCTAACCTAACACATCTCAGCAATACCTGTTGGAGGAGAACAGGCTCTCTCAGAAAGTTTGGAATTAGAATGAGCTCTGGGGAAATAGGAAAAATCCCAGCAGTAAATTTAAAGCTATACTTTTGTAGACAGATGGCATCAAACAGATTTTGCAGGGTCTGCAAAGGAATGCTAAGCAAGGGAATTGAAACCTGATATAATATGTTCTGTGGAGTCATTTTCTCTTAAGCAGGAGAATAATGGAATGAAAGTTTTGTTCTGGAAAATCCATCTGGCAGGGAATTTAGGACCCTTGGTGCATATAGAAACTGGATAACAATTAGGAAGCAGCTTTGATGGTGTATTCATTAATTATTCCACTTGACATTCAATTTTTACTGCTCTGTGTTCCAGGCAGTATCTTAGGCTTTGAGAATACAACCATGAACAACATAGAGCTTCTGCCTTTAAGGAGCTCAAGTTCAATAGTGGAAAGATAAATGTAAACAGATATATCATAAAATATTTTGGGAAGTGTCATTTGCATGGACTACTCAAAGTGCTTTAAGGAAGCACCACAGAGGAAGGATTTGACTGTTGAGAATCAGAAAAAGGTTTCACAGAGGAAATCAAATTCAACATGAGTATCAATGGATAAAATGTAGTTTTAGGTAGCAATGAATAGTGTTTTCAATGAAATGGAGGCATGAAATGAAAACAGTGAGGAGTTCCGTATGACCGCATTACCAGAGCTTGATGTGAGGGTGATTCATGAGACTGAAAAGGTAAGTGGGTCTAGACCATGAAGGCTCTTACATACTCTACTAAGGATTTTGTACCTGGTCATCTAGATAGCTTGGTTTATTAAAAAAACCAGAGGTCTCAAAGTCACAAACATCTGGGTTTGAGTTATTGTTCCACTTCTCACTAAATAAGTCTCAATTCTTCATGGGTGTCTTGAGGAAAATAACACCTACTTTGAAGCTTTTTTTGTGAAGAATAGAGAATGCATGTGGACTGTACATTAAAGATATTTAATGTGATGTTCCAGAAATCTCAATAAATTGTAACTATAATTTTTTAGTACTATGGAATCAATAGATAGTTTTAATCTTAGGAATTTCATGAAAAATAGGAAGACATGACTGAGTATAAATGTGATTAGTTTCAGGGAGCTGTGGCATTAGTCAAGGTGAATGATGATCAGGATTTATTTCAAATTGTGGCAATAGGAGCAGAAAAGAGGGACCTAATTGAAAAAATTTTCTGGGATAAATTTAGCAGAATTTTTCAAAAGATTGATGCAGGCCAGGGAAGGAGAGAGAGGAATAAGGGGTCATTGAATATGAATCCATATTTCTAACATGGAGAACTTGATGGGTGGTGGCACCATGAACAAAGGAGATGATACTAAGAACCTGGACCAGGACAGTGATGGAAGAATGGAAAGTAAAGGATGGGCAGCCAAGATGTTGCTATTTATGGTTTCAAACGTGCGTTTTTCTGTGTGTGTAAGTACATGCATGAAAAGAAAATCTCCTGTAAGCAAACGCTCCAATACAAATAATTTTTATCACTGAATGGAAAAAAATTCAAGTGATTCTTGTCTTCTTCTTGACATTTGTCAATTTCTAGTTTTTCTCAACTAACGGTATATTTCTGACATGAAAACAAAATAATTTAAAAGCAAAATAAAACAATCTCGTGGTATTAAATGTTTATTTATTATAAAATACTCAGAAACATGAAAATTTACATTTAAAAAGTCACTGGTGATCCGAAATCTTAGGAATAGTTACCAGATAATACTGAATATTAGATTTGGCTTCATACCTTTTCTTTATTTTACTTGTGTCAAAACAATTTCTCATGTATTTTAATGTGTAGTGTATTAACCTTATGTCTAATGATGAATATTTTGAATATTTCCATTTTTAGAGACACTTTAAAGGAAGAAACCTGCAAGAATTGGAAGTTTATGTACAACTCAGATCTTGATGATCATCTTCATCCGTCCTAATGTTAACTATAACTCTGCAAGCTTGACTATCCTCTGAGGCTTACTTTTCTGATCAGTTTGGGTTTAAGCACAAATCGGTAACAGTTGTTTCCCTTTCAAACATCCAATCCATCCCAAAACTCCCTCCTGAATATCCAAGCCTGAATTTACTTTTCCCTCCAAATTGTATTCCCCTTACTACCCTACATTGAGCAAGATCTCTCCTACTCTGCTGATGATACTTAGAATCAAGAAGCAACATGTAGTACTTCTAACCAGTCCTGTTTTAGAACCTGTACAAAAGGAAGTACAATCACTCTCTCCTCACTTTCTGATATCTGACGGCATTCAGTTACATCTTCTCAGGAGATACTTTTTATTTCTAAATTTTAGAACCTGAGCTACAACAAAGGAACCCTTTGTAATCTTCCTCTGTATGTAGGTAGACTTTTGTCTATCACAGACTCCGTCACTACAATATCATCTTTCAAGAATCCTGGCTTTACTCAAGGATGTCAATTTTAACCCACTACCATGTGGTGGACTTAAGTCTCTCTTCTATAAATAAAGTTGCCGACGGAGGAAGTCAAGATGGCGACGTAGGCAGACTCTGAACTCACCTCCTCCCGCGGACACAGCCAATTTACAACTACTCGTGGAAAAACTACCCTTGAGACAGAAGTGAAAACTGGATAAGTGGAACTCCTGCAACAACGGACAATCCTAATTGAGGTGGGAGAGGCAGAAACTCCCTTCTAGAGAGGAAAAATGCCGCCTTCACAAGCCGAAGTGCTTCACGGCTGCCCAGGAGCAGCGCACAGGTACGCAGCCTCCCTGGAGGAGCTGGGCCCTGAGCCGGCTAGCACCCCAGTGTTTTGTGGACCCAGCACAATCGAGACGAGTGGCATAATATCTGACTTTGCCTGCTACTAAAACATTGGGGAGTACCCCCAGAAAAGCTGGTTCACAAAGAAATTAAAACTGGTTCTTAAAGGGCCCATGCGCAAACTCATCCGTTTCAGAAAGCAACCTAAAATCACCAGAAAGAAAGGTGCACAGTGCTGTGGTGAAACGAGACTCACCTAGTAGGCCCTGAGTGCATCTCGGTGAGGGGTGAGACCTCTCCAGAGACTGGGACATTGGCGGCGGCCATTGTTATGGCCTGGTGTGGGCGTGCTGACACAGACGCCATTGGAGTTCTCCCTGAGGCCTGCTAGCCCAGGGTCTGCCCCACCCGCTAGAGCACTGATTTAATCCAGCTCAGCCAGGGCAGGCAGCCCACCCTAGAGACTGGCCCCACACAACAACAAGCCCTCAGACAACTTATGGGCCTGCATAGATTGGTGACTGGATTCTCTGCTGCCTGGCAACTGAGCCGACTTCAGCGGGGCAGGATGTGCACAAGGAGTGGGTGGAGAGTGTGGGGCAGTGGTGCAGTGTGTGGGGCTCCCACCGTGGAGAGACTGGGTCCGCTTCGGAAGGTTGAGGCACGCACACGGGGCAGGACTGTGTTGACTGTGTGTGTGTGGATCTGTGGGTGGCAGGGCTTGTCAGCTGCAGAAGACTTGTGCTTCTCAAAGACCCACATAGGGGGTTTGCCCCACCTTCCAAAGCCTGAAACAATTGGGTGCTCCTGTGCCTGAGACCAGCCCCACCAGCTGCAATCCTAAGAGAGCTGACAAGAGACCTAAAGGCTGGAGGCTTATAGCAATTGTAAGGCCCTAACAACCTGCCATGCTGGGGGCCTACTCACTTAAAAGAAATACTGCAACACAAATGTAGTATTAGAACTTGCAGCCAATTGTGCTGGGGCTCCCCACACCTGATAAAGAGACTGAAGTGCCCACAACAACTACAAGCAGCTGAGCATTACAACAGCTAGCCAGGAGCATAACTTGGCCTCCCTGGATGCCTACAGGGAGAGCAAACAGGCCACAACAGAAGGACACACGTAGCCCACAGAAGGGTCAAGCCTGGAACATTGAGAACTGAGGGAAGCACACTGCAGGCCTCCTAAGCCATCAATTACATAAGGTCACCTATCCAAAAGCAGGAGACGTAGCTGACCTACCTAATACATAGACACAACCACAGGGAAAGAGGCAAAATGATGAGGGAAAGGAATACATTCCAAGTAAGGGAACAGGAAAAAACCCCACAGAAGGAACTAAGTGAAACAGAAATGAGCAACCTACCTGACAGAGAGTTCAAATTAAGAGTGTTAAGGATGCTCACTGATCTGGGGAGAAGAATAGATGAACTCAGTGAGAACATCAACAAAGAAATGGAAGATATAAAAAAGAACCAATCAGAAATGAAGAATACAATACTGGAAATGAGAAATTCACTAGAGGGACTCAAAAGCAGACTAGAGGATACAGAAGAACAGATCTGTGAGCTGGACGAAAGACTAGAAGAAATTACCCAAGGTGAACAGGTAAAAGAGAAAAGAATTAAAAAGAGTGAAGACAGTCTAAGGGACCTCTGGGATGACATCAAGTGCACTAACATCCGTGTTATAGGTGTCCCGGAAGGAGAAGAGCGAGACAAAGGGGCAGAGAATCTATTTCAAGAAATAATAGATGAAAACTTCCCTAACCTAAGAAAGAAACAGACATCCAGGTACAGGAAGCACAGAGAGCCCAAAACAAGATAAACCCAAAGAGGCCCACACCAAGACATATCATAATCAAAATGTCCAGAATTAAAGATAAAGAGAGAATCCTAAAAGCCACAAGAGAAAGTCAAGTTAGATACAAAGGAAACCCCATAAGGCTATCAGCTGACTTCTCAGCAGAAATCTTACAGGCTAGAAGAGAGGGGCACGATATATTTAAAGTGCTAAAAGGAAAAAAACCTACAGCCAAGAATACTCTAACCAGCAAGGTTATCATTCAAAATGGAAGGAGAGATCAAAATTTTCCCAGATAAGCAAAAATTAAAGGAGTTTGTCACCAAGAAACCAGTGCTACAAGAAATGTTAAAGGGACTGATTTAAGGGGAAAAAAGAAGACCACAAATAGGAAAAATTATCTATTTCCATGATAAGAACGTAATGGATACAAATGCACAAAAAAGAGGTTAGATATGATATCAAAAACATAAAAGGAGGGAGGAGGGAAGTTAAAAACTAGAGCTTTCAGACAGAGGTCAAACTAAAGAGATGATCAATTCTGTATAGAAGAAGAAAGGAACAGAGAAGGACTACTAAAACACTGAGAAAAAAAAGTTAAAAAATGGCAGTAAGTACATACTTATCAATAGCTACTTTAAACGTCAATGGACTAAATGCTCCAATTAAAAGGCATAGGGTGGCTGACTGGATAAAAAAAGAAGACCCATATATATGCTGCATACAGGAGACACACTTCAGACCTAAAGACACTCACAAAGTGAAAGTGAAGGGATGGAAAAAGATACTCCACGCAAATGGCAATGAAAAGAAAGCTGGGGTAGCAGTACTCATATCAGACAAAATAGACTTTAAAACAAAAACTGTAAAAAGAGACAAAGAAGGGCACTACATAATGATCAAGGGAACAATCCAACAAGAGGATATAACACTTGTAAATATCTACGCACCCAATGTAGGTGCACCTAAATATATAAAGTAATTATTAACAGACATAAAAACAGAAATAGACAGTAACTCAATAATAGTAAGAGACTTTAACACTCCACATACACCAACGGATAGATCATCCAAACAGAAGATTAATAAGGAAACATTGGCCTTAAATGACACACTAGAACAGAAGGACCTAGTAGATATATACAGAACATTCCATCCAAAAACCAAAGAATACACGTTCTTTTCAAATGCACATGGAACATTCTCCAGGATTGATCACATATTAGGCCACAAAACAAGTCTCCATAAATTTAAGAAGATTGAAATAATACCAAGCATCTTTTCTGACCACAACGGTACGAAACTAGAAATCAACTACAGGAAGAAAATCAGAAAAGCCACAAATACGTGGAGATTAAACAAAATGCTACTGAACAACGACTGGGTCAACGAAGAAATCAAAGAAGAAATCAAAAAATACCTGGAGACAAATGAAAATGAAAATATGACATGCCAGAATTTATGGGATACAGCAAAAGCAGTTCCAAGAGGGAGGTTTATAGCAATACTGGCCTATCTCAATAAACAAGAAAAATCCCAAATAAACAATCTAACCATGCACCTAAAGGAACTGGAAAAAGAAGAATAAACAAAGCCCAAAATCAGTAGAAGAAGGGAAATCATAAAAATTAGAGCAGACATAAATGAAATAGAGACCAAAAAAACCATAGAAAAAATTAATAAAACCAAGAGCTGGTTCTTTGAAAAGATCAACAAAATTGACAAACCTTTAGCTAGACTCACCAAGAAAAAAAGAGAGAAGGCACAAATAAGTAAAATCAGAAATGAAAGAGGAGAATTTACAACAGACACCTCAGAAATACAAAAGATTATAAGAGAATACTATGAAAAGCTCTATGTCAACCAATTCGACAATCTGGAAGAAATGGATAAATTCTTAGAATCATACAACCTTCCAAAACTGGATCAAGAAGAAGTAGAGAATTTGAATAGACCAATCACCAGTAAGGAGATCGAAACAGTAATCAAAAACCTCCCCAAAAATAAAAGTCCAGGACCAGACGGCTTCCCTGGTGAATTCTACCAAACATTCAAAGAAGACTTAATACCTATCCCTCTCAAACTCTTCCAAAAAATTGAGGAGCGGGGGAAGCTCCCTAACTCATTCTATGAAGCGAACATTACCCTGATACCAAAACCAGACAAGGACAACACAAAAAAAAGAAAACTACAGGCCAATATCACTGATGAACATCGATGCAAAAATCCTCAACAAAATACTAGCAAATCGCATACAACAATACGTTAAAAAGATTATACACCATGATCAAGTGAGATTTATTCCAGGTAGGCAGGGATGGTTTAACATTTGCAAATCAATCAACGTGATACACCACATTAATAAAATGAAGAATAAAAATCACATGATCATCTCAATAGATGCAGAGAAAGCATTTGACAAGATACAGCATCCATTTATGATAATAACTCTGAATAAAATGGGTATAGAAGAAAAGTACCTCCACACAATAAAGACCATATATGACAAACCCACAGCTAATATCATCCTCAATGGTGAAAAACTGAAAGCTATCCCTCTAAGAACAGGAACCAGACAAGGATGCCCACTCTCACCACTCCTATTTAACATAGTACTGGAAGTCCTAGCCAGAGCAATCAGGCAAGAGAAAGAAATAAGAGGAATCCAAATTGGAAAGGAAGAAGTGAAATTGTCACTATTTGTAGATGACATGTTTTGATGACATGTTTTTATATATAGAAAACCCTAAAGAATCCACCAGAAAACTTTTAGAAGTAATAAACGTATATGGTAAAGGTGCAGGATAGAAAATCAACATACAAAACTCAGTTGCATTTCTATACACTAACAATGAAGTAGCAGAAAGAGAAATTAAGAATACCATCCCATTTACAATTGCAACAAAAAGAATGAAATACCTAGGAATAAACTTAACCAAAGAGGTGAAAGAGCTGTACATGGAAAACTATAAAACATTTCCGAAAGAAATTGAAGAAAACACAAAGAAATGGAAAGATATTCCATGCTCTTGGATTGGAAGAATTAACATAGTTAAGATGTCCATACTTCCTAAAGCAATCTATAGATTCAATGCAATCCCTATCAAAGTTCCAACAACATTTCTCATAGAAATAGAACAAAGAATCCTAAAATTTATATGGAACAACAAAAGACCCCGAATAGCTAAAGGAATCCTGAGAAAAAAGAACAAAGCTGGAGGTATCACACTCCCTGATTTCAAAATATACTACTAAGCTATAGTAACCAAAACAGCATGGTACTGGCACAAAAACAGACACACAGATCAATGGAATAGAATCAAAAGTCCAGAAATAAACCCACACATCTATGGACAGCTAATCTTTGACAAAGGAGCCAAGAACATACAATGGGGAAAAGAAAGTCTCTTCAACAAATGGTGTTGGGAAAACTGGATAGCCACATGCAAAAAAATGAAAGTAGACCCTTTCCTTACACCATACACAAAAATTAACTCCAAATGGATTAAAGACTTGAATGTAAGACCTGAAACTATGAAACTTCTAGAAGAAAACATAGGCAGTACACTCTTCGACATCAGTCTTAGCAACATATTTTCAAGCACCATGTCTGACAGGACAAGAGAAACAATAGAAAAAATAAACAAATGGGGCTACACCAAACTAAAAAGCTTCTGCACAGCAAAGGAAACCATCAACAAAACGAAAAGACAACCTAACAATTGGGAGAAGATATTTGCAAACCATACATCTGATAAGGGCTTAATCTCCAAAATATATAAAGAACTCATGCATCTCAACAACAACAAAACTAACAACCCAATTAAAAAATGGGCAAAAGACCTGAACAGACATTTCTCCAAAGAAGATATACAGATGGCCAACAGACACATGAAAAGGTGTTCAAAATCATTAACAATCAGGGAAATGCAAATCAAAACTACAATGAAATATCACCTCACACCTGTCAGAATGACTATAATTAACAAGACAGGAAACAACATATGTTGGAGAGGATGTGGAGCAAAGGGAACTCTCATACACTGCTGGTGGGAGTGCAAACTGGTGCAGTCACTATGGAAAACAGTATGGAGATTCCTTAAAAAATCAAGGATAGAACTACCATATGATCCAGCTATTCCACTGCTGTGTATTTATCCAAAGAATTGGAAAACACCAATGCATAAAGATACATGCACCCCTATGTTCATTGCAGTGCTATTCACAATAGCCAAGACTTGGAAGCAACCTAAGTGCCCATCAAAGGACAAATGGATAAAGAAGATGTGGTATATATACACAATGGAATACTACTCAGCCATAAGCAACGATGAAATCCAGCCATTTGTGACAACATCGATGGACATTGAGGGTATTATGCAAAGAGAAATAAGTCAGAGGGACAAGGTCAAATACCGTATGATTTCCTTCATTAAGTAGTGGATAATAACAACAATAAACAAACACATAGAGACAGAGATTGGATTGGTGGTTAGCAGAGGGGCAGAGGGGAGGGGGGAGGGTGAAAGGGATAATTTGGCACATGTGTGTGGTGATGGGTTGTAATTAGTATTTGGGTGGTGAACATGATGTAATCTATGCAGAAACAGAAGTATAATGATGAACACCTGAAATTTATACAATGTTATAAACCAATGTTACTGCAATAAATAAAAAATTAAATAAATAAATAAATAAAGTTACCTGTAACATTGAAATTGCGTGGGAAATGAGTTGTCAAATTCCTCAAGGCATTTTTACAAATGAAGAGTAAAGGTTGCATCCATTCTACAAGATATTAAGACCTAAAACAAAATAATACTGATTAAAATGCAGTTTATTCAAGGGCTGGTCCAGTGGCATAGTGGTTAAGTTCGGCGAGCTCTTCTTCAGTGCCCCAGGTTCATTGTTTGGATCCCAGGCAAGGACTTACACTACTCATCAAGCTATGCTGTGGCAGTGACCTACATACAAAATATAGGAAGATTGGCACAGATGTTAGCTCAAGGCCAATCTTTCTCAAGCAAAAATGGGAAGATTGGCAACAGATGTTAGCTCACGGCCAATCCTTCTCACAAACACACAAAAATTCAGTTTGTTCAAATGGAAAAAAAATGGAGGACTAGACCATGTATTGGGTGGGACTTGGAATTTTGTAGAGATGGCATCATATATCTGTGAAGAAAGAACAGGTAGTTTGTCTTTCTACACAGAGACCAAACAGAGCCAATTTTGACTGATTATCTCACAGCATGTAAACAAGAACTCTATAAGAGTATAGTTATAAATATCAAATATAAAACTCTAACTCTAATAAGCAGGAGTTACATAATTGGTAATTGACTCAGGGAAAAATTAAAAAGCAGTGTATCTTGTTCAAAAATTCTTAAGAATTTCGAGATGGTGAAACCAAAGCATTAAATCAAGCATGGGGCCCTACTGAGCATGGAGCTCTGTGGGACTGCATAGGTCACGTGCCCATGAAGCTTGCCTTGTAAAAAAAGAATATTTAAAACAATTTTATTTTGATTTGAGGAGGAAAATAATTTATATACAAGACCTTGGAGAGACAAAACATAGGAAATTCGCTGGTGATGACTTCTTCAAAATGATAGATTGCTAGACAACTGAGAAACCGTGGATAAAATTCAGATGGGTGATTTTGAAAGAATGGAGAACACACTGCAGTTATCTCTAGAACTAGAGAGCCTCAGTTTAAATTCTAGTTTCACAATTTATTGCAAAACAGAGAAATTT
Organism: Diceros bicornis minor; assembly: GCF_020826845.1. Lineage (NCBI taxonomy): Eukaryota > Metazoa > Chordata > Mammalia > Perissodactyla > Rhinocerotidae > Diceros > Diceros bicornis. The sequence continues at coordinate 36,269,795 of NC_080753.1, read as the reverse complement.
AATTGTGACTATAGTTAATAAGATGGAATTGTATTCTTGAAAGTTGCTGAGAGTAGATCTTAAGCATTCTCAACACACACACAAAAAAAAAGAGTTAAGGATGTGAGGTGATAGATGTGTTAATTATACAAATGATGTTAATCATTCCACAACATATCTGTAAATCAAAATATCACATTTTACACTTTAAATATGTATAACTACATTTGTCAACTATTCCTCAATAAAGTTTGGGGGAAAAGCCAACAAAATTTACTTACGTCATTTGAACTTCAGTCTTCTTGCTGTAAAATAGGAATGATTTTAGTACTTCCTTCACTGGATGTTTGAAAGAAATAAGTAAGCAATACATGTTAAAAAAAAACTCAGAACAATAACTTATAGAATGAGCACACAGTAAGTATTATTTATTTCTATTATTCTCATGACATTATATAACAAGGAATTATTAATGTGGTGAATGCATAATCCTTCTAAACAACAAGAATGGACATCAACAGAAAGATGGACAATGTACATGGCATTTATAATTGTTATTAGAAATCTTAGATATATGTCAGATCACATACTAATATTCCTTGGATGAAGCAGATAGAATATTTTTCCTAAAAGTTAGAGCAAGAAGCAAGGATACATATTTGAGAGACCAGCCTCATTTTTCCAGAAAAAAATGGGAGCTTTGGGATCCCAAAATTAAAGAAAATAATTTAGTATTATTACCAACAGTGAAGAGTCAGATTTAGAAGGAACAAAAGCAATACTACCTCTCTCTATTCCTCTCTCTTTGTTTTCCGTAGAGCCACAGTAATAAGTGAGTAGAATATTAAAGATAATCATCTTTCTGGATGGATCAATAGGATGTGACTGACTCCCATTCTTTAACTGTCATTGCCAAATTTCTTCCTCTTTTGTACACAAGAGTTTTTCCAGAGAAGTCCCCAAATGAGGATGTGTATCCATATCTCCATCCCAAGAAATAAAAGATACTTTAATAAAGAAAACATATGAAGCCATTGAGACTTGTGCTGTCCGTGGTTTTGAAACTAAGGAAGAAACACAGTAAGGAAAGAAAATAGGAACAATGAAAAAAAATATAACTCAAGATAGGAATTCCCTAAGCGGAATTGCTTCATATCACAGGTATGGAAATGTATCCTGTTTATTCTTATAACAATCCTTCTCAGACCCAGGGGACGTGCTCTCTCAGGATTTGTATGTCTAGAGATCTGTGGGTGATAAAAAGGCAGGCAGAATTTCACAAAGAGAGGAAGAGATTTTTGAAGATGAAGAGCTTATGCTGAGATCCCAATATGAACTATCACTTCAAATACATTTTTACTATTTATAATCACTGGGAATGTAAACCTGAAAAGCTTTCTTAGCTGTGAATTTGAACACTCAGTCAGGTAAGTGAATGAAATAGGACACTGGCCCAGCAGTTGCTCATAGCTTTTGTCTGCTTGCTAGTATTAAAGTTGAATACACAGGATTCCAAACTGGTTTCCCTTTCATGTGATGGATTCTTCACTGTGTTTGTGAATTATGAACTACATTTTTATTGACATATCTCATTCTCAATTCAACATGCCTAGTTCTCTAGAAATTCACCAAATATGTAATCTCTAAATATTGAAATTGCAGTGAAACAAATCATTTAGCACAGACAAATCTGATTGCTAATTTTCTTTCAATGTTAGGAAAAAGTTTTTTCCCCCAAATTAATTTTTGATATTATTTTGTGTTGTGGGTCACAGAAATATAAATGATACTTGGCGTATCACTTCTATCTTAAACAGGATTGATAAATTTTAACAATATACAAAATATACATGGCTGTCAGAGAAAGCTACTCTGAATTTCTTGAAGCCAGCCTTCATGGAGATATAGTGGAGATTAGACAATTTCTCAAAATTTCCTCCAGAAACCTAGAATCCCATGGGCTCCCTAACAGTGTTCCCTAATTAAACCACTTTTTTATTCTAGTCACGAGATATCCTTTTCTTTTACTCTCAGGAATTTTCCAAATTTTGAATGATTTCCCTTCTATAGGAAGCACTCCATGCCTATATCTCTAACAGACTTCCTTATAGTTATTATTCTCTCCTTGTCTATTTTTCTTAAGTAAGAACCCTTTAGGTGACTTCTTACTAGATCAAAGAGATAGCAGTGTGGTGCAGCATTTAAACATTTGCCACCTGTTCGAGCTGACTTAGGAAGATGAAAGGAAAGTTGTATCAGAATGTAGAGGGCCGGCCCGGTGGCTTAGCAGTTAAGTGCTCGCGCTCTGCTGCTGGCAGCCTGGGTTCGGATCCCAGGCACACACCGATATACCGCTTCTCCGGCCATGCTGAGGCCGCGTCCCACATACAGCAACTAGAAGGATGTGCAACTATGACATACAACTATCTACTGGGGCTTTGGGGAAAAAAATAAATAAATAAATAAATAAAATTATAAAAAAAAAAAGATTCAAAATGTTTAAAAAAACTTTTAAAAAAAAAAAGAATGTAGATGTTCACAGTCAGAGAACATGGTAGGCTGGCAACATGCTCTGAATTCCTGAAAAAAAAATATATTAATGATAAATTTAATAATGAAAAAAACGGTTGTCACAGTATATAACCAACATGTAACGTTACTATTTAATAGTCTAATGGTCCAAATAATGTAAAACCTCTGAGGTTTGTGCTATGTGAAACAAGAATGCCTTCTCTCAAAATAGTGTTGTCTAGGAGGAAAACTCCTAGACTGAAAGGGCTCTGATTCCCATCAGATACCACTCCATATACTCTTTTGTCTTTTCTTTTCAGTGATGCTAAATCAAACTGCAGTCACTGAATTTCTCCTCCTGGGATTAACAGATATCCAAATACTACAGCCTTTTCTCTTCGTGGTTTTCCTGGCAATTTACTTTCTCATTGTGGCTGGGAATGGAACCATCTTGACAATGGTCATCTCTGATCCAAGACTCCATTCACCTATGTATTTCTTCCTGGGCAATCTGTCATGTCTAGATATCTGCTACTCCACAGTGACACTGCCAAAGATGCTGGAGAACTTCCTCTCTACACACAAAGCAATTTCTTTCTTGGGATGCATAAGCCAGCTTCACTTCTTCCACTTTCTGGGCAGCACTGAGGCCATGTTGTTGGCCGTAATGGCCTTTGACCGCTTTGTTGCTATCTGCAAACCACTTCGTTACCCTCTTATCATGAATCATCAGTTCTGTACGCAGATGGCTGTCACTATCTGGACCATTGGTTTTTTCCATGCCCTGCTGCACTCCATAATGACCTCTCACTTGAACTTCTGTGGTTCCAACCACATCCATCACTTCTTCTGTGATGTTAAACCATTGTTGGAGTTGGCCTGTGGGAACACTGAGCTCAACCAGTGGCTGCTTAATACTGTCACAGGGACCATTGCCATGGGCCCATTCTTTCTAACCCTTCTCTCTTATTTCTACATTATCATGTATCTTTTCTGCAAGACCCACTCTTGCAGCATGCTTCACAAAGCACTGTCCACTTGTGCCTCCCACTTCATAGTAGTAATTCTTTTGTATGCTCCTGTTGTCTTCACTTACATTCGTCCTGCCTCAGGTAGCTCCATGGACCAGGACTGGATCATGGCCATTATGTACAGTGTGGTCACTCCTGTACTGAATCCGCTGATCTACACTTTGAGGAACAAGGAAGTGAAGGGGGCCTTGAGTAGAGTGGTTAGAAGGAGGCTTTGACTTGAAGAAATCTAGAGAACTCTTTCGAGGCATAAATAAAGAGGAAACCAGAAAGTTGAGATGTGAAATTGTACTGTTTCTCAAATTGTTTACAATATGTATAATAGAGGGAAATGAATTAAGGAAAAATAAATGAGAAAATCCAGTCCAGTTGTGTTAAACAACACATTCCTGGGTAATATATGGGAAACTTGAACAAATGGGACACTAGTCATGGAATCCTGAAGTTAAATTTGTTTTTGAAATATCAGTGATACAACTGATTTTTTATGTATTTTTATGTGTTCAAATGAAATCAGGTATAGAAGTATGCCTATATTACCCACATATTGGGTAGCTGGATAGTACTTAAGCCTGTTAATCTGTGTGGTCCCTCTAAGTTAACATATTTTAATGTGAGTAATAAAATTATTATGCTAATATATATTAAAGATTTGAATATAGGATCATGGTTACTCAAGTGAAAAAGTACATGCTAACTCACACATGAGCAAGGGAAATTTTTAGACAATATGTCATGATTTCTTTTTCTCCAAGCAGGGAGGCAAGTAAATAATAAAAACAAATAATATTATAATCACTAATTAACAGAGATAAAATAACTAGTGGTTTACCTGAAGAGTTTTGGAATCTCTACCTCCAGAGATATTTTTTAAGCCAACTGGGCAACTTGTCAAGGATTACTCAAAAATATTTTTAAAAGAGTAGCAGATTGAAAAAAAATCTCAGCAATCCCTTTCTAGGTCTTTAGTGTGTTCTTTTCCCCTCAATCTTTGGTCATGGAAAATGATGATTTTCAAAACACTTCCTATTTTTTTGTTTTGTTTCCCTACTTCTATATTTATTTTCACAGAGTATAATGTGGTGTAATACGAGGTAATACCAGTGAAATGTGAAGAATTCATCAAAATTTTGTCTTGTTTTTTTTGCATGTCACCAAACTCATACTAAGTGAAAGCTATTAAATCATAACTGCTGAGGTATTTTTGGAGCTAATACACAAGAGGTACTATATTCCTTATTTGATAAGTTCCTAGAAGTGGCTGCTGGACCTGAAAGAATAGTGGGTTCCAGCATTTATAGCTATTTAGAGAAACAGACAGACAAGTCTGTGAAAGGATATTTTAAGCTCATAGACTGATTGTTCAAAATCTCTGCATTCACTCTCGTAAAGCCAAACAATTTGGTTCTAACCTTACTCCCATGCTTCTTCTATCTTCCAACTCCACCTTCTTTGGTCTTTCAATCTAGTTTTGCTTATAAAGAATATGTGTGTGGAGAAGTCACTTCTACCCCAAACTGTCTCAGACCAGCATTTCTGTTGATCACAATTTTTTATGTAATCCAAACTGCATGGACGCTGTGAACTACAGAGGGTCACATGGGTTCTGGTTAGCTATTGCTGCATAAAACACTAACATCCTAAAACATAGAAGCATAAAACACTTATTTAATAAAATTGCATTATTCTTTGGGTCAGAAATGGGGAAGAATACAGCACAGAAGGATTGACTCTCCTCAATAACACATCAGGCTTCAGCTGGAATGACTTGAACAGCTGGGCGTGGAATAGCTGGGAGATGATAAAGTCTCTCTTTATTTCTCTCTTTCTTCAGTTTTTCCATGGGGCTATCTTGTGCTTCTTCAGTAGGGATGCCTCAAGATAGACTTTGTACATGGGGGCAACAAACTAAGACAAAATCTACCAGTCTTCTCAAATAGAAACCCAAGGACCAATATTAATATCACTTTTACTATACTTTATTGGTGAAAATAGTCACCAGCCAACCAAGCTTCATTAAGAGAAGAAAGAAACCCTGCTTCTCATTGGAAAGAGCTTCAAAGATTTTGCAAACATCCTTAATCCACCACAGTCCCAATTCTGACTACTAATAATTTTCATTGTCCCACAAACAAAGTGCACTTACTCTCCTTCCAAATAATCCTAAAATCTCATCACATAATAGCATCAGTTCAAAATCTAGCTCTTTTCATCTAAATCATGTCAAAGTACAGATGGGGTTTCTTGGGTATGGTTCCTCACATATGATTTTTTTGACCTAAAGAACTGTGAATTAAAGAGGCAAATTATCTCCCAACACACACTCAGCACATATTGGTAAGATAGTACAGAATTACCACTGTAGAAAATCTCATTCCAAAAGGGAAAGTGTGAGGCACATAACAGAATATAGCAGTTGTGAGATCCAACTGGGGACATTTTTTCTAACTCTGTCCCCTACAGCCCAAGATGATGAAATTGAAATGATGCCGATGAAATTGAAATGATGCCAATGAAATTTTCCTTAAAATATTTTAGGGTCTTATGATTCTTATTGAGGTTTCCTCAGTAGACTAACGCCGTACTCACAAATCTCCATGAGGTGGCCTCTCTCTGGCTAGGGCTGAAAGTCAGGTTATAGTGGGATGACACCCTTAAAATTCCTAGCAACATTTTCATCTGGTTGCAAGTGTCTATAAGGCATGTCCGTAAGATTCTTAGGATCCTTCTGGTCTAGCGTGGAGAATCTAGGAAGCCTGAACTTATGATTTTTAGAAGGTATTCTAGGCTTACACTTTATCTCTCTGAGGTTTTAACAAAGGATCATACCTTGAGATCTTTACCTAAAGCCATAATTTACTAATAACACTCTGGATTTTAATCTTTGCCAAGAAGCTATTTCTTACTTCAAGAACCTTCTGCCTCCTAGATGAACTAGGACTGGTACACAGTTTAATTTTTCAGGTCTAGTAGGCCCTGGTTCCTTTATGTTTTTTTTATTTTGCTTTAAAATTGAATGATTTGTTTTTTCAGCTCTTCTCATTCTTCCCTATTTTATAACAGTCAACTAAAAGAAGTCCCTGGAAACTTTCACCATTGTTTCTGGTAATCTAATTAGCAATATCCATGGGTTCAATAGATACACTTTCTATCATTCATATTACTGGTAGACAATACTGTATATCTTTTCTTGCTTCCATTAATAGAGTTAAATCTCTGAATAAATTAACTGAAAGTGTTGTGGGGCTGTTAAGGGGGAAAAGAAATGGAGCCCAAAGGAGTTGTAAATATTAGCCAGCAAGTGCAAGTGGGAGTAATCATCAGATAGGATTTTGAAAGTGCTTAGTCAAGAGACTGGAGCATAAAAGTGAATAAACAAAACTGCATTAACTTGAGGACGTTGAATTCTTAGGCATAGACCCCAGAGGATGTGGCAAACTTGCTGCTAGAAAAGCTCTTAGGAGCCTAGAGAAGTCAGTAGCATATGCTAATCGATGATGAAATGCCTGAGTTGCCCTGGTATTTCATAGAGAAAGAATAAAGAAACTCAAGGAAAGTGGGAATATTGGAATGGACATATTATGTGAGTCAAAATAATCCACCATAATATTATGTTACATGAGAGAGCCTGGAGGAGATACACCAGTCACCAAGTCCATTGGGAGTGCTTTGGTAGAAAATACCAAAATTACTAATTGGTGACTCTCCTCTGTAGACCAGGGCTGATGATTGGAGAGGTGATAACAGAGCTGGGTGTTAAGGTAATGTAGAAGAAGGGGGATCTAAAGCAATAGAGAACGGATAGTAGGACTGAACCACCAGAATTGAGAAGTTTACAATTTCCATAACTAACAGTGAAATCAGAGGAGTGGCCAAGGAGTCTTGACTCACAGGGACTTGTGGAAATGGTTAGTGCAAAACAGTGTCCCTAAGGGCAAAATCAAGGAGCAGTCAATGAGTGTGTTGCTTGACATCTACAGTCAAAAGAAGGCAAGAGCGGAGGAGCAGGAGGATGAGTGGTCTCCTCCAATAAAATGTCAAAATTCCCTGCTCAGTTCATTGACCTAAGCCAATTTTAAGATAAAAAAACACATTGCCTGAAAATATAATCATGTCCCCTAGGAAGAACTGGCATGCAACACTATGCCAAAGATATCCCTATTTATTCCACAAAGGGAATTACCTCCATTTATGCAGATTACTGTACGCTGGGAAAAGAGGAATTCTCAGATATTGCAGGGAACATTGAACACATGGTCTGACTTGAAATTTATACTCCCTACACAAAAGCATCATCATGGTCCTCCTGTTAAAGTGGGCATACAGAGGCCAGGTAATAAATGGAGTCATTGTTGCTGTGGCTTATAGTGAGTCACATGTTACTGCAGACACCTCCATAGTCATTCTCCAGCCACTAGGTGTATAATTGGGATTGACATAATTGGAAGGTAGAGTAGCCCTACTTCAGGTCTTTGTTCTATGCAGAAAGCCAAGTGGAAGCCTTTGAATCTGCCTCATCTGGCTAGGATATTAGACCAAAACAAATACCACATCTTGGGAAGGATAGCCAAGATTAGTGACCTCCCTTAAATACTGAAAGACTGAAAAATCACTGCAGAGATCAAATTGTTCCTGGATAATGACTACAGACTATCCTAAGCTCATTCAAGTAGTAGTCTTGATCACAGCTGTCATGTCAGACATGGTATCATTGACATAATAGATTAACAGGATTTCAAGTACATAGTGTATGTCCATTGATTTGCAAATGCATTCTTGTTTCTTGGGAGCATCTCAAGTGTGAATGTTTCAAGAGACCCACAAAGATGTTGCAGGGTTTCTTATGACCTACCCTCAGAGTCCCAAAACATCATTTCTACTACATTCCAATGGTCAAGTAAGTCACTGTGCCAGCACGGATTCAATGAGAAAGAACTCCAAAGGGCATCAATACTGGGAGGCATGGTTCACTGGGCATTCATGTTTTGAGACTAGCTACCACACTGACTTAAGACTCATCGTGACACTCCAATCTGAAGAGTTAAGTTTTTTTTTTTCTACCTAGCAAAAATGCATATGATGCCTTCTAGGTGTCAAACATTATTCTAAGGACTTTACAAATATTAACTAACTTAATCAACATAATAACCTTTATATTTATTTTATACGTGAGGAAACAGAGGCACAGATATGTTAAGTAACTTGCCCAAAGTGTTGAGACAGTGATTGGCAATGATAGACTACAAATCCAGGCATCGTGGCTGCAGAGACTTTTTCTTAAACATACACTGTGCTTTCTTAGTAGTCATCTCTTCAAATATAACCCATTCTCCTTGTTGTCTTCTGGACTTCCTTTCTATCAGATGTGCTGGGATGTTTTCAAACTATTTTCCATATTTATTTAATTATTTTTCACATACTTAATGAATCCATTTATTGTCTAGGTCAGCTTTTTGATTTTTATCTCATATCTCCCATCTTCCTTACCATTTTTCTCTCTAAATTTGTTCAATCAGCAATTTAATGTATTCATCAAGTTTTTAACTTCAATAACTCTATGTTTTATTTATATAAGATTTTCCTGGTTATTTTCCAAACCTGCTTCTTGTTATTCTTAAGTAATGTCTTTACCTTTCATTGGGTTTCTTTACCACTCTTTATCTCTATAATAATTGTGACATTTTTAGCTGATTTCAGAATCTTCTTTTACATCAAATACTAAAGATGCTAATCTAACCATTATTTTATCTCATAATATTCATTCATGCTACATATTTTCTGACACGTTTTGTAACATTTACTGTGCTCTATCTTTATTTCTTTGGGATTCTGTTGTAGCCCAAGTTATCACAATATCCTGCCAATATTATTTTATTTTTCCTTGTTTCTACCACAGATTCCAACAGACCAGAAAAATCTTCATGATTTTATCAGTAGATGTATGGAAAAAAATTGATAAACTTCATTATGTATTTATAAATACTTTATTATGTATAAAATTCTCAGATCACTAGAAATATAAAGGCAATACCTAAACTTAAAAAACAGTATCTGTAAAACTTACTAAAACATTGTCTACCAAAGCTACAGCTAACATTATATGCAATGAAGAACTTTAGAAATATTCCTTTAAGATCAGGAACAAAAATAAAAGTTTTCTACTATCACATCACTGTTACTCTAATTGAAGGCCTCAGCCAATGTAATTAAATAAGAAAAATAAATAGGAAATAAGAGGAAAGGAAGAGATAAAAATATTATTTTGTGCATAGAATACCTTTACTGACATTTTAAAAGCTATAGATTTATTGAAATAAGTTGAAAACTTATGCCCACACAAAACCAACACACAAATGATTTTAGCAGCTTGATTCATAATTGCCAAAACTTGGAAGCAACCATTATTCTTAAATAAGTGAATGGATGAATAAACTGGTACATCCATACAATGGAATGTCATTCAGCAATTAAAAAAGAGATATCATGTCATGAAAATACATGGAGAAAACTTAAAGGCATATTACTAAGCGAAAGAAGCCAATCTGAAAAGGCTACATACTGTATGATTCCAACTATATGACATTCTAGAAAACACAAAACTGAAGACAGTAAAAATATCAGTGCTTGCCACAGGTTTGGGAGAGAGAGAGACTAATAGGTTCAGCCCAGAGGATTTTTTTAAGCAATGAAACTACTCTATATGAAACTGTATTGGTGAATACACGACATTATACATTTGTCAAAACCCATAGAATGCACAACACAAATAATGAAGCATAACGGAAACTATGGACTTTAGTAATAATGATGTTTCAATACTGGTTCATCAATTGTAACAAATGTTCCACACTAGTGTGGGATATTAATGGTGAGGAAGGCTGTGCATGTGGGGGTGAGGAAGTATGTGGGAACTCTGTACTTTCTGCTCAATTTTTCTGAACCTAAAAGTGCTCTAAAAAATAAAATCTATTAATATAAAAAAAATCTATAGGATCAAGGGACAAACTGTAGAATGAATTAGAATTTTCAGTAATGTCTCTTGATACTAGACCGACATACAAATATGAAAACACAATTTTAGATGAAAATCAAATTTTTATCTACAGCAAGAATAATTTTATAAAAATTTTAATAGGATATAGGATACAATTACAATAAAAACCAATTAATTTTTAAAAATGCACAAGATAGATAATATCCTTGATGAACATAGATGTAAAAATTCTCAACAAAATATTAGCAAACCAAATTCAACAGCGCATTTAAAGGCTCATACACCATGACCAAGTGAGATTTGTTACAGAGATGCAAGGATGTTTCAAAATCCACAAATGAGTCAACATGATACACCACATTAACAAAATGAAGGAAAAAATTATATGATCATCTCAATATATGCAGAAAAAGCATTTGACAGAATTCAACATCCATTTATGATAAAAACTCTCAACAAAGCAAGTACCTCAATATAATAAAAACTGTATATGACAAACCCACAGCTAACATCATACTTAACAGTAAAGATGAGAGCTTTTTCTCTCAGAGCAGGAACAAAACAAAGATGCCACTCTCACCACTTTTATTCAGTATAGTATTGGAAGTCCTAGCTAGAGCAATTAGGCAAAAAAAAAAAAAAAAAGAAATAAAAGGAAGTCAAATTGGAAAGGAGGAAGTAAACTGTCATTATTTGCAGATGATATAAAATTACATATAGAAAACCCGAAAGACACCACGAAAAAACTGTTAGAACTCATAAATGAATTCAGACAAGTTGCAGTATACAAAATCCATACACAAAAATCTGTTGAATTTCTATACACTGATAAACTATCAGAAAGAGAAATTTAAAAAAATGTCCCATTATACCTGAATCAAAAAGAATAAAATACCTAGGACTAATTTAACCAAAGTGGTGAAAGACTTGGATACTGAAAACTACAAGACATTAATGAAAGAAATTGAAGAAGGCCCAAATAAATTGAAAGATATTTCATGCTCATGGATTGTAAGAATTTATATTGGTAAAATATCCATAGTACCCAAAGCAATCTACAGATTCCATGCACTGCCTATCAAAATTCCAATGACATTTTTCACAGAAATAGAAGAAAAAATCCTAAAATTTCTACGAAACCACAAAGACCCTGAATAGCCAAAGCAATCTTGAGAAAGAAGAACTAAGCCGGAGGCATCACACTCCCTGATTTCAAACTATATTACAAAACTATAGTAATCAAAACAGTATGGTACTGGCATAAAAACAGACACATAGATCAATGGAACAGAATACAGAGCCCAGAAATAAACCCACCTATATGCGGTCAATTCATTTATAACAAAAGATCCAAGACTATACAATGGGGAAAGGACAGTCTCTTCAATAAATGGTATTGGGAAAACTGGACAACCATATGCAAAAGAATGAAAATGAACCACTACATTACACCATACACAAAAATAACTTAAAATGGATTAAAGACTTTAACTAAGACCTGAAACCATAAAACTCCTAGAAGAAAACATAGGCAGTAAGCTCCTTAACATAGACCTTGATGACTTTTAAAATCTGACACCAAAGGCAAAAGCAACAAAAGCAATAATAAAAAAGTGGGACTACCTCAAACTAAAAACTTCTGCACAGCAAAGAAAATTGTCAAGAAAATGAAAAGGCAACCTAATGAATGGAAGAAAATATTTGCAAATCATATATCTAGTAAGGGGTTAATATCAAAAATATATAGCGCCAGCCCCGTGGCTTAGCGGTTGGGTGCACACGCTCTGCTGCTGGCGGCCGGGGTTCAGATCCTAGGCGCGCACCGACGCACTACTTCTCTGGCCGTGCTGAGGCCGCATCCCACTTACAGCAACTAGAAGGATGTGCAGCTATGACATACAACTATCTACTGGGGCTTTGGGGGGAAAATAAATAAATAAATAAAATTATAAAAATTATAAAAATATATAGAGGGCCCGCCTGGTGGCATAGTGATTAAGTTCGTGCACTTTGCTTTGGTGGCCTGGGGTTCATGGGTTTGGATCTCGGACACGAACCTACACACTGCTCATCAAGCCATGCTGTGGTGGCATTCCATATACAAAGTAGAGGAACACTGGCACAGATGTTAGCTCAGGGACAATCTTCCTCAACCAAAAAGAGGAAGATTGGCAACAGATGTTAGCTCAGGGTGAACCTTCCTCATCAATATATGTGTTTATATATATATATGTATATACATATACATATATATATATATGTATATACATATATATATATAAAGAACTCATACAACTCAATAGCAAGGAAACAAACAATCCGATTAAAAAATGGGCAGAAGATCTGAAAGACATTTTCCCAAACAGTCATGCATATGGCCAAAAGGTACATGAAAAGGCGCTCAACATCATTAATTATTAGGGAAATGCAAATCAAAACCACAGTGAAATATCACCTCACACCTCTTAGCATGGCTATTATCCAAAAGACAAGAAATAAGAAATGTTGGCGAGGATGTGGGGAAAAGGGAACCTGCACTGTTGGTGGGCATGTAAATTGGTTCAGCCACTATGGAAAACAGTATGGAGTTACCTCAAAAAAGTAAAAATAAAACTACCACATGATCCAGCAATTCCACTTCTGGGTATTTATTTGAAGAAAACAAAAACACTAACTCAAAAACGTATGTGCACCTCCGTATTCATTGCGGCATTATTTACTATAGCCAAGAAATGGAAATATTCTAAATGTCCATCAATGAATGAATGGATAAAGAAATTGTGGTGTATATATACAATGGAATATTTTTCAGCCATAAAAAAGAATAACATTTTGCCGTTTGTGACAACATTCATGGACCTTGAGGGCACTGTGCTCAGTAAAAAAGTCAGATAGAGCAAGACAAATACCGTATGACGTCTCTTATACGTGGAATCAGAAAAAAACAACAAAAACTTAACTCATCGATGCAAAGAACATATTGGTGGTTGCCAGAGGCAGGAGTGGAGAGTGGTAAAACTGGTGAAGGGGATCAAAGGTAAAAAATTCTTTTTAAATTTTTAAAAAATTTTTAAATGCACAGCATTACAAAAATATTTTAAATTCTATCTAAGGATTTAAATTAAACATGAATAAAGGTAGCAAGATACAACATGAAAATATGAGATAAACATTGTAAACATGTTATTTATATGCAAATAAAACCACAAATTCAATATACTTTAAAGAAAATTCCATAGGAATTTTGTGAGGACTGCAACAAACTGATTCTAAAATTTATATTAAAGAATAAATGTCCATAAATGGATAACATAATTTTGCAAAAGAAGATTGCATTCAATCTAAAAATTAACAAAACTATAATGAAGTAATATTCATTAAAAGACAGTAGTTTACTGGCACAAGAAGAAACAGATAAATCAATGGAACCTAACTGTCACACTGCAATAAGCCAACACACAAGGAGACATCATTTGTAGATGTTGCGGTTGCCCAGCTGAGTTGTAGCCGAATCCAGAATCAATTGCCAATCATGTGGTTGAGACATTTTGGACTTCCAACTCAACTTAGTTGAGTCTTCAGATTACTGTAACCACAGCTGACACCTGCCTGTAACTACATAAGAGACCTCAAGCAAGAATCACCCATCTGCACTCACTAGAGAGAGAATAATAAAATGTCATTTTAAGCCACAAAGTTTGTTATGCAGAAATAGACAATGCAAATAGAGAAACAATGCTTAAGGCCATTATGGTCAATACCATCTAAGTGTCCCATCCTGGACATACTGTCTATGAGTTCCAAATTCCTGCTGAAATTATTGATTAATAAAATTTGTAATATTACTTAAATTCTCAGGAGAGAAAGTTTTTCTTGTATGTCTGTATCTAGAGGAAAAAAAGCCAGGTGTAGAAAAAATATAAATTTCCTTAACTTTAAAGAATCCAACTTAATTTCTCTTCCTGGTTCATTTCTATTAGAGTGATGGGAAACAACCTCCATTTTTTCCTGAGTTCACTTGAGTTCAGGATGTCTTATAATATCCAAACATTTAGGAGAACCACGTGGCTCTCAACGTTTTCTGGCTATTTTGGGGTCCACTAACATGCTCTAATTTCCCATGCAAGTAAAGTGATGTCCAAGGTGATGCAACAAAGGCTTTACATCATATGGAGCAAGAAATGCCTGATGTCCAAGCTGGATTTCAAAAAGGGAGAGGCACATGAGATCTAATTACTATTATCTGTTGGCTACTGGAGTGCTCCAAAGAATTTCCGATGAAGATTAGTCTATGTTTTATAGACTACAGTAATACAATAATTGACCGAATGGATCATAAAAAGCTACAGGCTGCCCTGAACGAAATGGGGGTGACTCAGCCGTTGATTGTCCTGATACATAACCTGTACTGGTGAAATGAACCCACTGTCAGGATAGAATATGGAGAGACGGAATGGTTTTCTATAGGAGAAGTGTCAGACAAGGGGGCATTATTCAATGCTTACCAAAAACTGGAAACATCTCAAGTGTTCATCAGCAATAGAAAATATAGTCTATCAAAGCATAGTCATATAAAAATTGTAATATAGTCATATAATGGCACACATTGTAGCAAAGTGAATAAAGTACACCTGCATGCAGCAACATGTATGAATCTGAAATACATAATTTTGAAGGAAAAAACCCAGACCCAAAATACTACATATTGCATGATTCTATTCACATAAATTCTACAAGCCTAAAAAAAACCATTTAGTGATTAATGCTTAGAACCTAAAAATTGTAAACAGCAGCATAGATACGGTTACCATACTGGCAGTGCTCTATTTCTTGACTAGGTGAAGGTATATATGTGTCTGGGTTATAACAATTTGTTAAAATACATAGTTATGGTTTACATACTTTCTTGTAAGTGTAATATATTTCACAAAAATTAGTCTTAATAAGTGAAAATCTCTATGTATTGATATTAGAAGATATCTACAACACGATGTTAAAACATATTGCATAAAAAGGAGAAGAAATATAAGAAAAAATATTTTTAATGACTTTATTTATTTATTTATTTATTTATTTATTTATTTATTGGTGAGGCAGACTATCCCTGAGCTCACATCCAATGCCAATCCTCCTATTATTGCTGAGGAAGATTGGGCCTTGGGCTAACATCTGTGCCCATCTTCCTCTACTTTATATGTGGGATGCCTGCCAGAGCATGGCTTGATAAGGGGTATGTACGTCCACACCCAGGATCCAAACCTGCGAACCCTGGGCTGCCGAAGCAGAGCTCACAAACTTAACCACTACACCACTGGGAAGGCCCCTTTTTTTTTTACTTTTAACTACATAAATATATCAAACACCAGAAATAATCATTTCAAAGATCTCGTTACATACAGTAACAAATGTTTGTAGTTGTGGTTATCTAAATAGGTTTGTCTTTAATTTTCCTATTAATATTAAAAAGTGACATACACACCACCATTCCAGCATTACAATATTCTGTATCTGTCTACGTATTTACCTTTATCAGTGAGTTTTAAATTTTAATATACTTTTGTATTGTTGTTTAAGTCCTTTCTTTTCAACTGGTAAAATTCCTTTTAGCACTTCTTATAAGGCAGGTCTAATGGTGAAAAAATCCCTCAGCTTTTGATTGGGAAACTCTTTAGCTCTCCGTCATTTTTGAAGGACCATCTTACCAAGAATAGCATTCTTGATTGCTAGATTTTTTTCTTTCATCACTTTGAATACATCTTCACTTTCTCTTCTTTGTAAGATTTCTGCTGAGAATTTAACTGGTAGTCTTATGTAGACTCCCGTGTACATAATGAGTCATTTTTTCCTTGCTGTTTTAAAAATTCTACTTTTCTTTAATTTCGACAATTTGATTATAATGTGTTTTAGTGCAAACTTCTTTGGATTAACCTTATTTGATATATTTTGGGCTTCATGAATCTGAATGTCCATCTCCCTCTTAAGATTTAGGAAGTTTTGAGCCATTATTTCTTTAATAAGCTTTCTGCGTCTTTTTTTCCTCTGTTCCCCTTGTAGAACTCCCATAATTTGTCTATAGGTTTGCTTGATGATTTCCAGTAAATATATTAGATCTTCTTCATTATTTTTTGTTCTCTTTTCTTTCTGCTTCTCTGACTGGATATTTTCAACTGACCCATCTTCAAGTTCTCTGGTTGTTTTTTTTTTTTCTGTTGACCAAGTCTGATACTGAAGCTCTCTATTGAATTTTTTAGTTCAGTTATTGAATCCTTTAGCTCCAAAATTTGTTTGGTTCTTTTCTGTTTTTTCTTTATTTGTTGAACTTATCCTTTTGTTCATGTATTGTTTTCCTGATTTCATTTAGTTGTCTCTCTGCGTTCTCTTGTAAGTCTTTACACTTCTTTAAAATGATTATTTTTAATTATTTATCAAGGAATCCTCATTTCTTTAGAGTCAGTTACTGGAGATACATTTTGTTCCTTGATTGTGTCATAAATCTCTGATTCTTCATGTTCATTGTAGCTTTCATTAGTGTCTGTGCATTTGCAGAAACAGCCCCCTCTCCCAATCCTTACAATGTAGTTTTGACAGAGAAAGACTTCCGTTGATCAGCCAGCTCTACATTCTGGGAGCCTCTCAAAACATTTCTATCCAATCCTCTCAATCATTCCTAGGGGAGAGGGATCAGAGTTTTACTTTCTTTCCCAATCTGACAGAGCTGCACTAGCCATAGTAGGCCACCTGCCCCCTTTGCCTGGGGCAGTTGTCTTGAACTTGACATGCTGGATACTCATTCCACTCCTCTCCCTGTTGAGGGAAAAGTCTCAGGACTGTTTGCCTTGTCCTAATATTGCAGATCCATACTGGCCTCAATAAGCTGTCCACCCCTTTTCCCGAAGGCAGAACACTGAAACGCAGAAGTATTTAACGCATGCTCCATTTTTCTCTCTCCTTTCTGGGGGACAAGTCCCAGGATTGTGAGCCTTCTCCCAGTCTCACAGAGCCGTGATGGCTGCGGTAAGTCTTCTTCCCCTTCTACGTGTTCTTAGCTGCCTCCAACTGTCCAAACTATGATGGTTTGCTCAGTGCTCTGGGTTTGGTGTGACAAAAACAGGCCCCTTAGTTTGTACCTCAAAAGGCTAGCAACACTGGATACATGCTCCACTCTCTTTCTCCTGAGGGAAGAGTCAGGGACTGAGTCTAATTTCTTGAGTTGTGCCAACTTGAGGGACAGTCTGATGGGTGTAAAGTGAATATGTTCTTCTAACTCATTTCAATGTGGCTATTCTCACTTTTGTGATCATCTAGGGTACTGAAAATTATTAACTGTATTCTAGAACTCTCATAAAGATATTTAGTTTCATATATCATTTTTAAGTTAGTATTTCTGTGGGGAATGAAGTCTGGGACTAGCTATTCTGTCTTCTTGCTTATGTCGCTCCCCATGCATTAACTTTAAAGTTAACAGGCATCAATGACAATGAAAAATGGGAGGTAAGAAAAGTCTGTTACTTATTTACTGAATAGAAGAGGTAAGAATTGAACCAAGGTCTATTACCCTCCAAAACACATAGTTATTTCAGTAAATTCTGGGTCTTTGAAATGTCTTTCAGAGAAGTTGATGGGAGAGATTGGCCTCTCATGTGTACAACCATTCAGGGGAAGTACTGCACAGGGAAGAGGGAAACTGACCATTTAATAATTTAACAAATATTTATTTAGCACCTTTGTTTGTCAGTTACTGTTCTAGGCATTGGGACTAGAGAAAGAAATCAAATGAAGATTACATTCCAGTGGAGAAGACACAAAATAGTAGTGATTAGTGTTAAGAACAAAGTCAAGTACACTGAAGGAAATAAAGAATCATCGGTGAAAGGTGTCACTTGAGAGGGAAAAGGTCACAAAATTTTTCTCAGGGGAGGTGACACTTGAACAGACACCTGACTGGGGGAGTGAGTCAGGGCAGAGGAAATATGAATGAGGTTGGCCTGTGAGACAAACAGCAAGAAGGTCAGAGTGGCTGGAATGAACTGAGATAAGGGGACAGTGGTAGTAGACAAAGTCAGAGAAGTGAGCAGAAGCCAGATCATATAGACTATAGAGCTGTGTAGGCTAAAGTGAGCAGTTGGGATTTTATACTGAGAATGATGGGGAAAAAATGATCAGACCTTCTGATCTTTACTATTTATGGGGTTTTCTGGATTTCTCCAAGAGGAAAAACAAGATCTGTGGGAAATAAGGTTGTTTAATAATACCAGAAGCCACTCAAGATGATTCTAAAGTAGCTTGCCTTTAGTGAAACAAAGAGAGCAAGGGGAGAAAATAAAGACTCATGTAGAAAAGATCTGCTCAAGGAGATAACAATCAGTGTTGAACTTCAGAATAAGAAGGCATGATTTCTTCAGCACTACTGCTGGTACTGTTTGTGTAAAAGAAAGTTCCAAGAGGCAGTGTATGTGTGTGCATGATTTGTTTGAATTAGGGTATAGACTGGAGAGGTATGACAAGAAAGATGGTAAGAATATTGCACTCACTGCTGTCCCAATAAATATTTTTATCACTCATGATAGGGGGGAGTAAAAGGTATTTTCATATTCATAATCTAGTGTGAATCACAGGAACACCTATAACACTGCTTTTTTATTGGGTCAAAGATAGAATCCTGACACAGCACCCTGGTTGTACCACCTTTCTGTTTTATATTTCATACAAGGTTGAATCTAATTTCTTAAACTCTCTTTTCTCTACAGAAAGACCTCATGACTAAGACTTCTGCAAACAACATTACCTTGAACACGCATGTGATTCTGTTGGGATTAGGGGACCTCAAGGATTCTGGCACTCCAGAGTGAACCCTCTTCCTTAGTGTCTATGGTGCCGCCTTGCTGGGAAATCAGAGTCTTGCACTTGTGGTTCGGTCCTCACCCTATCTGTGCATCCTGATGTACTTTCTCTGCCACCTCTCTCACCTGGAGCTCATTTATACCACAAATGTTGCCCCCAATTGCTCATATACATCCTTAAAATTGGAGGTACTATTTCTTTAAAGACTTGATTAACCCAGATTTATGCATTTCCTTCCTTGGCTACAGTGGAGTACATCCTCTGCTGTGGTGTCCTGAGACTGCTACCTGGCCTTCTGCAGTCCCCTGCAGTATCAAATTATCGTGAGCGGACAGGCATGCATCTATATGTCTATGGGCTTCTAAATCAATGGCCTTGTCTTTGTCAGTGTCATTGTCCTCCTTCTGAACAGTTGGACCTTCTGTGGTTCACATGTCATTAACACTTCTTTTATGACTTTTTTTCTGCTGTTAAAGATGTCATGCTGAAACACCAAGATGCTGGAGAAAGTGATCTTTGCTTTTTCTTTTCTGTGCCTCTCCCCCTTCTTGGGGACTCTAGCATTGTATGCCAGCATTCCAACAACTGTCCCGAGAATCTCCTCAGTTACTGGATGTCTAAAGCCTTCTCCACTTTCTCCTCCCATCTCATTTTAGTGTCAATCTTCTATGGGATACTTATCAGTGCTCACATGTTGCCACCTTTAGAAGACACCATAAACCTTAACCAAGATTTCTCCCTATTATACACCACTTTCATTCTTATGCTGAACCCTCTAGTATAGAGCTTAACACATGAAGGGGTAAAGACATAACAGTGTAAAATGCTCAGCTACTCTTCTGACTTCTAGCTCTGAGTGGTACCAGTGATATTGAAAGTATCAGTTAAATCTTCAATGTCACCTTTTCAGGTTTGATTCCTCTTGATGGGGCTATGATACTTTATATCTGATCTGTCAGTTGCAGAAGATCAGAATCTTGATAACCATATGACCTATAATCAGAATCTTAGACAACTGCTTCATATTTTTGGAACTCTCTAAACCCAGTTTGTGCCAGAATAGCAGAACACTTATTTTAATTTCATTATATACTTTTTCAGGGGCCAGAACACTCAAAAATTCTGTCAATTTCTTGCCCTTTTAAAATAAATGCAATGATAAATTATTAATAACAAATTACAAAATAAATTGGTAGGTACAAAATCAAGTGATATAGTATTATAGAAAAGCTTATTCTTACTCCATTCTAGGATTTTCCTTTCTAGAAGCCACACCTTTTGTGTTCCCTTGATGTTTTCTCTTTCCCATGAGTCATGCTGGAGACATTGGCAAAATCTACCACTCCAGCTCTCCAAAATACAAGTACATGAAAAATACACCCAACTTGATAATTCCTGTGATCATTTTGAAAAGTTTCTGTAAGCTGTTACAATTACAAGGATGCCCTATTATATTTTCTTGATTACATCTAGGGTGGCTGCTTCCTGGTAGCCCAAAGAGTCATATTTATCACCTTAGGAAATTCTCTCCATATTCAATATCGGATGGATTATTGTTGGCCAAACTCCCTGAAGTCCAAATTTCTTGTACAGTATTTACATTCACTTAACTTTCAATCACAGAAGGTTGCTTTTCCACAATCAGTAAACTTTACAGTATGCAAGTTTTTTAATTGGCTGGGATGTCAGGTTAGACTGCAAGACAGACTGAAGACTGAGACAAATAAATCTAATTCTATGACACAACCTCACTGAAGGGAAGGAGTGGAAAAGCTGACATAAGCAATTTTGGTAAAAAAGTGTTTTGACTGGATGCTGTAACACAAAAGGCAAAAATAACTGTGCAAAAACACTGCACTTCAGTTGATACAATTGTTTCTCACAGGAATATGTTAGCAATCCAGAGATATTTTACATGTGTAATTAGATTGCATACAAAAACAAATACATTGTGGATGATGTGAGCCAAGACAGTCAGCTTTAGAGAAAGAAATTATAAATAAGCAAGGGGAGAGGGGCTAGAATAAGTCCTGTGGTGCTGGATTAAAGTCAGAGACATTGGGTCGGCCCAGTGGCACAGCCGTTAAGTGCCCACGCTCCGCTTCAGTGGGCCAGGGTTCGCAGGCCTGGATCCCAGGAGCGCACAGACGCACCGCTTGTCAAGCCGTGCTGTGGCAACATCCCATATAAAGTAGAGGAAGATGGGCACAGATGTTAGCCCAGGGTCAGTCTTCCTCAGCAAAAAAAGGAAGATTGGCATCAGATGTTAGCTCAGGGCTGATCTTCCTCACACAAAAAAATAAAGTCAGAGACGTCAGTATAAACTCATGTTTATATTAATTTTATAATTAATATTATATTTTATAATTAATTTATATTAATATGTATACAGATATACAAATATAGAGAGATATGGGGTATTATGCTTACATATATTTCCTAGATCTGTCTGCTGAGAGGGCCTAGAAACAAGGACACCGCCAGAAGCACCCTAGGCTGTTGGGTGCTATTCTTAGCACCCAGATGTTGGCTTCTAAATACCACTCCCAAACAAAAGAAATCAGTGTTCCTTGGAGAATTGATTGATTCTAGACCTGGGGCAGGGAAAATACAGGATGTGCATGGAGCATATTGTAGTGCCAGAAAGTAAGAAAGGGTTCAAAAGAAATGATGAGGTCATATCAAAAGTTCACAGAAGCCAACTTGAAAAAGTTACCAATGTCCAAAACTGGAACAATTTGAGCAAGAAAATAAATAACAATATTATTGGATAACTACCTAAAGGACAACATAAATTTTGAGTCCATATTGAGCAAATAAATTATTGAATAAACAAATTGATGTGGAAGAGGAGACAAATCTTCCTTAGAGAAAAATTCAAATTAATAAATGTAGAGGGAATGAGGAAAATAGAAAACAAGCATGAGACTACCAGAGTAATACTTACTGCAAGCAAGCTTCATTAATGAATGCTAAAATTAGTGGGTAAAAATTAAGACGAAACAGGATATCTATATAGCCTCAACATATTTTTCCTAGTTACCATGGCAGTTTTAACATACGTTCAAAATTTCTTTCATTCTCCCTATTCAAGGAGATGGAACTTAATTCCATCCCCAACACGCCCTTGATTGTGGGATGGGCTTAGTGCATAATTTTCAAAAAACAGAGAACAAAAGGGAAAATAATACCTTCACAGGGGGACACCTGGCTGACACCACAGAAACCAAGTTACCAAGGTTAGCAACACCAGTAATAAGTCATGTTGATATCATGTATTCGTGATATGATGCGGGTAGAAGAGCACCTCACTTCTGAGGCAGTCTTTCAAAGAATTCACAACCCCAGTCTAATCATGAGAAAACATCAGACCAACCAAAATTGAGGGACAATCTATGAAGTATTTGAACAGTACTCCTCAAACTTGTCAAGGAGATTAAAAAAAAAAAAAAAAAAAAAGACCAAGAAGGTATCACCAAGATGAGAGGGCAAGGAGATATGAAAACTAAATGCAGTTCTGTATCCTGGATTAGATCCTAGAACAAAAAAAGGATATTACTCAATAAACTAGTGCAATCTGAATAAAGTCTATAATTAATAGTATTCTAGTCATCTTAATTTTTGGTTTTAACAAATGTACCTTGGTTTTGTAAGATGTTAACTTTAGGGGAAGCCGGGTAAAGGGTATATGAGAACTCTCTACACTACCTTGGCATCTATATTATACATGTAAAATTATTTCGATGTGTAAAATTTTAAAACAATATTTTCAATAGCAGCAAAAAATATTAAATATTTTTAAATACTCTTAACAAAATATGTGCAAAGACTTAACATTAAAATGCAAAATATTAATCAGATCTTGGACTTCCTGGGTTAAAACACCCATCTCATATTTTCAATCTTCATTATTTTTAATAACAAATGTGTTGAGATATAATTCACATACATAAATCTCACTGCTTAAAGTGTATAATTCACTGGTTTGTATTATATTCACAGAGTTTTGCGACCATATAACCATCTAATTCCAGAACATATTGTTACCCCCCAAAAATCCTGTACCCATTGGTGGACATTCCCCGTTCTCCTCTCCTCTCAGCCCTAGGGAACCACTTTTCGTCTTTATTGATTTGCCTATCCTGGACATTTCATATAAGCAGAATTATACAATATATGATCTTTGTGACTGGTTTCTTTCACTTAGAATAATGTTTTGTAGTTCATCTCATATTATATCAACTATCAGTATTTCATTCATTTTAATTTCCAAATAATATTTCATTGTATAGATATACCACATTGTTCAGTCTCTTCATCAATTGATGGGCATTGGGACTGTTTCCACTTTGGAACTATTGTGAATAAGACTGCTATGAACATTCCTGTACTCATCTTTGTTGGGAGACCAGGGCTGTGTGGAGACTCTGCAATCCACATTTCTGCCTTGCCAACTGGTTTACTAAATTCTAGCAAAAGGGGATGATACTAGGAATTGGAAGGTTGGGGAGGGGGTGAGTGATTTTCTCCTGCCTGTTTCGTTTCCTGTGGGCTTCTTCTCTGTTTCCTGTGAGCATCACCACAGCATTGTTTCTTTACCCTGGAGGTGACAGTTCCTTCTGATAGCAGAAATTGATTTCAGTTTTTGGTTTTCCAATACTTGCAGAGATTCTAAAATTTGGGGTTTCAACACAAAGAAGCTTTGAAAAAAAAAAAAG
Source organism: Diceros bicornis minor (assembly GCF_020826845.1). Classification (NCBI taxonomy): domain Eukaryota; kingdom Metazoa; phylum Chordata; class Mammalia; order Perissodactyla; family Rhinocerotidae; genus Diceros; species Diceros bicornis. Next base: position 36,245,721 of record NC_080753.1, on the reverse strand, counting down.
ACAGTGCATCCACTCAGCCTTTAGTTGTCCCCTCTCAAATCAATAAACTCCCCTAGAGAAAAGCAGGTCCAAGCACAATTCTTATCTCCCTGAGCCTCCAAATACTTCCAGATCTGGTCAGATAATTTTTTACTACTTGTTTCCACTCTGATGCTTCAGGCAGTTGTGGTCCAAAATACCTATACCATCATCCCCATCCCTTTGTTTTGAATAATGGCATTTGCTTCTCGGTGAAGATGAGGTGACCATATGATATGTGGCCTCTGGCTGTCAGCCAGTCTTGTTTCCTACATTACACTTTCTTCCATTTGGGGGAGATTGGCCAACCCCAGCTTTAGGTAATGTCACACTGTCAGTCCACTGTTCCCTGATCAAAACAGTCTCTGATGATTTTAGATAAAGTATCTCTACCTTCAATTAAACTGGCACATAATTCATAGTTTGTGTATTGTTTTCAGTATGCAGAGACAGAATTTTCAAGCTGATAAATTTAAATTCTGCATGCTCATTTGCACAAAACTCTTTCAAGGTACAGGAGGGATCCTGGAAATAAGTTTCTATGTTCATATGTTTTTGTAAAATTCGCAAAATTATAATCTTTTTGTATTCTTTTTCTTAAAAGAGTCCCTAAAATTGTGTCATCTTCAGGCCCTACAAAACCTGAATATACCCCTGACAACAGCTTAAGAAACAGATGAGACCTAGGTTCATATCTTACCTTTTCCTCTTGATAAGTATGTTAACTTGGACAGATTGCCTTACTTATTTGGGGCTCACTTTCATTGCCTTTAAAAAGAAGAGAATAGTGTGTCATTCAAAAGGCTGCTACAGCATTAGATTAAACAATATGTGTAAAGTACCTGACAGTAGTCGTTAGAAAAAAAAATTATTAATCCACTGCTTCTTCCCTAGGACCCCATTTGTGAATCTCTCTACCCTCAAAGCCAATATATCTTTCGTGGTATCACATCTAATCCAATCATGCTACAATTTGATCCAATTCTCTCTTATTTTGTCTTCTAAAAGAGAAGGGGATGTATCATTGTTTATCCAATGTCCTCTCTCCAATATATACTCAGCCTTTGTTTCCCATCACCTTCTATTCAAGGGCACCATTTCCTTCCAACATTTAATATACAGAGTGTCTATTAGAGAATCAAAACCAAAGAAATCAAGCCTAGGTGGCTAGAGAGAAAAAAGAATTAAAAAGATTGTGTGTGTTTGCATTTGTGTGCAAATAATCTTTAAAACGTATTCCCTGACTGTACACTTCTCCTTTCAACCAAAGATTATGACGAGGTGACAGGATTATCTAGAGATTTTTTTCTGTGTGAATATTTGTATTTTCTACTTTTTCTATAATGAACATGTAGACTGGAATGATTTTTTTTTTTCACTTAGGAGATTTAGAGTAGACTTACTATAATTTCCTAATTTCTCTACAACTTTAAAAAATAATTAAATCTACAAAATTAAATATACATGACAAGAATGCTCAATTGTGTAATGTGGCATATATCTGGGGCTACAGGTAACCTATTCTACTTCCCATAATTGTATTTTGATTACATTATCTGGTTAAATGCCACTTAGATGCAATTTTGCATTGTATTCAAGTGCATCAGCTAAACAATGTCAAGACTTTCGATTGAATCTTTTAGGTGAATATGGAGACCATGAAGACCTATTTTCTAATTAACAAGTTGAAACAATTTTGTGATATTTTCCCTCATGACATCTTTATAATAACAGTTTATAATAAAATTATATTATTTATTCTATCTTTTGAAAGGAATGACTTCAGTCCTCAACACAATAAACTTGCTTTACTTACATAGCTGCTGTTATTACTATCATCAATGGTTAGCATTTATTAAGTACTTATTTTGCATCAAATTTTATCTAAATGCTTTACACAGATTATCTAACATAATATTCACACCAATTGGAGGTAGATGTTATTGTTATTCCCACTTTAAGATAACTGATATAAGAAAGCATTAAGTAACTTTCAAATGGTTTCCAGCACTTAAATGCTGGAAATGGGTTTTGAACCCAGAAATACCTACTCCAGAGCTAACCTCTTAAGATCTCCTGCCTATATCACATGATGAAGCTCCAAAAGATATAATCTCTGTGTAACCCTGGGATGCAGATTGCTACTCATGTAACAAAGATTTAATTGCATTCATTTAAAATATTTCTTTTAGTAAGTGGGATATTTTTACTAAAATATTTAAACTTTAACAACATTAACTTTAACAACATTATAGTTCCCCAGCAAAGGATAGCAAAACACAGTTTTGACAAACATACCCTGAAACGTTTTCCCAAAATCCTTGAATCTAGGAACATTTTAATTGAGCATAAAGTATTTGAACTACTATTTAAATACACTTTGTAAAACTGATCAGAAGAGTGATCACCTCAATTTTTCCCAAAAAGTGAGTATGTGTTTCTCAGCACCTCCTCTTTACCTCCATCTTCTGTAAAGAGATAGTTAGTGGAAGCACTCCAATGCACAAGCATAGTTTGTTAAATTATTTTGCGTGGAAAGATGACGTTAGCAAGATGGAGGGCTAGGAGGTCCCAACACTCCTTTCCCCCACAAAAACAGCAAAAACAGTAAATAAACAACTGCAAACTGGAAAATAGCTGTGGGAAAGCTCTGTACTACAGGAAGAAGCAGCAGAATCCCTGAGAAGCCCAAAAACCCAGGATGGTGCATTTAAAAAAGAAAAAAGTGTAGGAAGCATTTCACCTGTGTCACCCCATCCCCCAGTCGAGAGCACCTCAGCACCAAGAGGGATCCCCTCAGAGGGATATCACCCTGCTGGGGAAAAGGAGAACAGGAGGACTCCAGCAAGCCTCACCTGCCATGGATGTTTCCAGTCTTTGCTACCAAGGACCCTCACAGTCTTCACCAATGCTGATCTCAGTTGACAGAGCTGCCCAAATTCCCACCCTGTGTCTCCTCCCTGGGGTTAGAGCTGTCACTGCAGTGAGATGTGCCACAGAGGCCCCATTCACAGCAGTGCTCCACTCCCCAGTCTCTGGGATAGGGACGCCACAGGCCTCCCCTCCTGACCAGAGCTGCTGCTACTCTGCGCCCCTGCCTCCATGTCTCTAGTCACGGCTTTGACCCATCCTTATCAGGGCTGCTCTGCTGCTGCTCTGTACCCTGACCTCTAAGTCCTTACAGGCAGCTTTAATGGGCCATCACTGGGCCTTTGTGCTGCTGTTCTGTGGTGGCCCCCTGGGTCTTAAGTCCTGACTTTGACCTGCCATCCCCAAGACCTGCTGCTACTGCACTCTGACCCCTGGGTCAACCCGCTGGTGCACCTTGCTATCCAAGAGCCCGGGCTGCTGCTGTACTCCACTCCTCCACCCCATCCCTGGTCACTGCAGTGAGCCCCAGAGACTCAGACACCAGTTCCGCAGGAGAACACCCATGCCTGCATACACCCATACCTCAGACAACCAACACCACTGCCACAGCAAGTGCACCTGTGCCCCAGGACCCAGTCCTTGTGGTAGTTCCACTTGCTCCTGATCCAAAGTCCCCAGCTCCGCTGCTGCTCTGAGTGCCAGTGCACCAGACCAGGCACCAAGATGGATCCCTTCAGCTAAAACTTCCTCTCATGGCAAAAAAGGAGACCAGGAAGACCCCAGCAGGTTCACATCCTAGGACCCCAATAGCTCTAACTGCCACTGCCACCCGCAGGACGTCTGCAGTCTTGGCTACAGAAGACCCTATAATCTTCAACCACATTGACCTCAGCTGAGGGAGCTGCATTGAGACTGTGCTGCTGTGCCCTCCCAGGAACCAGAGGCGCTGCATACCACCCAGCTGAAGCCCTTGCAGCCACTTGCAGTGAAAGCCTTTCCCACCAAAGTCAATCCAAAAAGAATGCAAGAGGTAACTGCTCCCACAAATGTGCAGATATCAATGCAAAGCCTCTAGAAACACAAAAAGCAAGAAAACAAGACACCACCAGAAGAATACAATAATTTTCCAGTAACTGACTCCAAAGAAATAGAAATCTATGAGTTACCTCAAAAAGAATTAAAAAAAAAATATTTTAAGAAAGCTAAGTCAAGACATCCATGTTTGTAGTGTCGTGGAAACTAATCTTATGCCACAGATTAGATACTCATAAAATGCTTATTACTATATTTTTTAAAGCAAATAATTTCCAAATATTATTTCAATTCTGTCAAACTGGCAGGATATTTACTCTTTTTAGGGGGACCTTTTTCCCCAATCCCCAGCATCACTCAAAATCCCAAGAGTTCTATGTAAGTCAAAACATTTTGTGGAGCTCTCCAGTCTTTGGGTCTGGCTGGTTATGACTGAAATCCACATAGATCAGATTTAGTTGCCTCTATGACAACCTGCCACAGGAATCTGAGAGTCTGACAAACAGAGCCTAGTATCCAGCCTCCCTAGGTTCCGCATATCACAATTTTTCCTGGGAAGTTCTCTCACCTCCCTAAAGCACTGAAGAGAGCAGACTTCTCACTAATCATTAGTGAAATCTACAGAAATGCCCTTTCTCTCTGAAATGTAGAAATATCTTTTCCTTTACTTCCTCTGTTAGCACACCTTGCATTATTTCCTCGATGCACTTAGGTTTTGGAAAATAAATATTCTCCCTAGGAAACCAGATGGAGCTTTCTCTAGTCACACTAAGGAATATAACTTCCTCATCCTGGTCAGTTTTCTGTCTCTGCCTCAGGCTATCTTATGGATTCCAAGTCAAGGAGTACAGCCATCAAATGGGGTTTCTCAGTTCTTATTGTTTTGGTCATAGTCACTAGTCTCTTGAGAAGCTTTGAGGATGTTGTTTTCGTGTCTCTGTTTTAAAACCAATAAAATGGAACTGTAAACCATAACGGGTGAAACTGTTCTAACTAGCAGAGTCTGGACTGCTCCTGTAAAATCAGCTGATCTGGCCTTGGCTCAAAAGCCTTGTCTTCCATCATGAAGTTTAGTAACTTTCTCTTATTTCTCTCCTATTGTCTCTCTTTCGCTCTCTCTCTTTACAAACTCTAATAATTGAAAGAAGTTTGAAGGAGCTTGTGTTCAAAGAAGCTGAGCTTGAAGTGGTGTGTTACTTAATCTTGCTATACCATATTTTTTCACAGATTTATTGAGGTATAATTGACAAATAAAAGTATAATATATTTAAAGTATACATGTAATGATTTGACATACATACCCATTGTGAAATGAATACCACAATCAAGTTAATTACCACATCTCTCACCTCACATACTTACCTTTTTTTTTTCTTTTGGTGATAACATTTAAGATATACTCTCTTAGCAAATTACGAGTATACAATACTGTATTATTTACTATAGTCACCATGCTGTACATTAAATCCTCAGACCTTATTCCTCTTATAACTGAAAGTTTGTACTCTCTCACCAACAATTCCCCATTTCACCATTCTCCAGCTGCTGGCAACCACCAATCCACTCATTCTATGAGTTTGACTATTTTTTTTAGATTCCACATGTAAGTGAGATCACAAATATTTTGTCTGACTTATTTCACTTAGCATAATGCCCTCAAAATTCATCCATATTGTCACAAATGACAGAATTTCTGTCTTTTTTATGACTGAATAACTTTCCATTATATGTTATATTTTATAATATTGATTATTACTATTATGTTATTAGTTACTAATATACAATTACATTATATATTTTATTTTACATATACCTTAATATATCATTATATCTATAGTTTCTTGATATATCTTTTATATATGTAAAGATATACATTTTAAATATGTATGTATATCTCACATCTTTATTAATTCATCTGTCAGTGGATGCTTAGGTTCTTTCCATGTCTTGGCTATTGTGAATAATGCTGCAATGAACATGGGGGTGCAGACGTCTCTTCAAGATAGTGATTCCATTTACTTCAGATATATATCCAGAAGTGGAATTGTTGGATCATATGGTAGTTCTATTTTTAATTTTCTCTGGAACCTCCATACTGTGTTCTATCGTGACTGTAACAGTTTACATTCCAACAGTGTACATGGGTTCCCTTTTCTCCACATCCTCAGCAGCACTTATATCTTATCTTTTTGATAATAGTTACCGTAATAGATGTGAGGTGTTATCTAATTGTGATTTTAATTTTCATTCTTCTGATGATTAGCGATGTTGAGCACTTTTTATTTACCTATTGGCCATTTGAGTATCTTCTTTGGAAAAATGTCTATTCATGGATCTTTCGCCCATTTTTAAAATGGGTTATTTGTTTTTTTGCTATTGAGCTGTATGAGGTCCTTATATATTTATATCAGATGTGTGGCTTGCAAATATTTTCTCCAATTATGTAGATTGTCTTTTCATTTTGTTGAATGTTTCCTTTGCTGTGCAGAAATTTTTAAGTTTGATGTTGTGCCACTTGTTTATTTTTGCTTCTGTTGCCAGATCCAAAAAATTATTACCAAGACCAATGTCAAGGAGCTTTTCCCCGATGTTTTATTCTATGAGTTTTACAGTTTCAGGTCTTATGTTTAAGTCTTTAATGTTTTGAGTTGATTTTATGTATGGTGTAAGATAAGGGTCTAATTTCATTGTTTTGCATGTGGATATCCAGTTTTCCCAACACCATTTATTTATTTTCGCATTGTTTATTCTCAGTGCTCTTGTCAAAGATTAGTTGACTATGTATGTGTGGGATTATTTCTGGGCTCCCCACTCTGTTCCATGGGTCTACGTGTCTGTTTTTATGCCAGTACCATGCTGTTGTGATTATTACACCTTTGTAATATAATTTGAAATCAGGAAGTGTGATGCCTCTAACTTTGTTCTTCTACCTCAATATTGCTTTGGTTATTTGGGATCTTTTATGGTTCATATGAATTTCATGGTTGATTTTTTTTTCTGTAAAAAGTGATACTGGTATTTTGATAGGGATAGCATTGAATCTGTAGATTGCTTTGGGTAGTATGGACATTTTAACAATATTAATTCTTTCAATCCGTGAACACAAGATAGCTTTTCTTTTATTTGTGTCTTCAATTTCTTTCATCAATGTTTTATGGTTTTCAGTGAACAGATCTCATACTTCCTTTTTTAAATTTATTCCTAAGTATTTCATTGTTTTTGACACTATCATAAATCAGATTTCTTTTTTAATTTCTTTTTCAGATAGTTCATTAGTGTAGAGAAGTGCAACTGATTTTTGTATGTTGATTTTGTATCCTGCAAATTGCTGAATTCCTTTATTAGTCCCAACAGTTTTTTTGTGAAGTCTATAGTGTTTTCTATATATGAGATCATACCATCTGAAAACTGAGATCATTTCACTTTTTGCTTTCCCATTTCGCTGCCTTTATTTCTTTTCCTTGTCTCATTGCTTTTGGTAGTATTTTCAGTACTACTTTGGATAGAAGTGACAAGAGGAGGCATCTTGTCTTGTTCCTGATCTTAGAGGAAAACTTTTTAGCCTTTCACTTTTGAGTATGATATTAGGTGGGACCTTCTCATATATGGTCTTTCTTATGTTGAGCTAGATTCCTTTCATACCTAATTGGTTGAGAGTTTTTATCATGAAAGGACATTGAATTTTGTCAAATTTTTTTTTGCATCTATTGAAATGAACATATAATTTCATCCTTCATTCTGTTAATGTGGTGTATCACATTTATTGATTTGCATGTGTGGAACAATTCTTGCACCCCAAAGATAAATTCCATTTGGTCATTGTGAATGATTCTTTTAAGATGGTGTTGAATTTGGTTTGCTATTTTTTTGAGGAAATTTGCATCTATGTTAATCCAGAATATTGGCCTGTAATTTTCTTTTCTTGACCTTGTCTGAGTTTGGGATCAGTGTAATGCTGGTCTCATAAAATGATTTTGGTAGTGTTCCCTCTTCTTCAATTTTTTGGAATAGTTTGAGAAGGATTTGTATTAATTCTTCTTTGACTGTTTGATAGAAGTCACTGGTGAAGCCATCTGATCCTGGGCTTTCCTTTGTTGGGAGATATTTGATTACAGATTCAATCTCTTTATTAGTTATTGTTCTGTTCATATTTTCCATTTCTTCATGATTATGTCCTGGTAGGTTGCATATTTCTAGGAATTTATCCCTTTCTTCCAGGTTATACAATTTATTGGCATATAATTGTTCACAGTAGTCTCTTTTGATCCTTGATCCTTTGTATTTCTGTGGTATCAGTTGTAATGTCTCCTCTTCTATTTCTGATTTTATTTATTTGAGTCTTCTCTTTTTTTTTTCTTAGTCTAGATGACAGTTTTTAATTACGTTAATCTTTCAAAAAACCAACTCTTAGTTCCATTGATCTTTGCTATTGTTTTTCTAATCTCTCTTTCATTTATTTCTCGTAAGATTGTTGTTAATTCCTTCTTTCTACTAATTTTTGACTACGTTTGTTTTTATTTTTCTATTCCTTAAGTGTAAAGTTAGATTGTTTGAGATCTTTCTTTATTCCTAATGTAGGCATTTATCATTATAAACTTCTCTCCTAGAACAGCTTTGTTGCATTCCATAAAGTTTAGTATTTTGTGTTTCCACTTTTGTTTTTCTCAAAATATTTTTTTGATTTCCCTTTGATTCTTCTTCGGCCACTTGGTTTTTCAGGAGTGTGTTGATTAATCTCCACATATTTATAAATTTTCCAGATTTCCTCTGGTCATTGATTTCTAATTTCATTCCATTGTGGAGAGAAAAGATATTTGATATAATTTCAATATTCTTAAATTTCTTGAGACTTGTCTCAGGGAGATCTATTTTGGAGAATGCTTCATGTACACTTGAGAAGAATATGTATTGAACTGCTGTTGCATGAAATGTTCTGTTTTATGTCTGTCCACTTGGTCTTGAATGTGTAATTCAAGTCCAATATTTCATTATTGAAACATGTCTGTCTGGGTCATCTATCCATTGTTGAAAACAGAATATTGAAGTCTCCTACTATTATTATATTAGAGTGTATTTTTCCCTTCACATCTGTTAATATTTGCTTTATATATTTAGATGCTCTAATGTTGGATGCATCAATATCTACAATTGTTATATCCTCTTGATGACCTGACCCCTTTATTATATAATGACCTTCTTTGTCTCTTACAGTTTTTGACTTAAAGTCTATTTTTTCTGATAATACGTATACTTACCATTCCTTTCTTTTTTTTTTTTTTTTTTGTGAGGAAGATCAGCCCTGAGGTAACATCCATGCCAATCCTCCTCTTTTTGCTGAGGCACACTGGCCCTGGGCTAACACGCATGCCCATCTTCTTCCACTTTGTATGGGATGCCGCCATATCATGGCCTGACAAGGGGTGTGTCGGTGCGTGCCCAGGATACTAACACGGGCCGCCAGCAGGGGAGTGTACGCACTTAACTGCTACACCAAGGGGCTGGCCCCACCCTTCCTTTCTTTTCACTTCCATTTACATGGAATATTTTTTCCATCCCTTCACTTTCAGTCTGTGTGTGTCCTTAAAACTGAAGTGAGTCTCTCATAGGCAGCATGTAATTGGGTCATTTTTTTTTAAGCATTCAGCCACTATTTGTCTTTTGATTGGAGAATTTAGTTCACATACATTTAAAGCGATTATGGCTAAGGAAGAGCTTACTGTTGCAATTTTATTGATTGTTTTCTGGATGTTTGTAGGAAGATCCTTTGTTTCTTTTTCCTCTCTTGCTGTGTTCCTTTATGTTTTGATGATGTTCTGCTTTGATTCCCTTCTCTATATTTTTTGTATATCTACTAGACGTTTTTGCTTGGTAGTTACCATGAGAATTACATAAAACATCTTATAGTTATAACAGTCTATTTTAGCATGGTAACAACTTAACTTCGATTTCATACTTCCTCACACAAACACCTTATGTTTTTATGTCACAATTTACATCTTTTTATGTTATGTATCAATTAACAAAATATTGTAGCTATAGTTGTTTTTAATACGGTTTCTTTTAACCTTTATGCTAGAGTTATAGGTGATTTACACACCAACTTTATAATGTTAGAGTATTCTGAATTTGGCTATATATTTACATTTTTCAATGAGTTTCATACTTTTATATGTTAGCGTGTTACTAATTAATGTCTTTTTATTTCAACTTCAAGAACTCTCTTTAGCATTTCTTATAGGCCAGTCTAGTGATGATAAATTCTTTCTGCTTTTGTTTTTCTGGAAATACATTTATCTGTCTTTCAATTGAAGGACAACTTTGCTGGGTAACGTATTCTTAGTTGCCATTGTTTTCCCTTTCAGTGCTATGAACATATCATCCCACTCCCTTCTGACCCAGAGATTTTGCTGAAATATCTGCTGATAGTTATGAGGGTTCCCTTGTATGTAACAAATTGCTTTTCTCTTGCTGTTTTCAATACTATGTCTTTCTCTTTAACTTTTGCCAATTTGATTATAATTGTCTCAGTGCAGGTCTCTTTAGATTCATATTATTTGGTAATTTCTGGGCTTCCTGGTTCTGGATGGCTTTCCCCAGGTTAGGGAAGTTTACAGCCATTTTTTTTTTTGTAAGCTTTCTGTCTCTTTTTTGTCTCTCTTGTCCTTCTGGGACTCCCATAATGCAAATATCGGTCCACTTGATGGCATCCCATAAGTCACCCAGGGTATCTTCATTCCTTTTCATTCTTTTTGCTTTTTGATCCTCTGATTAGAAGATTTCCACTGACCTGTTCCTAGGTTCACTGATTCTTTCTTCCACTTGATCTAGTCTCTATTAGAGTTCTATTGAATTTTTTTAGTTCAGTTATTGTATTCTTTAGGTCTATGATTTCTGTTTGACATTTTTTCATATTTTCTATCTCTTTGTGGAAATTTTTTATCTCACTTTGTTCAAAAACAGATGAATGTTTCTGGGCATCATTAGAACTATTATTTTGAATTCTGTGTCATGTAAATACTTATCTCCTTTTAATTTGTGTTGGTTTCTTGAGATTTATCTTGTTCTCTTATTTAAAATATATATCTTTGTTTCTTCATTTTTCCTGCCTCTCTGTGTTGGTTTCTGCACATTAGATAAGACAGCCATCTCTCCCAGTCTTGACAGATTGGCCTCAAATGGGAGATGAGCCTTGCCAATTAGCCCAGCACAGATTGTGAGTGTTTCTCAAGACTTTCTTCTTGTCCAAACCACTATCTTTGCTTTTAGAGGCTCTCGGGAGAGTTGGGTGTGCCAAGTCCTGTCAGTGCCCCAAAGGGATGAAAATGCCCACATACCCATTCAGGCACTCAGAGGACTGCTAATTTCCTGCCCTGTCAGCTCCCAGATGTAGGCTAATTGCAAGCCTAACATTCAGGCAGCAGCTGGGAAACTCAGGACATTAGATATGCAGTCTAGCCCCTATCCAGGAGAAACTGGCAGCTCAGTGTTTTTTTTTCCACTTGCTCTGTGGTGGGCCAGAGGGAGTAGCTGCTGGGAGTGCTTGTGCAGCAGATAGAACCACATCTTTGTACTCTGTGCTCCTGGAAAATTTGCAAATGCCAAGCCTCATCAACTTCCACAGCTAGGCAATTTAGGAGCCAGCCACTCAGATGATGGTCATAAAATTTGGGGCAGTAGAGGTGTGGATAAGATCCATCCCAGGAGATGCTGAAGACTTGGTTTTATTGTGTGGAGTGAGCTGCAAGCAGAAAGCATGGGAATTGCCCACAAGCTCTTTCAGACTCCTAGGAGGATTGCAGTCAGCACCAGGAAGCAGGATGATTAAACATCCAATCCTTAAGCAGCATGTGGAAAAAGTATGCATCTAACCCTTTCCAGGGAAAAAGTGGGAGCCATGCATTTTTACCTCCTCCCTCTGTGCTGAGCTTGGTGAAATAGCCATGGGAAGTGCTCACACACCTGTTTGAAAACTGTGTCTTTGTTTAATGTGGTCCTGAGGGACATGAGAATGCCCAGATCTGTTGCCTTTCCAGTGTAGGTGACTTGGTATCCAGTCCCTCAGGTGACAGCAGTAAAAGCTTTTTAAGAAACATTAAAATCACACTAGATTTGTAATCCTAATCCTTCACTCCTCAGGAGGAAACTGGAGTTGAGGATTTCCTCTTGATTGTAAGGCACCGTGCTGAGGGTGGGAGTCATGACGTGAGTGTGTCTCAGCTTTTCCTACCTGTTTCCATGTGCATATTTACTCAGTTACCAGATGTGTAGGAATCACTCAACTTGTTTCTGGACTTCTCTCAGAGGAACTGATCCATGTGTAGCTGTATATTCAGCTGTATATCCATGGAAGGAGGTAAAATCAATAACTTCATGTTCTGCCATCTTGCTGATGTTCCATTTTTTTTATTTTTATCAAAGTAAAATAGCTATGTACTTTTAAAAGCAAGGTAGCACTCATAGAAGAATCTACTAATTGTCCAATAGGTATTTATTATATACTTTTTGCTTAGTTATGATTTTATTTGAGGAGTCCAAGAAGATAGCTAAAATATTATATTTCCCATTTAGCCATAGGATTAAGTTCTGGCCAACCAGATGTGGAAATTTTGGGATGGAGCTTCTGGGAAAGCCTGTGAAAAGGGATCTGGGAGTTCAAACATTACATACACACATGAAGACACATACACACATTTTCTGCCTAGGAAATAGCATGATTATCAAAACTAATGCAGCTGCAGCAAGTGACCTTGAGGATGAAAGCCATATGCTAGGAAATCAGAAAGATCTTCAGTATCTTTTAATCTCAAGGATCCACCACATCCTCTCTAGACTACTTACATCTGGACATTGCTTGCATGAGAGAAAAATAAACTTTTCTTGTTTAAACTCCGTATTTCTCTTCTTTGTTATTAATGGCTACATGTGATACCTATCTAACTTCAGCAAATTGATGCATCATAAAACTTTTTATCAAAATGGTGAATACTAGATGAGAAATGACAAGGAGGAAAAGGCTTGGAATAAAAGTTCTCATTTGGACAGAATTAAGTTTGATATACCTCTCATATATCTAAGGCTTTATGGCAAATGGACAGCCTGAATATTTGAATCTGTGTTTATCTAGAAGAGACCTACCCAAAATATATCAATAAGAGTGGTCCCATCAGTGACCACGAAATGTTATGATTGTATGTGAACCTCTTCAAGCTGTTCTGACTTAAGACAGGGCAGTGACTAGAGAGAAGTTTTTAGTTTTAAGTAATTTTTCTAATATTACTTCCAAACCAATGTTAATACTAGACTTCTGTTTAACTGTTGATTTTATTCCTGAATACCATATACAGGAAATTTTCTCAATGGAAAATACCTCCAGATTTTCCACTAATGTGTAACTCTGGGAACTGAGTCTCCAAGGCCAAAAGGATTCCTTCTACAGCTCAACCTCTCTGGTCCCAAGAGAGATGAAGATTGATAATGCTCAGCTCCCAAGCTACATCATCTTTACCTGGTTTCATCAATATATTCTAAGGCCCTGGATTCTCTGGTCTGTCCCACCTACCCACCAGTAGCACTGGATAGAATGGATATTTCTAAGATCATCATTTATGGGGTGGACATTAGGGAAGCCAGTAGATAATTGCTGAAGATGTCATTTGACAAGTGGAGTAATGGGATCAAATTTCAAAGTGGACCATAGCGAACATTCTGCACTTCATGGGCTAGATAAATTGAAAGTCCATTTAATTTGTGTATCTGTTTCCAAAGCAGTATGTAAATCGGTTCAGCTGTAAAAAAAAAAAAAAAAAAAAATACCTTACATGGTAAAACTGCTACCATTGAACTATCGAGAAAGAAGTTAAATATGTGAGTTTAGAGTTAAGTAAATAAGTTGGAATTGAAGATACAATTTGAGAGTTATCTGTTTGTAGATATATAAAGCATGGAACTGGAAGATAGAGAAGAAGACAGGTATAAAGTGAATAATATGGAAGAGAAGGAGGAGGAGGAGGAACTGAACAAGGAGACTGAGTGGAGTAATCAGTGAGATCACTGGAAACCCAGGAGAGCATGGTTGGTACCCTGAAAGCAAGACAAAGAAAGTATTTGAAGTAAGGAAGGGAGGATCAGCTGTGTTAAGTCTTGTTGAGAGGTCAAGTAACTTAAGGGCTGAGAATTGAACTTTGACATTGACGAGAGTGATTTCAGTGGAATGATAGAGCAAAAGCTTGACTGAATTGGGTTCAAGAGACAATGCAAGGCAAAAAAAATGAGTTTAGAGAGTAATGAGCAATGAATAGTGGAGACGAGCTTTTTGAGCAGTTTGCCTTGAGGTCAGAGAAGTGGACCATTAGCTGGAGAAGACTATAGGGGGTCACTAGGGTTAGGATATGGTCCATCTGAGCCTAAAATTTTAAAGATGGATAGAAAGGACCTCATAACTCGTGTTGAATAGCATTTAGATCATTTCAGTATTGAGCCACACCTGTCCTGAGATCTCATGTGAACCATTTATTTTCCAGATGAATAACCTAGAGGTGGATATCATAGCAGTGAAAGTATTCAATCACAATCAACAAGGCACAATCGAGAGAAAATTTGAAAACAAGAGAGGTATGGCACTGTCTGAGCTGAAGGAGTGTTGTTCTGAAGGAGTAGGGGAAGCCTTAATGTTGTAGCAGAAGGTGAATCCTCCAGTTCCCAATAAAAAGAATAGGGAAAAAGAAAGAGTAATAGAGGTAATAAAAAATATATTATTCTATATATTTTGAATTCTCCTTAGCAGATTAATGTCATCTACCTCATCTGATGTCAGAGTATGTTAGAAAAGCAAATACTCATGTCTCACCTCAGACCTATTAAATCAGAATCTCTGGGGTGGATTTCAGAAATCTGGAAATTAACTGTCTCACTAGGTGATTCTTAAGCATGGTTTGAGAATCTCTGTTCCCAAGTACTAAAAAATGCTCTGCGTAAGAGGGAAAAAGTTGCATCTCTTTATCCTGTCAGTTAACATTGGAACTTTTTTTTGTGTGTGTGAGGAAGATCAGCCCTGAGCTAACATCCATGGCAATCCTCCTCTTTTTGCTGAGGAAGACTGGCCCTGGGCTAACATCTGTGCCCATCTTCCTCCACTTTATATGGGACGCCACCACAGCATGGCTTGACAAGTGGTGCTTCTGTGCGCGCCTGGGATCCGAACCCGGGCCGCCAGCAGCAGAGCATGTGCCCTTAATCGCTACGCCATGGGTCCAGCCCCAGAACATTGAAAGATCTCTAACACAGGGAGGTAATGAGTGTGTAAGTGGAAAAAGAATATTTAATTGTGCCTACAACAAAATCAATTACAATACTTTGATTATAGTCACTACAGGCTGAAAATGATGTTGAAAATCATCTATCTTATGCAACTTACTACTAGCAAATCCAAATGAATCTTTTATTCAAGTGTGATCAATTATTTCCAAAGAGCATAGCACAGCTCATCTCTTCACAGTAGTTGATACAAAGGGCATTTACTCCCCCACCCACATGTGTGAAAGTGATAAATGTCCTCATTATTAGAGAGCAGTTATTGAACAATAATCCTTGGGATGAACCATGTGCTCAGCTTTTTGGTGGGTGCTATAAAGAAATTTTAGAAAGAAACCATGATCCCTACTATCAGGAATTTGTAGTATAATTGAGAAAAGAAGATTTATATGTCAGAATTTTTAAAAAATACCATCAGACAGTAACCTATTAAGGGCTGGATAGTCAATCTATATATTTCAGAAGATATAAAATTATGAGGGATAGAATGTTCAGGGGTAGCGTCGTGGTGGGGAAGAGGATAAATTTTAGCTGATCCCTGAAGGCCTGATAATATTCGGGTGAAGAAGGAAAGACATTGAGAAAGAAAAGGAGTGGGGATTAACATTGAGAGAAAGTATATGAAGGTGGAAATGAGCACATTTGTGGACCTATGAGTGGAATAGCCCAAGGAGAGAGGAGACTGGATGCTGGTGAGTAGTGGGAAATGTTGTTTCATAGGTAGGTGGATACAGATGGAGAAGTTCTTGATAACCAGGCACAGATGTTATATGTGATGCAATTGGAAATAAGATGTTAGAGGAATTTAAACAAGGAAGAGTCAGGCCCAAGGCAGAAAGTCCTATGATTTCTGGCAGAAGCTTACAGCGTGAAGCATGGTAACTAGAGGGTGGAGTCAGTGAAACCAGTTAAGCTGCTGATGAAATAAGCTAGGAGTGAGTTGATTCAAGTCCAAAGGGGATAAGCATTAAAAAAGTGAGAAAGGGACTAAAATGAGGGACATTTTGTAGAAAATAAAAGTTACAACCCTTAGTCTGAACTTGACGGATGAAGGAAATGGATGAATCTATGTTTCCAACACATGTTACCAGGACAATATTTTGGACAAAAAGAAGTTTTGTTCTTGAAATGTTGAAATGGAGGAGGACTACTTGGGGAGGACGACATATTGTCTTCTCCTGTCTTCACTCTCCATTAATTAATTTATTCATTTTCTGACAAACACTTACTGTCCTTTGTATGCCAAGCACTGGAGACACTGGAGAGGAATACCAGATGCAATTTCTGCTGTAATGACCCAATGGCCTTGTGAGGGAGACCAACATTAACTAAATAACTTCAATAAATATTTAAGCTAAATAAATGTTATTACATTCCCCATATTACAATGATGGTAATCTACCAAGGTGCTATGACAGCATGTAAAAGGAAGGTTGTTTAGTCAAACAGGCAAAAGAAGACTTTCCTAAGAAAGTCACCAATAAATTGGAGATTAGGAGAATGAGCAAGAGTTGACCTGGAATGAAGGAAATAAACATGGTGCATATGAGAACATAAAATGCATCCAATGTTGCTGAGGAGCAGAGAATGAGTGAACTGTGGTGCAAGATGAGGCTGGTGAGATACCTTGAGGTCAAAACACATTGAGCTTATTAGACGTGGTAGTAAGGACTTTCATATTTTTCATAAAAGCAATGGTTTCCCAGAGACCTATTTTCAAATGAGGAAGTGACATGATTAGATTTTTTTAAAAAAATAACTCTTGCTGCAGTGTAGAGAACATATTGGAAGGGGCAAGACCCATGTTAAACCAGTTAGGAGGAAAGCATTACTCCGGTCAATCAACTATACCTTGAACTAGAGTACTGACTGTGTAGATGGCTAGGAGCACTTTTTGAGCTCCTACTATGTGCCAAGCACTAAGTTAAGTATCAAGATGAAGCCTTTGCCTTCAAAGACTCATGATCTTGTGATGAAAATGGATTCACAAACAAGTAGTTATACCATCCCATAACTCATACAAAGTTCAATTAAGAGAACTCTTTTAAACTATTTATGAACTCCAAGAAGCCTCTCTTGTTCCCCTAACTCTCTCATCTTTGTGCCTCCTTACTTGTACCATCCTTTATGAAGTCTAACTCTTGTCCCTCCCATTGATATTTTAGTTTTTTATCCATTCCTCATACTGATAGCATAAGGGAAACCCATTGCCAACAGACAGCCCCCAGTTACTATCCACTCAGTTCCTGACAGTAAGTTAATCCTCTTTGTGCTGATTCCTCTCTTGCAGCACACCTAGTCCCAAAATCAACTGCAGGAAGAACCCTGACTTTGTCCTCTCAGGGCTGTCCACTGACCCAGAGAAATGGCAGTTCCTCTTTGGTCTCTTCCTGGCCCTCTACTTGCTGAGCATCTTGGGAAACTTGCTATTTCTACTGGCTATTGGTGCTGACATCTGCCTCCACACTCCCATGTACTTCCTCAGCCAGCTCTCCCTGGTAGATCTCTGCTTTACTTCCATCACAGCCCCCAAAATGCTGGAGGATTTGTGGACCAGCAGCAGATCCATCTCTTTCTCTGGATGTCTGGCTCAATTCTATTTCTTTGCTGTTTTTGCTAATATGGACAATCTGCTTTTGACTGCCATGGCTATCGTCTGCTACACTGCCATCTGCCATCCTCTGCACTATCCACTGCTAATGACTCCTTGCAGATGTGAGCTGCTAGTGGGTGGGTCATGGGGAGTAGCCTACTCCGACTCTTTGATCCAAACCATGTTGCTAACCCAACTATCCTTCTGTACTGATCAAGAGATTCCCCACTTTTTCTGTGATTTTGACCCACTCATATGGGTTCCTGCTCTGATACTCACTTCAATGAGGACCTGATGAAGGTTCCGACGGGATTTTTAGGAATCAGCCCTCTCCTCTGCATCATAAGCTCTTATATCTGTATTTTCCATGCTGTAGCTAGGATTTCATCAGCACAAGGGAAAAAGCAAGCCCTGGCCACATGCAGTCCCCACCTCTCCGTTGTCATCCTCTTCTACAGCACAGTCTTTGCCATCTACCTGAAGCCCCCATCAACTTCTTGCTCCTCTGGGGAGCTGGTTGCTCCTGTCATGTATACCCTGGTAACTCCCACTCTCAACCCCTTCATTTGTAGTCTGAGAAATAAGGATGTGAAAAGTTCACTAAAAAGGGTTCTGGGCATGGAGAGTTCTTGGGATTAGAGATAATCCCCATAAACAAACATTTTGGGAGAAGTCTCTCCTAATTTCATCATCACATGTACAAAGTGAATCAGTTAAGACCAAGGCTGTCGTAGGGCACTATGTAATTCATTGGAAAGCACACAGAAATAGAAATCAGAATAACTCAGTTTTAGGTCCCACTACAGTGGATGTTTTGATTAGTGTTTGCCTTCTAAAACTAATATTATTGAAATTTGATCATCTATTGCAATCACTACTGCCATTTTGATCACCATTGCCATTTCTATCACTGTTTAATAGTGAAGATCTTCACCTTCAGCTTTATTATAACCAATATTACCTTTGTTGTCATCAGAGTCACAATACCACCTACCATCATCGATACTTCCCCATCAATACCACCAGTATCATCACCATAAGTAAGAGAGTGGAAACTTGTCTTAGATGGTTTTTCCTCTTTTAATTCCTCATTTTTCAGGATGTTTTATATATTTGTACATTTGTGCTATGTTCGAGAATTTTGGGGGAGGTTCTGATACCTATGGCTTAGAATTAAAAGATAGTTAAAAGCAGGAGAAGTTTTGAAATACTCTGTTTTGTAATAGAACAAAAAATATTTTCTGTATGTTTTATTTATTTATCTTGTTCTGCAAAAATAAAATGGTTTATGCATCGCTCAGTGAAGGGATTCTGCTTTCCGATATAGATTGTCACAGGGTGGTGCAGAGAAAGAATTTGTTGCATTGCGTTATAAAGACAATGTACTCTAACTAGTTCAGTAACTATACTAGTCCTGCTTGTCTTTCTATATAAATCATATATTATGTCAAAACAGAGACTAGGCATTGTGTTTATTTGAACAACTTCCTATAGTTCATGTTATTGTACATTGTGTATTGTATGGTCTGATTAAATACCTGACGATTAATTCTCTTCAAGAGAACTACATGCATGGATTAGATAGAGCTCTGACTTAGTAAGAGCACCCTGAGATTCTCAGACTAGATTCTCTGTTCAGCATTTGCATCTGACCTATGCTCAGCCCAGACTTTCTTCCGGGATCATCTAGAAGTTAAAACTTTCTTTCAAATTCTAATCTAATGATGACTTCTTATAGCATGTGTTCAGAAAATTATTTTCAAAAGAACTACAGTAGTCCCTCCTTATCTGCCGTTTCACATTCTTCAGTTTCATTTAGTCTCAGTCAACCGTAGTCCAAAATTCCAGAAATAAACAATTTGTAAGTTTTAAATTATGCACTGTTCCCGCTCCACCCCACCCGGGATGTGAATCATTGCTTTGTGCAGTGTATCCACACTGTATGTGCTACCCTGAGCACAATACATACAATAAGATATTCTGAGACAGAGAGAGACCACATTCACATAACTTTTATTATAGTGTATTATTATAATTGTTGTATTTTATTATTCGTTATTGCTGTTAATCTCTTACTGAGCCTAATTCATAAATTAAACTTTAACATAGGTATGTCTGTATAGGAAAAAACATAGTATATATAGAGTTCAGTACTATCCATGGTATCAAGCATCCACTGGGAGAACATATCTGCTTAGAACATATCCCCCGTGGATAAGGCAGACTACTGTATTCACCGAATAATCCAAGTTGATAGGTCCTCTGGTCCTACAAGCAGTCTATCCTATTCCCCAGGATCCAGTGAATAAAAACATTTTTCTCTTTCTCTGAATGTCCATCTTTCAGCTGGATACTGGATGCCACTGACAACAGTGCATCTAATGGAAGCCAGCCTCTGTGTGTTGTAGAGGTGAGCAACAGAGGTCAAACGTCCAGTAAGGGATCAGGAACTCAGTGGTGGCAACAATAATTTAGGGCACCAGTAGCAGGTTAAGATGTAATACCAAGTTCATTTAGTGCCTCATTAGAAGATATAGTATAGAATTCCTGAGGACAGGAACCAAAGCTCAAATTTAACTAGCCTGAAAATAACAAATAAAGATAAGGGAAAGCACATAGATACAGAGATTTTCCCCATAAGGACTAGTATCTGAGAAGCAATGCAAGAACTCTCTTTCTGGAGTCTTTAGGTGAAAATTGTGATAAATACAGATGTTTAACTGATAGTAATAGTTTATAATACCTTGACCCAGGGCAACATAGGAGAGACAGACTTATGTCTTTTGAATAAATAAATAAATAAACATATATATATGTCTGTGCATCTTGCTACTTTGGTTAGCGTTTACGAAGTACCACAGTTGCAACCTGGGATTTTGGAACACGGACTTGACAATAACTATCACTGAACACTTCTCATACCTGTCCACAATCATCACCATGACAATTCTCTCCACCACCATTCTTCTCATCATCGTTCAATATAATTTAATCCATTCTGAAAGTATATATTGAACACCTACTATAAAGAAGGAATTGTGAGAAGCACTAATGAGGATGATCAGCATTCACCAATGAAAAACTTAGATTCAGGTATATAAGGTCTTATAATAGTCTAATAATGTATTTGCCATAAGAAAATCATTTTTCAAAATATGAACCTCTCTACTTCTGGACATAACGGACTAACTGGTACTGGGCTATCCTCTCATCATAAATAGCTATAAAACAGGACAAAATATATGGGTCAACAGTTCAGGCAGTGGACAGCAGGTAATACAAGACTGTGATCCCTGTAAGAGAAAAGCTCACAAGGTGAGACATAACCATCCAGCTCTTTACCTGGGGACAGTTTCCTGACTATGGCCAAAGAAACGAAGTGCAAGCACAGAACCATGGTGTTGGAGGAGGTCATTGAGGGGGTGTGACTGCCAGTTGATCTGCAAGCTGGCCCCAGGCAACTGGAGGCTCCTCACCCCCACCCATCCCTGGAATGCGCATACTGCCTACTGTTCTGCTCACACTAGGAGCTGTTTCAAGGACACAGCCTGGAGAGGGTAATGTGTTATTGAGACCATCTGGACTACGTACATGACTGAACCCCATTATGCCTCTATATAAGCTTTTAAAATTCTGGCAGACAGGTGTGCAGATTACTTGTCTTGTGGCTACCCAAGACAGACCTCATGTGTAAGTTACAAAGCTTGTTAAAACTGCCACCTACCAACCTGGATTGGTCTGCCTCTTTCTTCAGTCTCTCCTTGCCCCCCGCTGCCCCATGTAAAAGCACCAGCTTTGAATTTCACCCAGGGAACTCCTGAGGTTGTGAATCAGCACCTGGGCAATCCCACTGATCTGAGAAAGACAAAATCAAAGTTTGGGGCACCTGAAGGAACTAAAAATTGTAGGATAGAGATCAGAGAGGAAAGATCTCTCTGAGGAGGAAACCCCAAGATACATTTGAAGGGGTGAGGCATCTGTGAGCTGTGACTGATTGCACATGTAAAGAGAAAGACCATTTGAGATTTATCAGAGAGAAGCTGCTGTAGGATTGAAATGAAACAGACCCTAGTAGTGGAGCAGGGATGGGAGAAGAGCAGTACCAAGAGAATGTGTTGTTCTGGCTCTGCTAAAGTGGGGAAATTCCATTAACACCTCATTAATACCTGTCATCAACCTGACACAAAGTTCAAGCCTTAAGAGTGAAAACCATATCCTTGAGTAAGGCCTACTCCACACCTGGCCCAACACAGGCCGAAACCAAACCGTGACTATGCCCACCAGGAAGAGAATTTGGAGGGGGGTCATGTCACGCTAGAGAGGCTTCCAAAGCACCTGGGGCTTTCCAGAAATCCACACCACCAAAGCATAAAACCAAGCTTGCTCCAGTTCAAGATGACCCTCTGTGATTTGAAATGTTTGCTAGAAAAAAACAATATTCTTTTGTACAAGATAACAGAATTTAGAGTTTCTATAATGAGCTGTATTCAGTCAATGTCTTATACAAAGATGTGGGAAAATCTGATCAATATTCAAGGAAAAAAGAGATCAATAAAAACTGAACTTGATGTGGCCCAGATGTAGGAATCTACAAAGATTTTAAACAGCAATCTACATGTTAAAAACATTAAAAGAAAAATGTTAAAAGAATTAAATCACTTTGGGCATTAATCATCAACTTTCATCATGGATCCTAAAAATATTAGGTGAAAGGTTGATTGGGAACAGAATAATACATGAATCAGACTGATGCCGCCTGGACGTACTGGTCAATAATATACACAGCATCACTAAAAGTGCAAGCAGCAAACATTGTGTGCCTCACAAGACGATGCAATAGAAATAACACCAGCAACTTTGGGATAGTCTGCTGAAAAATTAATCAAGATCCAATCTAGCTTCTAACTCAGGCAACTCAAGTTTATCAGCTTTGTAGTGTGCCTGACAATTAGTATTTTTTTGTTATAATGTAAGTGCACGATATTATGCTTTTGATTGCCTAGGCATCCATTTCAAAGACATCCATCTTGAAACATATTGCCAACTACACAACGAGATAAAGACGCGGGCCACCCCACCCATGAAGTTCCCCTTTTACAAAGTCCTGGGTGACTTAGATAACAGACCAAGTAAGTAACCCTGCTTTTCTTTTCTTGCACTTTAATTTCCGCTCTTATGTTTTAAATTCACCAACAAAGAGTGAACCCGCAAAACCGTAAGCACTTCACCCTTGACTCCAGTAAAGGGAGGGCCCCAGGTCCTTGCTCTCTCCCTCTCTACACAAGACCTGTCTGCATAGCTGCAGACATGCCACCTACCCTTCAGGACTTTTGAATAATAAACTTTGTTTATTCAAAGTTCCCTAATGGCTGTTGCTGAGGTGTGCCTTGCAACCATAGTAAGAACCACAAGGGCCAGTACAACCATAACATTGTTTCTGGTCAGAGAAATGTCTGTAGGGGCTCATCACAAGTAGTACCAGCCCAGGTGAGCGCCCGAAGCATTCCCAGCTATAGCATCACTACCGATAGGCTGAGATTGACACAAAATAAGTTTATATAAAATACAGGACGTAGGAATAGAAGTTAAACGAAACCATAAGTAAGCAATAATTCCAATTTAGAGTATGGGACGTTCCAGAAGACAGATAACCAGATTTCTCCATTAACTCAATGATGTAAAAAAAAGAGGGGAAGAGGACTACTCTGAAATAAGGCACTAAGAAGCATAACAAGATACATCGTGTGAACCATGTTTGCATCCTAATTTTAAGAATTTACTTAAACATAATTGGAAAAATTTGAACATGGCTTATGTATTAGATGATATTGAGGAAATATTGATAATTGTCTTAAGTATCATAACGGCAGGGTTGGCATGTTTTTTAAAAATGTCTTTATCAGTCAGAGAGCATACTAAATACTTGTCTATGGAATACATACTTACACAACTTACACATATGGAATTTGCTCTATAATTTTCCAGAAAAACAAGAGATATAGGTAGTTGAAATAGGATTGGCAAATGTTGATATTGAAGCCAGATGATGGCTACATGGGGGTGTATAAATTCTCTCTACCTTTGTGTATGTTTGAAATTTTATACAAAAGTTAAAAATAAGTAAATAAAATGCATTCAGCTTTAAATTTTTTTTTGAGGAAGATTGGCCCTGGGCTAACATCTCTTGCCAATCTTCACTCATTTTCCCTTTTTCTCCCCAAAGCCCCAGTAGGTAGTTGTATGTCATAGTTGTACATCCTTCTAGCTGCTCTATATGGGATGCTGCCCCAGCGTGGTCTGACGAGCGGTGCACAGGTCCGTACCCAGGATCCAAACTAGCGAACCCTGGGCTGCCTAAGCGGAGCGGACGAACCCAACTGCTAAGCCACTGGGCCAGACACCAGCTTTAAATTTTTTTAATATGCATATCCTTAGACCTGGCAATTCAACTCCTAAGAATTTATTATAGGAAAATCTGGATGTAAACTATGTTTGTATGGTGAAGGAATTGAATGCAACTAAAAATCCCACAATAGAAGATCATTTAAACAAATCATATTTAGCTATACTAAAAAGCCCAGAAAAATAAATAAGTACATAACTTCTCGAAATAGAAATATGTTCAAGACATAATATTCAGTGGAAAACCAGATTATAAACTTCCATGAACCAACAAGTTTATATACATATATACACATGATGCAAGTAGCCAGTATATATGTTTGTTTTGTGTTCCTACTTTTGTATATCTATTTTCTGTATTAAATATCCATTGCCTATTAAATAAAGAAATAATAAAAGATCAAAGTAAAAATTCTTGTTAGCACTTGAAAATTATTGCTCTACCATTCTCATTTTTTAGAATAACTATAGAAGCTTTCGGAGAGGGAAACATCAGAATAGAACAAAGTTCATCCTCCCCAACCAATCCTGGCTGACATCCTGATAGAGATATGCAAAGTCCAAATAAAATCTTCACCACAATCCTCCTTCAGTCTAGTGTTTCTGTTTGCTTAACGTAGAGAAGCCTCTGTAGCGCCTGATGAACTTCCTTATTCCTCAGGGTGTAGATCACAGGATTGAAGAGAGGGGTGACCACAGTGTAGAGCAGGGCAAAGACCTTCAAGAGGAGCTGGGAGTGGACAGCAGATGGTGCAACGTACAAGACGATGAGAGTTCCATAGAACGTGGCCACTACAGCTAAGTGAGAGGAGCATGTGGAGAAAGCATTTTGCCTAGTGGCCCCAGCAGGAATTCTCAGCACAGCTACCACAATCCAGGCATAAGATGTCAGAATCAGTCTAAAGGGAACAGTAAGGCAGACCACAGAGAGAATGAACGTTTCATCTGGGCTGTGCTGGGATCTGAGCAGGCCGGGCCCATCAAAGACATGAAGTCACAGTAAAAGTGGTCAGTGTAGCTGCGACCACAGAATCTCAGCTGGGCCATAAGGCTCACAACCAATCCATCTACCATGAAGCCAGAGAGCCAAGCTATGACTACCAGCCCCAAGCACCATCTGGGTCCCATGAGGAGTGGGTAGCGGAGTGGGTAGCAGATTGCCAGGTAGCGATCATATGCCATGACAGCCAGCATGAAGCATTCAGCTGTGGCTAGAGAACCAAAGATAAAGAACTGGAGAAAGCAACCAGGCAGAGAGATAGCTGCCTCCTGCAAGAAGCCCTCCAACATTTTTGGCACTACTGTGGAGGTATAAAGGATCTCCAGGAAGGATAGATTGGCCAGGAAGAAATACATGGGTGTGTGGAGCCTCTGGGAGCTAACCACTGCCACAATGATTAGCATATTCCCTATGATGATGGAGGTGTAGATGAGAGTGAGCACAATAAAGAAAAGGAGATGCAGCTCAGCTGTTTCATAGAAAACGAGGAGGACAAATTCAGTAATAGTTTGGCTTCCTGTGGAGACAATTTCCATATGGATAATCCAAGTTTCTGTCTGGTAGTGATTAACGGAGAACTTTTAGTGCAGCTCTATATCTTCTCCAAGCTTCAGATAAGTAGGGCTAAAATGGAAAAGATAAAAGTAGATCTCCAAAACAAGAATCACTTGCAGAGTCCTCATCTGTCCCCTTTTAAGTTGCTTTCTCTTCTCCAACTCCTATCATTCCCTGCATTCCTGATTTATGCATATTCTTTAAGCCTGGGGAGAGTTTATCCAAACTCATGATTTCAATCTTCAGAGCCCTAGTAATTCAACCTACTATCTCTACGATATAATAAATTCCATCATCCTAATCTGTATGACCAGTGATATAGCCTCTCTTGTGTGCAACTGTGTAATATCCTCCAAATGCCTGCTAGACATGTCCTGTCATCAACTCAAAATCAGCATGGTCTAAAACTAACTCTCATATCATCCCCAACCACAACTAACCCCACTACAAGTGGTTTGAAAATTCTGCCTTGATTCCCAATCTTACTGTATCACAGTCATCTTAATACCTTCTCTCATTCCCCATCTCCCAATCACTGGAATCTCATCAATTGTTGCTTAGAAAATTCTTATTTACATTCTCTCCTCACTATCCCACCATTAATCTTACAACCTCTTCACAACTGTCTTAGCACAATTACCTTCTGTGTAGCATTCTAGTCTCTAGTTTTCCCTCTCCTTTACCAAATAGTCTTCTTTAAATTCAAGTTTCATCAAATTATTCAATATTTTATAGTGGAAATGAGATAAACGACAATGTCTGGGAAAGTGTAGGTGCTGGGGGAGCAGAGAGAGACCAAACCCAGACTGGGGATAGAGGAGGGTGTGAGAATCAAGGTCAAGGGAAGGCTCCCTGAAGAAGGTAGTTTGTAGGCTGAGTTTTGAAGGACAGATAACAGTTGACCAGGCAAAGGACAGGAGAGTGGGCAGAATATTCCAGGCAGGAGAGACATATATGAAAGCACAGGTGCATAATTGAGCTTCTAAAGATTGGAAAATGGGTCTTTGTACCTGCAGCAAAGATCTCATATGCTATCCAAAGGATGTGTGTGTTTATACTAAGACAGGAGAATACATCAAATGATTAAGACTAGAGGGGAAAGCTATAGAAAAAAGAAAGATATATATATATATATCTGTATATATGTGGATGTATTTTCATGTATGTGTATATACATACCAAACCCTAACAATGTTATTTTCTAGGTTTGGGGATTAACAAGTATATATTACATTTATTATCACGTAAAATCTGAGTTGTTTTTAATACAAATACTCTAGAACATCAGTTGCCTAAAAGACGGAAACTGGATGGCTGAGGGCCAAAGGTGGATGGGAGACTTTTCACTGTATACTATTTTGTGTTTTTGCCTAAGGCCAAAAATGTCCTTTGCATAGAATCCCATTTCCCACTCCCCTGCTTATTGCTACTATGAAATCTTCAAAGCCCCAGCTTAAGTTTCACCACCTCCATGAAGCTTCCTTTACTAACGGAGCCCTTTATTTCTTGAGCAATCATGTACTAAGTATCTAGCATATGTAAGATATACCAGGTGCTGAGGATACTAGGCCAACTAAAAGTGGTCCATACTCTTAAGGAGATTATGATCTGGTATGGAAGATTGACAATCAACAGATAATTGAAATACACTAAAAGAGAGTTAATGAAATTAATCTGGAAGAAATATTAGTGAAAGGAAGTTATCCTGAAGTGATCAATGATTTCTGTGGAAAATGGAACATATGGAGGTGAGAGCATTTCAGGTAAAAGGATAACCATGAGTAGATACTGAGGCAAGAAACAGTATAGAATGTGAGGAAGGGATGGAATTGTCAGGGTGAAAGTAGCCAAGGGCAATTAAAAGAAATTCATATCAGATTAAGTAGTAGAATTGAGGTGAAGAGTGGTGGAAGATAGGGACAGAGAGGTGGGCCAGGACCAGAGCATGGCGGGGGAGGGCACTTCCCCTAAAAAGCAGGAGCTAGAGCTTTAGCCTGTTGGCAAAAAGGCACAGCTGATGGCTTTTAAACACTAGGGTAGCATGGTTCAACCTGCATTTAGGTAGTTTTAAGGAAGCTAGACCCAAGGAAACAAGGATAAAGAAAGGAATGACTCCACACAGCTGAAACCTGGTGTGCAACTGTGTGCTGCCTTGAATTGATCATTCATTATTTTATGGTTTGCACTTTCTCCTCCACAAAAAGACTGCTAGTTTATTTATCACAGAGATTAAAATTTGTATCCACCACATTCAACAAAGTCCTAAAAAAAGATGAAATCTCAAATATCCAATATTTAAAACCACCTCTCCCATAACCAAGCTCATGTGAAGTGATCAGAGAGGGGTTCTGTACTTCAAAGACCTAGAAATCCCACAGGTTCTGTTATCATCCTCCAGCTCCTGCCTCTAGAATTTATTCCCTTACCCTATACCCCATCTGTACTTCCTTGTGATATGAACTTGGCACTCCTCTGTAGACCTCCTTTAACTCCTAGATCATTTATTTGGCCCAAGCCCAAACTGAGGCTTGGAATCTTTCTACAGGATTCCTCTCCAGGAGCAGAAGTAGGCGTGCAAACCAGGCTAGAACACCTCCAGTAATAAATGGCTCACCACCACCACCTCCCAGGAAGTCAGTGCCAACATTGGATCATACTGACTCTTGGTAATTTATTCCTATAATGAACCAAGATACTCCTGTAGGTTCCACTCATTCATCCTCCAGGGCATAAATAAAGCATATTCCTTCTTTTCTATGACAGCACTTTAGCTAGCTGAAACCCAGAATGACATGGAGTAGAGGACAGGGCATCAAGGACAAATATAAGTTTAATAATTTTTTGGTGAAACTGGCATGTGCTCATTGCAATCCATTTCATGACTTTGTTCAAAGGAACAATAGTAACACCTCTCTCATTCTGACTCTCTTCTAAAGGCTATTTCAGGGAATGCAGAATGAGTCTAAGAGCAAGTAGAGGAACCAAAGGAAAGGAAGTTCCATTGACCTCCAAATGCAAGAGGGTAAAGAAGGTGCAGCAGTCAGAGGCATACGTCCCTGGGTGGCAATCTGTAGGGCAACACAAAGACTTCAGTCTTGGCAAAACCAAGCCCCCAACATACACACAACATGGAAAGAGAGAGAAGAAACACATTACAATATCCCAGGCACCATTTACCTTCATTATGTCACTGAAAAATGCTAAACAATGCTGATTTATCCAGGTATGTGGTTAGAAAATAACAGCTTGGATGAGAATGAGAGCAAAGAGTGAAATATAAATATTCTGGGAGCCCAGGGTATTAAGCTGCTTTCAATGAGGCCAAGTGGTATAATCCACCTGTACATGAGCTGGTCAACCTTAAACAAAAGAAAATTTTCACTTCCTATTCCCAAATAGAACACCTAATTTAAATAAATGTGTGCATGTGGTCACAGAATCTGTTAGCAAATTTCATGAAAATATGATCATATTCCATCTCCACAACCTGATTGTTCTTGAGAGTGTTTTAAAATTCAGTCACATGAAAAACTATTTTCATGTCATAACATAATCCTGGCTTTTCAGACGACTGCATTCCAACCCTATTTTTTCAAGGGGTTGGTGGAATGAGAGAAAAGAGGAAAGTAAAGAGCAGTTAGTAGGATATGAGGATTATAGAGAAACGACAAAGACATAGCAACAGCAGAGCTTACTGGATAAGAGACCATTATTCCCTTAGAAATAGAAAGGGATCATGGAAGAGGGGAGGGGTTGAATTTAGAGTTGGAAGATTCCAAGGAATGGAGCTAAATTTAGAGTTGGAAGACTCCAAGAAATGCTGGAAGAGTTTGAAATCAAGATGAATTTCACCATGCTAACTGACAGGAAAGTGAAAATAGTGCAAAATATCTGTTTATTATCTGAAAAACACCCAATCACAGACTCAACTCTATATGGGTAAAAGTCATAGCAGGGAGTCCTCAATTATAACTATCAGCATTTCTGGAAAGGAATTCAAAGAACATTCCAAGAAAAAATATTTGAAGAAATATACCAAACTGAATTTTAATTTATCTTTGGGAATGATAAAAAATTATTCTCATATATTTTGTAATTTCTGTTAAACATGTTATTTTTATAAACAAAAAACAGTGAATAAATCTTAATTTACGTTGAATTTTTAATCTGTTAACTCTCTTCTATCCTCTTTGGAATTACTCTATAGTAAAGCAGAAAAACACAATGAAAAAAATTTATAGAAAACTTCATTTAGATAAAGGGAGAGGAGAAGTCAAGATGGCGGCATAAGCAGACTCAGAACTCACCTCCTCCCGTGGACACAGCCAATTTACAACTACTCGTGGAAAAATTACCCCTGAGACAGAAATGAAAACTGGATGAGAGGAACTCCTGCAACAACGGACAATCCTAACTGAGGTAGAAGAGGCAGAGATTCACTTCTGGAGAGGAAAAACACCGCCTTCACAAGCCGCCAGCTTCACGGCCGCCGCGAGCGGCTCACAGGTACTCAGCCTCCCTGGAGGCGCAGGATCTGAGGCGGGCAGCGCCCCCACTGTGGGCATTTTGTGGGTCCAGCACAATCAAGACGAGTGGCATAATATCTGACTTTGCCTGCTACTAAAGCATTGGGGAGTACCCCCAGAAGAGCTGGTTCACAAAGAAACTAAAACCGGCTCTTAAATGGCACGTGCGCAAACTCACCTGTTTCAGAAAGCATCCTAAAATCACCAGAAAGAAAGGTGCACAGTGCTGTGGTGAAAAGAGACTCACCTAATAGGCCCTGAGTGCATCTCGGTGAGGGGCGAGACCTCTCCAGGGACTGGGACGTTGGCGGCGGCCATTGTTGTGGCCTGGTGTGGGCGTGCTGACACAGACGCCATTGGAGTTCTACCTGAGGCCTGCTAGCCCAGGCCTGCCGCACCGGCTAGAGCCCCGATTTAATCCAGCTCAGCCAGGGCAGGCAGCCCACCCCAGAGACTGGCCCCACCCAACAACAAGCCCTCAGGCAACTTATGGGCCTGCATAGATTGGTGACTGGATTCTCTGCAGCCTGGCAACTGAGCAGACTTTAGTGGGGCAGGGTGTGCACAAGGAGTGGGTGGAGAGTGTGGGGTGGTGGCGGAGTGTGTGGGGCTCCCGCCGTGGAGAGACTGTGTCTGCTTGGGGAGGTCGGGGCACGCACACGGGGCAGGACTGTGTTGACTGTGTGTGTGGACCTGCGGGTGGCAGGGCTTGTCAGCTGCAGAAGACTTGTGCTTCTCAAAGACCCACATAGAAGGTTTGCCCCACCTTCCAAAGCCTGAAACAATTGGGTGCTCGTGTGCCTGAGGCCAGCTACACCCAGCTGCAATCCTCAGAGAGCTGACAAGAGACCTAATAGGCTAGAGGCTTACAGCAATTGTAAGGCCCTGAGCCTAACAACCTGCCACGCTGGGGGCCTACTCACTTAAAATAAATACTGCAACACAACTGTGGTATTAGAACTTGCAGCCAACTGTGCTGGGGCTTCCCACATCTGATAAAGAGACTGAAGGGCCCACAACAACTACAAGCAGCTGAGCATTACAACAGCTGACCAGGAGCATAACTCGGCCTCCCTGGGTGCCTACAGGGAGAGCAAACAGGCCACAACAGAAGGACACACGTAGCCCACATAGGGGTCACCCCTGGAACATTGAGAACTGCAAGCCTCCTAAGGCATCACTTACATAAGGTCACCTATCCAAGAGCAGGAGACGTAGCTGACCTACCTAATATGTAGACACAAGCACAGGGAAAGAAGCAAAATGAGGAGGCAAAAGAATACATTCCAAGTAAGGGAACAGGACAAAACCCCAGAAAAGGAACTAAGTGAAACAGAAATGAGCAACCTACCCAACAGAGAGTTCAAACTAAGAGTGTTAGGGATGCTCACTGATCTGGGGAGAAGAATAGATGAACTCAGTGAGAATGTCAACAAAAAAATGGAAGATATAAAAAAGAACCAATCAGAAATGAAGAATACAATACTGGAAATGAAAAATTCATTAGAGGAACTCAAAAGTATAGTAAAGGATACAAAAGAACGGATCTGTGAGCTGGAAGAAAGATTAGAAGAAATTACCCGGATATTTGAGGAGAGGCGGAGTCAAGATGGCAGCGTAGGCAGACTCTGAACTCACCTCCTCCCGTGGACACAGCCAATTTACAACTACTCGTGGAAAAATTACCCCTGAGACAGAACTGAGAACTGGATAAGAGGAACTCCTGCAACAACGGACAATCCTAACTGGGGTAGAAGAGGCAGATATTCACTTCTGGAGAGGAAAAACGCCGCCTTCACAAGCCGCCAGCTTCACGGCCGCCAGGAGCAGCTCACAGGTATGCACCCTCCCTGGAGGCACGGGGTCCTGAGCCAGGGAGCACCCCCACTGTGGGCATTTTGTGGACCCAGCACAATCGAGACCAGCGGCATAATATCTGACTTTGCCTGCTACTAAAGCATTGGGAAGTACCCCCAGAAAACCCGGTTCAGAAAGAAACTAAAACTGGCTCATAAAGGGCCTACGCACAAACTCACCCGTTCCAGAAAGCATCCTAAAATCACCAGAAAGAAAGGTGCACAGTGCTGTGGTGAAAAGAGACTCACCTAATAGGCCCTGAGTGCATCTCAGTGAGGGGTGAGACCTCTCCAGGGACTGGGACATTGGCAGCGGCCATTGTTGTGGCCTGGTGTGAGCGTGCTGACACAGACGCCATTGGATTTCCCCCTGAGGCCTGCTAGCCCAGGGTCTGCTCCACCCGCTAGAGCCCCGATTTAATCCAGCTCAGCCAGGGCATGCAGCCCACCCTAGAGACTGGCCCCACCCAACAACAAGCCCTCAGGCAATTTATGGGCCTGCATAGATTGGTGACTGGATTCTCTGCAGCCTGGCAACTGAGCCGACTTGAGCAGGCAGGGTGTGCACAAGGAGCGGGTGGAGAGTGTGGGGTGGTGGCGGAGTGTGTGGGGCTCCCGCCGTGGAGAGACTGTGCTTGGGGAGGTCGGGGCACGCACACGGGGCAGGACTGTGTTGATTATGTGTGTGGACCTGTGGGCAACAGGGCTTGTCAGCTACAGAAGACTTGTGCTTCTCAAAGACCCACATAGGAGGTTTGCCCCACCTTCCAAAGCCTGAAACAATTGGGTGCTCCTGTGCCTGAGGCCAGCCCCACCCAGCTGCAATCCTCAGAGAGCTGACAAGAGACCTAATAGGCTAGAGGCTTACAGCAATTGTAAGGCCCTGAGCCTAACAACCTGCCACGCTGGGGGCCTACTCACTTAAAAGAAATACTGCAACACAAATGTGGTATTAGAACTTACAGCCAACTGTGCTGGGGCTCCCCACACCTGATAAAGAGACTGAAGGGCCCACAACAACTACAAGCAGCTGAGCATAACAACAGCTGGCCAGGAGCATAACTCAGCCTCCCTGGGCGCCTATAGGGAGAGCTAACAGGCCACAATAGAAGGACACACGTAGCCCACATAGGGGCCACCCCTGGAACATTGAGAACTGAGGGAAACACACTGGAAGCCTCCTAAGGCATCGCTTACATAAGGTCACCTATCCAAGAGCAGAAGACGTAGCTGACCTACCTAATACGTAGACACAAGCACAGGGAAAGAGGCAAAGTGAGGAGGCAAAAGAATACATTCCAAGTAAGGGAACAGGACAAAACCCCGGAAAGGAACTAAGTGAAACAGAAATGAGCAACCTACCCGACAGAAAGTTCAAACTAAGAGTGTTAGGGATGCTCACTGATGTGGGGAGAAGAAAGGATGAACTCAGTGAGAATGTCAACAAAGAAATGGAAGATATAAAAAAGAACCAATCAGAAATGACGAATACAATACTGGAAATGAAAAATTCACTAGAGGGACTCAAAAGCAGAGTAGAGGATACAGAAGAACGGATCCGTGAGCTGGAAGAAAGACTAGAAGAAATTACCCAAGGTGAACAGGTAAAAGAGAAAAGAATTAAAAAGAGTGAGGACAGTCTAAGGGACCTCTGGGACAACATCAAGCGCACTAACATCTGTGTTACAGGTGTCCCGGAAGGAGAAGAGCGAGACAAGAGGGCAGAGAATCTATTTCAAGAAATAATAGATGAAAACTTCCCTAACCTAAGGAAGGAAACAGACATCCAGGTACAGGAAGCACAGAGAGCCCCAAACAAGATAAACCCAAAGAGGCCCACACCAAGACACATCATAAGCAAAATGTCCAGAATTAAAGATAAAGAGAGAATCCTAAAAGCCGCAAGAGAATGTCAAGTTACATACAAAGGAAACCCTATAAGGCTATCAGCTGACTTCTCAGCAGAAACCTTACAGGCTAGAAGAGAATGGCACGATATATTTAAAGTGCTAAAAGGAAAAAACTTACAGCCAAGAATACTCTACCCAGCAAGGTTATCATTCAAAATGGAAGTAGAGATCAACAATTTCCCAGACAAGCAAAAATTAAAGGAGTTCATCAACAAGAAACCAGTGCTACAAGATGTGTTAAAGGGACTGATTTAAGGGGAAAAGAGAAGACCACAAATAGGAAAAATTATCTATTTCCATGATAAGAGGGTAAAGGATACAAATGCACAAAAAAGAGGTTAGATATGATATCAAAAACATAAAAGGAGGGAGGAGGGGACTTAAAGAGTACAGCTTTCAGACAGAGGTCAAACTGAAATGACCATCAATTCTGTATAGAAGAAGAAAGGAACAGAGAAGGACTATTAAAACACTGGGAAAAAAAAAAGTTGAAAAATGGCAGTAAGTACATACTTATCAATAGCTACTTTAAATGTCAATGGACTAAATGCTCCAATTAAAAGGCATAGGGTGGCTGAATGGATAAAGAAACAAGACCCATATATATGCTGCATACAAGAGACACACTTCAGACTTAAAGACACTCACAAACTGAAAGTGAAGGGATGGAAAAAGATACTCCACACAAATGGCAATGAAAAGAAAGCTGGGGTAACAGTACTCATATCAGACAAAATAGACTTTAAAAAAAAAGCTGTAAAAAGAGACAAAGAAGGGCATTACATAATGATCAAGGGAACAATCCAACAAGAGGATATAACACTTGTAAATATCTACGCACCCGATATAGGTGCACCTAAATATATAAAGCAATTATTAACAGACATAGAAACAGAAATAGACAGTAACACAATAATAGTAGGAGACTTTAACACTCCACTTACACCAACGGATAGATTATCCAAACAGAAGATCAATAAGGAAACATTGGCCTTAAATGACACACTAGAACAGATGGACCTAGTAGATATATACAGAGCATTCCATCCAAAAACCGAAGAATACACGTTCTTTTCAAATGCACATGGAACATTCTCCAGGATTGATCACATATTAGGCCACAAACCAAGTCTCCATAAATTTAAGAAGATTGAAATAATACCAAGCATCTTTTCTGACCACAACGGTATGAAACTAGAAATCAACTATAGGAAGAAAATCAGAAAAGCCACAAATACGTCGAGATTAAACAAAATGCTACTGAACAACAACTGGGTTAACGAAGAAATCAAAGAAGAAATCAAAAAATACCTGGAGACAAATGAAAATGAAAATACGACATGCCAGAATTTATGGGATACAGCAAAAGTGATTCAAAGAGGGAAGTTCATAGCAATACAGGCCTATCCCAACAAACAAGACAAATCTCAAATAAACAATCTAACAATGCCCCTAAAGGAACTGGAAAAAGAAGAACAAACAAAGCCCAAAATCAGTAGAAGAAGGGAAAAAATCAGAGCAGAAATAAGTGAAATAGAGACCAAAAAACAATAGAAAAATTTAATAAAACCAAGAGCTGCTTCTTTGAAAAGATCAACAAAATTGACAAACCTTTAGCTAGACTCACCAAGAAAAAAAGAGAGAAGGCACAAATAAGTAAAATCAGAAATGAAAGAGGAGAGGTTACAACAGGCACCTCAGAAATACAAAAGATTATAAGAGAATACTATGAAAAGATATATGTCAACTAATTCGACAATCTGGAAGAAATGGATAAATTCTTAGAATCATACAACCTTCCAAAACTGGATCAAGAAGATGTAGAGAATTTGAATAGACCAATCACCAGTAAGGAGATCGAAACAGTAATCACAAACCTTCCCAAAAATAAAAGTCAAGGACCAGATGGCTTCCCTGGTGAATTCTACCAAACATTCAAAGAAGACTTAATACCTATCCTTCTCAAACTCTTCCAAAAAATTGAGGAGGGGGGGAAGCTCCCTAACTCATTCTACGAAGCTGACATTACCCTGATACCAAAACCAGACAAAGACAACACAAATAAAGAAAATTACAGGCCAGTATCACTGATGAACATCAATGCAAAAATCCTCAACAAAATACTAGCAAATCGCATACAACAATACATTAAAAACATTATACACCATGATCAAGTGGGATTTATTCCAGGGATGCAGGGATGGTTTAACATTCGCAAATCAATCAACGTAATACACCACATTAATAAAATGAAGAATAAAAATCACATAATCATCTCAATAGATGCAGAGAAAGCATTTGACAAGATACAGCATCCATTTATGATAAAAACTCTGAATAAAATGGGTATAGAAGGAAAGTACCTCAACATAATAAAGACCATATATGACAAACCCACAGCTAATATCCTCCTCAATGGTGAATAGCTGAAAGCTATCCCTCTAAGAACAGGAACCAGACAAGGATGCCCATTGTCACCACTCCTATTTAACATAGTACTGGAAGTCCTAGCCAGAGCAATCAGGCAAGAAAAAGAAATAAGAGGGATCCAAATTGGAAAGGAAGAAGTGAAACTGTCACTATTTGCAGATGACATGATTTTATATATAGAAAACCCTAAAGAATCCACCAGAAAACTTTTAGAAATAATAAATGAATATGGTAAAGTTGCAGGATACAAAATCAACATACAAAAATCAGTTGCATTTCTGTACACTAACAACGAAGTAGCAGAAAGAGAAATTAAGAATACCATCCCATTTACAATTGCAACAAAAAGAATAAAATACCTAGGAATAAACTTAACCAAAGAGGTGAAAGACTTGTACACGGAAAACTATAAAACATTGCTGAAAGAAATTGAAGAACACACAAAGAAGTGGAAAGATATTCTGTGCTCCTGGATTGGAAGAATTAACATAGTTAAGATGTCCATACTTCCTAAAGCCATCTATAGATTCAATGCAATCCCTATCAAAGTTCCAACAACGTTTTTCACAGAAATAGAACAAAGAATCCTAAAATTTATATGGAACAACAAAAGACCCCGAATAAGTAAAGGAATCCTGAGAAAAAAGAACAAAGCTGGAGGTATCACACTCCCTGATTTCAAAATATACTACAAAGCTATAGTAACCAAAACAGCATGGTACTGGCACAAAAACAGACACACAGATCATTGGAATAGAATCAAAAGCCCAGAAATAAACCCACACATCTATGGACAGCTAATCTTCGACAAAGGAGCCAAGAACATACAATGGGGAAAAGAAAGTCTCTTCAACAAATGGTGTTGGGAAAACTGGATAGCCACATGCAAAAAAATGAAAGTAGAACCTTACCTTACACCATACACAAATGTTAACTCCAAATGGATTAAAGACTTGAATGTAAGACCTGAAACTTTGAAACTTCTAGAAGAAAACATAGGCAGTATGCTCTTTGACATCAGTCTTAGCAACATATTTTCAAGCACCATGTCTGACAGGACAAGAGAAACAATAGAAAAAATAAACAAATGGGACTACATCAAACTAAAAAGCTTCTGCACAGCAAAGGAAACCATCAACAAAATGAAAAGACAACCTAACAATTGGGAGAATATATTTGCAAACCATACATCTGATAAGGGGTTAATCTCCAAAATATATAAAGAACTCATGCATCTCAACAACAAAAAAACTAACAACCCAATTAAAAAATGGGCAAAAGACCTGAACAGACATTTCTCCATAGAAGATATGCAGATGGCCAACAGACACATGAGAAAATGTTCAAAATCACTGACTATCAGGGAAATACAAATCAAAACTACAATGAGATATCACCTCACGTCCGTCAGAATGGCTATAATTAACAAGACAGGAAACAACATGTGTTGGAGAGGATGTGGAAAGAAGGGAACTCTCATACACTGCTGGTGGGAGTGCAAACTGGTGCAGCCACTATAGAAAACTGTATGGAGATTCCTCAAAAAATCAAGGATAGTACTACCATATGATCCAGCCATTCCACTCCTGGGTATTTATCCAAAGAACCTGAAAACACCAATTTGTAAAGGTACATGCACCCCTGTGTTCATTGCAGCGTCATTCACAATAGCCAAGACTTGGAAGCAACCTAAGTGCCCAGCAAGGGACGAATGGATAAAGAAGCTGTGGTATATATACACAATGGAATACTACTCATCCATAAGAAATGATGAAATCCAGCCATTTGTGACAACATGGCTGGACATTGAGGGTATAATGCCAAGCGAAATAAGTCAGAGGGAGAAGGTCAAATACCGTATGATTTCCTTCATCAAGTAGTAGACAATAACAACAATAAACAAATACATAGGGACAGAGATTGGATTGGTGCTTACCAGAGGGGAATGGGGGAGGGAGGAGGGTGAAACGGATAATTCGGTACATTTGTGTGGTGATGGGTTATAATTAGTATTTTGGTGGTGAACATGATGTAATCTATGCAGAAATAGAAGTATAATGATGTACACCTGAAATTTTTACAATGTTATAAACCAATGTTACTGCAATAAAAAAAAAAAAGAAAACTTTATTTAAGTGTACCTCAGTTCTGTTACCCCATAAGAAAGTAGGAAGATGAATTCCCACTATGAAAAAATTGCCATGAGGGTGTCATACTCTAAAATATGCTCCAAATGAAGCTATTCTGATGAACATCTACTGTTCTTCATCTCCAGGAAAGAGAAACCAAATGAAAGACATTGAGATGCAGCAGGAAGAATTGAAAATCAACTTCTTAAAGGTCCAGTGGAAGAAGTAGCAACACCAGTTTTCCAGAGAAACACTGGGATTTCCTTAAATACCTTGGAAAAAGAGACTTTTTAACTCTCTAGGTTAAAAGAAATGTATTACTGTTTATAGGAAAAAAGTCTATAAAGACCAATTCTATAGCTTTTTTAAAGGGTTTATGAACTAAGCTACAAAGAATTATACAAAAGTAGGAAACTCACCTGCAATAACAATCCTAAAGAAAAAACTGCAAAGAGGAGAATATGTGCTAAGATTGCCTAAAGTTTCAGAATATTGAAGTTTTCTGCCTTCAACACCCTCCCTCCTTGAGTTCAATCTGAAATAATGTATGACATTGATTAGAAATGTTATGCTTGCCATGCTGTACTTCCCAGAGCCATTGTCTCCTCCACTCTCCATCTCCTTTTCTAGCTCCTAGAAATTTAACAAGGAAATTTAATGATGACTATACTTAGTAACACGATATTGAATACTTGAAAGTGGCTGAGAATAGATCTGAAGCACTCTCACCAGACACACACAAAAAAGAGTCAACTATATGAGGTGATGGATGTGTTAATTGTCCAGATGGTGGTAGTCATTTCACAATGTTTATGTAAATCAAAACATCACACTATACACTTTAAATATATATAACTCTATTTTTCAATTATTCCTCAATAAAGTTTGGAGGAAAAAAACAACATAATTTACTTAACTCCTTTGAGCTTCAGTTTTCTTGTGGTAAAGTAGGAATGGTTTTAGTACTTCCTCCACTGGGTTGTTGAAAGAATTCAATGAGCTAATACATGTGAAACAATGTTCATAACAATAACTTATACAATGAGTACACAATAAATGTTATTTATTTCTATAATTGTCATAACATATTATATAACAAGGAATTATTAATGTGGTAAATATATAATCTTTCAAAACAACAAAAATGGACTTCAATAGAAATATGGGCAAACTACATGACATTTATTAATGTTATTACAAAGTTTGAGTAAATGCCAGATCACATATTGATATTCCTTGGATGAAGCAGATAAAATATTTTCCCTAAAGGATGCAGCAAGAAGCAAGGACACACACTGGAGAGATCAGCCTCATTCTCCCAGAGAGATATCTGAGATTTGGGATCCCAAAATTAAAGAAAATAATTCAGTGTTATTACCAATAGTGAAAGAATCAGATTTAGAAGGAACAAAAGCAATACTACTTCTCTCTATTCCCCTTATTTGTTTGCTGTAGAACCACAGGTATAAATAAGTAGAATATTAAAGATAATCAGGAGTGACATCAGCATCATGGTGGAGTGAGTTGTTCTTCAGTATCTTCCCCCTAAGTTACTACCAAGCAGACATTCATGAACCAACAGCGATTCCCTACAAAGCACAATAAGACATCTGAGAGATCCATGCAGCCATACATCTGAAGGTGGGGATACTGGATCCTCGGGAAGCAGTGGAAGGAGGTGCGTGGATCTCCTCCCCCTCCCTGGTGGCAGTGATCTAGGTCATGGGTCCTTACATGGCAGCTGGTGCATGACTATAAAAGGAGGTGGTGGGGACAAGCAGGCCTGCTAATGAATGTTTTCACTTTCAGAGTTTCAGCCAGGCCCATGGGAGCATCCACAGTACCATGGCGGCCCTGCCCATGGGAATTCTCCACACCTAGTGGCATGGCTCAGCCACAACATGGGCACCGCCACCAAGCACAGTAGCCCAGGTGAACCACCCATGAGCACAGAGCAGGCCTGCATGCAAGAAAGAAAGTGCCCCTCCCTTTGCACCTGTTGCACCAGCTTGGCTGGTCCCCAGCCAAGGCAGCTGTCCTGCACCAGAGCAACTGCATGTGTGTGTGTGACCCACCAAGTGGCTGCAGCTAGCGGGCAAATGCAGACAAGCCCTATTGGCACAACTTCCAGCAGATGTGGCACATTCAGAAAACATAGCTCCTGCCCCCACCAGAGGTACCAGGTGGAATCCGCAACCTGATATTACCACAAATGCCTTGGCAAAGGATCAGTTTATCAAACACCAAGAAAAACTACAGTAACACTTCAGAGCAGAAGGAAAATGGCAAGTCTCTAGAAACCAATCCAGAAGTCACAGAAATTTACAATCTAAATTACAGAGGATTTAAAATAGTTGTCATAAAGAAACACAACAAGTTATAAGAAAACTCAGAAAGACAGTTCAATGAGCTCAGAAACAAAATTAATGAGTAGAGGGAATATTTCACCAAAGAGCTTGAAACACTAAGAAAAAAAAAATTCTGGGTATGAAGAACACAATGAATGAGTTAAAAAATAATCTAGAAGGTCGGTCCCATGGCTTGGTGGTTAAGTGCGCACGCTCCGCTGCTGGCGGCCCGGATTCAGATCCTGGGCATGCACCGACGCACTGCTTCTCCAGCCATGCTGAGGCTGCATCCCACATACAGCAACTCGAAGGATGTGCAGCTATGACATGCAACTATCTACTGGGGCCTTGGGGGGATAAATAAATAAATAAATAAATAAAATTAAGAAAATAATAATAATAATCTAGAGGGGCTGGCCCAGTGGCGTTGTGGTTAAGTGCATGCACTCTGCTGCAGAAGCCCGGTGATCACAGGTTTGGATCCCAGGCACACACCAATGCACCGCTTGTCAAGCCATGCTGTGCTGGGGTCCCATGTAAAGTAGAGGAAGATGGACGTGGATGTTAGCCCAGGGCCAATCTTCCTCAGCAGAATGAGGAGGATTAGCAACAGATGTTAGCCCAGGGCTAATCTTCCTCACAAAAAATTAAATAAATAAATAATCTAGAAACCTTAAAAAGTAGAGCTGATGTTATGGAATTAATGATTTACAGGACAGAAATATAGAAATGATTCAGGTGGAGGAGGAGAGAGAACTAAAACTTTAAAAAAATGAAGAATTTCATCAAGAAATATCCAACTCAACAAGGAAATGCAACTTAAATATTGTAGGTATTCTAGAGGGAGAAGAGAGGAAGAACGGAGCGGGGAGCTTGTTCAAAGAAATAATAGCTGAGAACTTCCCAAAACTGGGGAAAGAACTGGACTTACAAGTACATGAAGCCAATAAAACTCCTTATTACATCAATGGTAAAAGACCTTCTCCACAACATATAATAGTAAAACTGGCAAAAATCAATGACAAAGAAAAAAATATTAAGGGAAGCGAGGCATAAGAGAATAATCTACAAAGGAATCCCTGTCAGGGTTTCAGGATTTCTCAGCAGAAACCTTACAGGCTATGAGAAATTGGAAGGATATATTCAAAATACTGAAAGATAAAAACTTTCAGGCAGGAATACTCTATCCAGTGAAACTATTCTTCAGATATGATGGGGAAATAAACGTTTTCCCAGACAAACAAAAGATGAGGGAGTTCATTGCCACTAGAACTCCCTTACAAGAAGTGATCAAGAATGCCATCATTCCTGAAACAAAAAGGCTAAGGTTTATAAAGCCTTAAGCAAGGAAATAAGTAGACAGACAAAATCAGAAAACTGCAGCTCTCTGTCAGAGAGGCTTAGCAAAAACTTAATTATACCATAAAATATAAAGGGAAGGAAAGCATCAAAAGTAACTATAAACACTTCAATTTAGTCACAAACTCACAACACAAAACAGAATAATTTGTGACAACAATAACTCAGAAGGGGAAGAG
Organism: Diceros bicornis minor; assembly: GCF_020826845.1. Lineage (NCBI taxonomy): Eukaryota > Metazoa > Chordata > Mammalia > Perissodactyla > Rhinocerotidae > Diceros > Diceros bicornis. Next base: position 36,203,203 of record NC_080753.1, on the reverse strand, counting down.
GAAAGGGCTGAAACCTGCTAAGGCTAATGGAGATAAGAGGATGTCAGAAAATGGACTATCTCATCTAAAAGATCTTTTATACAAACATCACAGTAATCACTAAACAAAAAATCAGAGCAGAGACACAAATCATAAATAAAGAGAAAACTGAGAAAACCATCAAAGAAAACTACCAAATCGAAATGGCAGTCAGAAATACAAGGGAAGAGAAACAATGGAAATATAGAAAAACTGTAAAACAAGAGATAAAATGGCAATATTAAGCCCTCATATATCAGTAATTACTCTAAATGTAAATGGATTGAATTATCCAATAAAAAAATGCAGAGTGACTGGATGGATTACAAAGGAAGACCCAACAATATGCTGCCTCCAGGAAACACATCTCAGCTCTAAACACAAACACAGGCTCAGAGTGAAGGGATGGAAGATGATACTCCAAGCTAATGGCAAAAAAGAAAGCTGGTGTTGCCATACTTACATCAGACAAAGCAGACTTCAAGGTAAAAAAGTTAATGAGAGACAAAGAGGAGCAGTGTATAATGATAAAAGGGACTTTCCACCAAAAGAACATAACACTTATGAATATATATGCACCTAACACAAGAGCACCGAAGTATATAAAGCAACTATTAACAGACCTAAGGGGAGGAATTAACAGCAACAAAATAATAGTAGGGAACCTCAACATCCACTTACAACAATGGAGAGATCATCCAGACAGAAACTCAACAAGAAAATAGTGGATTTAAATGTAACACTAGACCATATGGAATTAATAGATACGTACAGAGCATTCCATACAAAAACAGCAGAATTCACATTCTTCTCAAGTGCACATGGAACATTCTCAAAGACAGACCATATCTTGGGAAACCTGGCAAGACTCAGTAAATTTAAGAAGGTTGAAATCATATCAAGCATCTTTTCCAACCACAATGCTCTGAAAATAGAAATCAACTACAAGAAAAAAGCTGAGAAAGTCACAAAGATATGGAGACTAAACAACATGCTACTGAACAACCATTGGATCAATGAAGAAATCAAAGGAGAAATCAAAAAATACCTGGAGACAAGTGAAAATGAAAATACATGATACCAACTCTTATGGGATGCAGCAAAAGCAGTTATAAGAGGGTAATTCATAGCAATACTGGCCCACCTGAACAAACAAGAAAAATATAAAATAAGTAATCTTAAACTACTCCTAATAGAGCTAGAAACAAAAAATAAGAACAAACAAAGCCCTATGTCAGCAGAAGGAGGAAAATAATAAAAATTAGAGCAAACATACATGAAATAGAGACTGAAAAAAAAAACAGTAGAAAGGATCAATGAAACTAAGAGCTGGTTCTTTGAGAAGATAAACAAAATTGACAAATCCTTAGCCAGACTCACTAAGAAAAAAAGGGAGAAGCCTCAAATAAATAAAATTAGAAATGAAAGAGGAGAAATTACAATGGATACCACAGAAATACAAAGGATTATAGGAGAATACTATGAAAAACTATATGCCAATGAATTGGCTAACCTAGAAGAAATGATAAATTCTTAGACTCATACAACCTCCCAAAACTGAATCAAGAAGAAATAGAGAATCTGAATAGACCAATCACAAGTAAAGAGATTGAAACAGTAATCAAAAACCTCCCAAAAAACAAAAGTTCAGGACAAGACAGCTTCTCTGGAGAATTCTACCAAACTTTGAAGGATTTAATACCTATCCTTCTCAAACTATTCCAAACAACTGAAGAAGACAGAATGCTTCCTAATTCGTTCTATGGGGTCAACATCACCCTGATACCAAAACCAGACAAAAAGAACTCAAAGAAGAAAAATTACAAAAATCCTCAACAAAATGTTAGCAAGCTGAATACAATGCATTAAAAGGGTCATACACCTTGATCAAGTGGGATTTATACCAGGGACACAGATATAATATCCACAAGTCAATCATTGTGATACATCACATTAACAAAATGAGGAATAAAAATCACATGATCATCTCAAGAGATGCAGAGAAAGCATTTGACAAGATCCAACATCAATTTATGATAAAAACTCTCAATAATACAGGTATAGAAGGAAAGTTCCTCAACATAATAAAGGCTATATATGGCAAACCCACAGCCACCATCATACTTTATGGTGAAAAACTGAAAACCATCCCTCTGAGAACAGGAACAAGACAAGGGTACCCACTCTTGCCACCCTTATTCAACATAGTACTGGAGGTTTGGGCCAGAGCAATTAGGCAAGAAAAAGAAATAAAAGGGATCCAAATTGGAAAGGAAAAAGTGAAACTATAACTGTTTGAGGATGACATGATCCTGTACATAGAAAACCCTAAAGAATCCACCAGAAAACTATTAGAAATAATCAACAACCACAGCAAAGTTGCAGGGTATAAAATCAACCTACAAAAATCAGTGGCATTTCTATAAACTAATAACAAACTAGCAGAAAGAGAAGTCAAGAATACAATCCCATTTACAATCACAACACAAAAGAATAAAATATCTAGGAATAAATTTAACCAAGGAGGTGAAAGACCTATACACTGAAAACAATAACACGTTACTGAAAGAAATTTAAGATGACATAAAGAAATGGAAAGATATTTCATGCTCATGGATTGGAAGAATAAACTTAGTTAAAATGTCCATATTGCCTAAAGCAATCTACAGAGTCAATGCAATCCCAGTCAGAGTCCCAATGACATTCTTCATGGAAATAGAACAAAGAATCCTAAAATTTATATAGAACAACAAAAGACTCCGAATAACTAAAGCAATCCTCAGAAAAAAGAACAAAGCTGGAGGCATTGCAATCCCTGACTTCAAAATATACTACAAAGCTCTATTAATAAAACAATATGGTACTGGCGCAAAAACTGAGACAAAGATCAGTGAAACAGAATTGAAAGCCCAGAAATAAAACCACACATCTGTGGACAGCTAATCTTCAACAAAGGGCCCAAGAACATACAATGGAAAAGGGAAGTCCCTTCAATAAATGGTGTTCGGGAAACTGGACAGCCACTTGCAAAAGAATGAAAGTAGACCATTATCTTACATCGTACACAAAAATTAACTCAAAATGGATTAAAGATTTGAAGGTAAGATGTGAAACCAAGACGGTTTCTTCTAGGTTTCTCCTAGAAGAAAATATAGGCCTTACACTCTTTGATATCGGTCTTAGCAGTATCTTTTCAAATACCATGTCTACTCAGGCAAGGGAAACAAAAGAAAAAATTAACATATGGGACTACATCAGACTAAAATGCTTCTGAAAGGCAAAGGAGACAATGAAAATACAATCCACAGACTGGTAGAAAATATCTCCAAATCATATATCTGACAAGGAGTTAATTTCTAAAATATATAAAGATCTCAAATAATTCAACAACATAAAAACAACCTGATCAAAAAATGAGCAGAGGATATGAACAGACATTTTTCCAAAGAAGATATACAAATGTACAACAGACACATGAAAAGTTGTTCAACATCACTAATTATTACAGAAATGCCAAAAATCAAAACTACAATAAGTTATCACCTTACACTCATCAGAATGGCTATAATTACCAAGACAAAAAATAATAAATGTTGGAGAGGTTGTGGAGAAAAGGGAACCCTCATACACTGCTGGTGGGAATGCAAACTGGTGAAGCCACTACGGAAAACAGTATGGAGATTTCTCAAAAAATTAAAAATGGAAATACCGTATGACCCAGCTATCCCACTACTGGGTATTTATCCAAAGAACTTGAAATCAACAATTCAAAGAGATGTATGCACCCCTATGTTCATTGTAACAGTATTCACAATAGCCAAGATGTGGAAGCAACCCAAGTGCCCATCAACTGACGAATGGATAAAGAAGATGTGATGTATAGATATACACAATGGATACTATTACTCAGCCATAAATAAGACAAAATCAACCCATTTGCAACAATGTGGATGAAGCTTGAGGGTATTATATTAAGTGAAATAAGGTAGACAAAGAAAGACAAACACTGCATGATTTCACTCACATGTGAAAGATAAACAAACACAAGGATAAAAAGAACAGATTAGTGGTTACCGGAGGGGTAGACTATTGGTGGTGAGCATGATGCAATATATACAGAAACTGATATATAATTATGTACACCTGAAATTACACAATGTTATAAACCATGTGACCTCAATAAAATAATTGAAAACAAAAAGATAATCATCATTCTGTACAGATCAATGGGATGTGACTGGCCCCCATTTCCTAACTGTCATTGCCAAATTTCTTCCCATTTTATAAACAGAGCTTTTCCAGGGAAGTCCCCACAATGAGAATGGGTATACATACCACTGTCCCAGGAAACAAAAGATATTTTTACTGAGAAAACATATCAGGCCATTGAGACTTGTCCATGCTTCTGAAACTAAGGAAGAAACACAGTAAGGAAAGAAAATAGGAATAATGAAGAAAATTAAACTCCAATAGGAATTCCCCAAAGGGAATTCCCTCTTACTGCAGTTATGGAAATATATCCTGTTTATTCTTACAACAATCCTTCTCAGACCCAGGGGACACGTTCCCTCAGGATTTGTACTTCTAGAGATCTGTGGCTCATAAAAGGGCAGGCAGAATTTCAGAAATAGAAGAGGTCTTTGAAGATAAAGAGTTTATGCTGCAATCCCAATATGAAATATCACTTCAAATATTTTTCTACTATTTGTAATCACTGGGAGTGTAACCCCGAAAATATTTATTATCTGTGAATTTGAACACTAGGTCAGGTAAGAGAATGAAATAGGAGACAAGCTGAGCAGTTGCCCATATATTTTGTCTGCTTGTTAGTATTGAAGTTTAGTACCCAGGATTCAGAGCTGGTTTCCATGTCTGATGATGGTCTCCTCATTGTGTTTGCGAGTTTTAAAGGCTGTTTACTTCCTACGTTTTTGTTGTCAGATCTCATTCTCAATTCAACGTGCCTGGTTCTCCAGATACTCTCCAAAGTAAATATACAATCTCTGAATACTGAAATTGCAGTGAAATAATTCATGTAGTGCAGACAAATCTGATTGTTAATTTTCTTTAAACATTAGGAAAAGTTTCTCTTCACTAAATTAATTTTTCTTATTTATTTTCTTATTGACGTCATATTGGCTTATAACATTGTGTAAATTTCAGGTGTACATTATTATATTTCAGTTTCCATATTCACAGCAATGTGTTCACCATCAATAGTCTAGTATTTATCCATCACCAGATATATATGCCCTTTTATCCCTTTCGCCCTCCCCATACCCGCTTCTCTGGTAACCACTAATCTGTTCTCCTTATCTATGTCTTTGCTTATCTCAAATGAATTTTTGATAAAATCTTGTTTTGTGGGTCAGATAACCATAAATGACATTAGGCATGTCATTTATATCTGAAACAGGAGTGGTAAATTTTAACAATATACAAAATATACATGGCAATCAAAGAAAACTGCTCTGAATTGCTTAAAGCCAGTCTTTCACAGAGTAGTAGAAGTTAGATAATTTCCCACAATTTCCTCCAGCTAGAAAGGCTAGAATCCCATGTCATCTCTAGAAGTGTTCCCTAGTTAAATCACTTTTTTATTCTACTCATGTCAAATCTTTTTCTTTTCCCGTCAGGGATTTTCCGAACTTTGAATGATTCCCCTTCTATAGGAAGCCTCCAATGTCTGCACCTCTATCAGATTTTCTTATAGTCATTATTCTCTCCTTGTCTATTTTTCTTAAGTAAAAACCCTTCAGATGGTTTCTTAGTAGGTCAAGAGATAGCAGTGTGCTGGACTACTTAAAAATTTGCCCTTGTTAGAGCCGACTTAGGAAAACGAAAGGAAAATTGTGTCAGAGAGTAGATGTTCAGAGTCAGAGAAGGTGATAGGCTGGCAACATGCTCTGAATCCCCAGAAGAAAGAAAACTATTAATGATAAATTTAATAATGAAAATAATGGTTGAGTCACAGTCCACAACCAACATGTAACCTTAATATTTAATAGTCTAACGGTCAAAATACTTGTAAGGTTGTAACCTCTGAGGTTGGGACTATGTAAAACAACAATGTTCTCCCTCAAAATATTGTTGTCTAGGAGGGAAAATCCTAGGCTGAAAAGACTCTGATTCCCATCAGAGAGCATTTCATACACTATTTTGTCTTTTTTTTTTAAGTGATGCTGAATCAAACCTCAGTCACTGAATTTCTCCTTCTGGGGATAACAAACATCCAAGTACTGCAGCCTTTGCTCTTCGTGGTTTTCCTCACAATTTATTTTCTCAATTTGTCTGGGAATGGAGCCATCCTGATGGTTATCATCTCTGATCCAAGACTCCATTCCCCTATGTATTTTTTCCTGGGAAATCTGTCGTGTCTAGATATCTGCTACTCCACGGTGACACTGCCAAAGATGCTAGAGAACTTACTCTCTACAAACAAAGTGATTTCTTTCTTGGGATGCATAAGTCAGCTTCACTTCTTCCACTTTCTGGGCAGTACCGAGGCCATGCTGTTGGCTGTAATGGCCTTTGACCGCTTTGTGGCTATCTGCAAACCACTTCGTTACCCTCTTATCATGAATCATCAGCGCTGTACCCAGATGGCTGTCACTATCTGGACCATTGGTTTTTTCCATGCCCTGCTGCACTCCATAATGACCTCTCGCTTGAACTTCTGTGGATCCAACAATATCCATCACTTCTTCTGTGATGTTAAACCATTGTTGGAGTTGGCCTGTGGAAACACTAGGCTCAACCAGTGGCTGCTCAATACTGTCACAGGGACTTCTGGCATGGGCTCATTCTTTTTAACACTTCTCTCTTATTTCTACATTATCATCTATCTTTTCGTCAAGACCCGTTCTTGCAGCATACTTCACAAAGCACTATCCACTTGTGCCTCCCACTTTATGGTAGTAATTCTTTTGTATGCTCCTGCTGTCTTTACCTACATTCGCCCTGCTTCGGACAGCTCCATGGACCAGGACTGGGTCATTGCCATCATGTACAGTGTGGTCACTCCTGTACTAAATCCACTGATCTATACCTTGAGGAACAAGGAAATAAAGGGAGCCTTGAGTAGAGTGATCAGAATGAGGCACTAACTTGAAGAAATCTAGACAACTTTTCTGAGACATAAATAAACAGGCAATGAGAAAGTTGAGATATGAAATTGTACTGCTTCTCAAGTTGTTTACAATATGTATAACAGAGGGAACTGAATAAAGGGAAAATAAACGGGAAAGTCCAGTCCTGCTGTGCTAAACAACACATTCCTAGGTTTCATAGGGAAAAGTTGAACAAATGGAACACTAGCCATGGATCCTAATCTTAAATTTGTTTTTGGACTATCAGTTGATACAACTTATTTGTTATATATTCTTATGTGTTATTAAATGATATCAGGTATAGAAACATGCCTATTTATCGATGTATTTGGGTATTTGAATAATACTGAGGGCTGTTTATCTGTGTGGTCCCTCTAAGTTAACATTTTAGTATGAACAATGACAATATTGTGCTTTATATATTAAAGATTTGAATTTAGGACTATGATTATTCAATTGGAAAAGTAAATGTTAACTCACATATGTGTTAAAGGAAATTTTTAAGCAGTATGTCATGACTTCTTTTTCTCTAAGCAAGGAGGCAAGTAAATAATTAAACCAAATAATATTATAATCGCTAATTAACAGATAAAATAACCAATGATTAATCTAAAGAGTTTTGCAACCTCTATCTCCAGAAATGTTTTATAAGTCAACTGGACAAACTGGCAAGGATTACTGTAAAATACTGTTAAAAGAGGAGACAGATTGAAAAAAAAAATCTCAGGAATCCCTTTCTAGCTCTTTAGTGTGTTATTTTCCCCTCCATCTTTGGTCATGGAAAATGATGAGTTTGAAAACTCTTCCTATTTTTTTGTTTTGTTTTCCTACTTCTATACTTATTTTTACAGAGTGTAATGTGATGTAATCCGATGAAATACCAATGAAATATAAAAAACTCATCAAATTTTGTCTTGTTTTCCTCACTTGTCACCAAACATATACTAAGTGAAAGCTATTAAATCATAACTGCTGAGGTATTTTTGGAGCAAATACACAAGAGGTATTATGTTCCTTATTTTCTAAGTTCCTAGAAATGGCTCCTGGGCCTTGAATGATGGTTGGTGCCAGCATTTATAACTATTTAGAGGTACAGACAGACAAGACTATGAAAGGATATTTTGAGCTCATAGACTGACTGTTCAAGGTCTCTGCATTCACTCTTTTAAACCCAAACAAGTTGGTTCTGACCTCAATCCCATGTTTCTTCTATCTTCCACCTCTGCCTTCTTTGGTCCCTCAGTTACAGTTTTGTTTACAAAAGAATACATGTGGAGAAGGTGTCTTCTACAGTGAGCAGTCTCACATCAGCTTTTCTGTTGATCACACTTTTCTGCCTAATCCAAGTTGCATGGATGCTGTGAATTGTAGAGGAGCACAGGGGTCCTAGTTACTTTTTGCTTCATAACATCTTAGTATACCAAAATATAGGAACTTAAGTCACTTATTTAATTAAACTGCACTATTCTATGGGTCAGAAATTGGAAAGGACACAACAAGGAAGAGTTGACTGTCCTCCATAATGTCACAGACCTCAGCTGGGGTGACTTGAACAGCTGGGCGAGGGATAACTGGGAGCTGACAAAGTCTCTCTCTCTATTTCTGTCTTTCTTCAGTTTCTCCATGTGGCTATCATGTGCTGTCAGCAGGGATGCCCCAGGGTAGGCTTTTTACATGGAGGCCAACACACCAAGGCAAAAGCTACCAGTCTTCTCACAGACAAACACAAGGAGGAGTATTAACATCACTTTTACCATACTCTATTGGTCATAAAAGTCACAGGACAATCAAGCTTCATAGAGAGAAGAAATCATCCCTACCTCTCATTGGAAAGAGTGTCAAAGATTTTATAAACATCCTCAATCCACCACAGTCCCAACTCTGAACTAATGATTTACATTGTCCCCACATACAAAGTATATTTACTCTCCCTCCAAATAATCCTAAAACCTCATCCTATAATAGCATAAGTTCAAAGTCTAGATCTTTCAGTCTAAATCAGGTCTGAGTACAGATGGGGCTTCTTGGGTATGATTCCTCGAATATGGTTTTTTTGATCTGAAGAACTTTGAACTACAGGGTCAAGTTATCTGCCCATCACACACTCAACACATAATGGTAAGATAGTATAGAATAACAGCAACAGAAAATCTCATTCCAAAAAGGAAAATGTGAGGCACATAACAGAATGTAGCAGTTGTGAAATTCAACTGGAGACATTTTTCTAACTCTGTCCCCTACAGCCCAAGATGATGAAATGGAAAATTATGATGCCAATGAAATTCTTTTAAAAATATTTTACAGTCTTATGATTCTCATTGTGGCTTACTCAGTTAGACAAACGCCATACTCAAAAATCTCTATGAGGCAGGCCTTTCTCTGGCTGGGACTAAGAGTCAGGTTATTGTCACACAACCACCTTAAAATTCCTAGAAACAGTTTCATCTTGTTGAAAAGCATCTGTAAGTCACGTCCTTAAGATTCTTAGGGACGTTCGACCCCAGCATAGACAGTCTAGGAAGCCTGACCTTACAATTTTTAGAAACTATTCTAGGATGTCCTTTATCTTTCTGAGGTTTCAACATAGGATCTTACATCCACATCTTTGAGATATTTACCTAAAGCCATGTTTACTAACAATATAAGATAAAATAATGATTTACATTGTATTTACCTCCCATTCAACTAACCCTACAGTAGATTCTTCTATAAGGTACAACTTGATTTAAGTTACACTAAGGGGAATTCTGGGATGGCTGGTTTGCCTGCTTATGAAAGCAAGCAGAGGGGAAAACAGTTGCCTTTCCCACAGCCAAGGTAGGGAAAGCAATGTCAATCTCTGCAGAGGATGCTAAGAAAAGGAAACACTCAGAGTTCTCACAGAGCCGTATCATGAAGGCACAATGAAGACACTGGGGAGGTAGGGCCAGAGGAGCTCATTCTTGAACACACTCTGCAAACTCCCAGAATTGACTAAGGGACACTTCAGAGGGGCTAACTTCAAGCTCAAGTTTCATAACCAGTTATATGATTGTGGGTTTGGTCACATATATAACCCCACTTTGCATCAGTAATTCCACTTGGAAAATAAATCATACATCCTCCTGGTGGACCATCTTGTCAGGATATTTCACAAGCCAGAGCCCAGTAATGTTATCTGATTATTAGTTGCCCACACGCACCCTGGTATCTTAGGCAGCTTACATCCATAAGGCTTTAACAACAGTATCTCATGAACCTAACTCAAAATATTGTTTTATTCCATATCTTCCAAAGCTTCTTAAGAATTACCAATTCATTTTCACCAAAAGAGACAGCATTCTAACCCACAAGATGTTAACAAGATAAATCGTAGCTTTTTGTAGTTTCTGTTAGAGAGGTACATATTTGTGCCTTTAGCTTTTTTCTTCACTATATAACAAACTAGAAGTAAAAAATATCCAGCGAAGGTGGTATGTCTTATTCATCTTTGTTTCCCAAGTACATTGTAGCTGTGTTATAAATGGTTACAGAAAGAATGAATAGAAATGCATGAATGGATGAAAGAATGAACAAAAATAGTCACTTGATTCACAATCCCTGGCCTTCTGCAAATGTGTTAAATGTGTCAAGCGTAAAGAAACACCAAAGATCGCAACAGTAGACAAGATTAGAAGAGAGCAGATCTCCATTATATGTGAATTCAGTATTTGTGAAATCATCTGCTCTCTAAAATTTATTTGTGGCCCCAAAATCAATATTCACAGCACCTTCCCTGTCATGCCTGGACATGAATATGCGCAGATGGCAAAAAAAAAATTGAGTCGTGATGGGCGTGTTCCCAGCTGAGGTTGAACAAAATGAAGCTCTTCCCTCTTGTTTCAGCTCTCATACTGTACACAAGTGTTCTTTTCATCGCATATTTAGGGCCACATTTTTCACAATTTGGATTTTTTTTTTTTTGGTGATTTCACTGTTGAAAATGGTCTCCAACTGTAGTGCTGAGGTGCTATCTAATGTTCCTAAGAGCAAAAAGGCTGAGATATGCTTTACAGAGAAAATACTTGTGTTTGATTAGCTTTTTCAGTCATGACTTATAGTGCTGTTGGTTGTGAGTTCAACGTTAATGAATGAATAATATATACTAAATAAAGTATCTTTAGGCAAAAATACACTTAAGACAAGATTATATATTCATCAGTTGACAAAAAAGTGACCAAAGTTTCGATGGAATCTAACACTGAATTTCACCTAGAGCAAAAGGGAGAATTCAGTATTCATCATTTTGTGTTCATGGCAACTTTATAGAAAAAACATTACTACTGCAAATAACAAGAATTGGCTCTTACTCACTTTAAAGATGAGAAAGCTGAGCCTCATGAAAGTGAAATGACTTGTACAAAGTTATAAAGCAGATCAGTCATGCAACTAGGTTTAAAAACCTGACCTAGTCAGTACTTTCGTGCTATATGTTCAATCCTAGGATGCAATAAGAAAAAAAGAAACAAAAGGGAAAAGAGGAGGAGGACATGGCATCAGACAAGCTTTTGTGGACCCTCCAATTTCACAAAGCATTGGTCTAGAAGTGGCACTCTGGTTAGCGAATTGAAAGTATTATCTTCAGAGTGAAAAATTAACATATTCACTGTAATGATGGTTCTTCAAATTTGATGGGGCTGTTCCTCTCTTGTCAGGGAATCTATACTGGAAAGATTTCCTCAACCCTTCATTAGTGAACTCAGGCAAATTGCTGCGATTTTTTCCATGTTTTACGTGACTCTCTTTACTGCCACAGAGGAAGGCCTTTCTTAAATGTCTGTGTTCAACAACAGGAATGCTTGTGTTCAACAACAGCAAAAGAAGTGGGCATTAGACATACTTTACACTAATAAAGGTCATTACTGATTGTACAGAACCCTGTGAGAGGATGTTCAGCAGTTGTGCTTTGATGAATATGACATCTTAAAGACTTCTAGATGTCCTAAGCTCAGAGATGACATTTCAGAGAGCAGGAGAGAAAACTTGGCCTCCGCCAGCCTGCTCCCTACACAGACAGGCAGATGTGATCCATCTTCAGGGAACTGCTTGCTCTGGCGGGGATCTTTGACTCTGGGGGAATAATTTGGCTGCTGCACTCCTGACACCAATCATCTCTGTGAGTTATCTCTGTGTGCATGGGTCTTAGGGTGGACAGTTCCCCTGAGGAGAAGAGACTCACACCAATAAAACTGCCAATCCCAGAGCCACCATCTCAGAGCCTGGAGACTCAAGAGCAGAAAAATAAACCTGAGAATACTTCTGAAGATTCCATGGTCTCCCAGAGTCCCTGACACCCTGGGCAAGATGTGTTTCTGAAAGAGGGAATGAGAAGAGGACATGGAGAACTTCTCTCTGAAACCTTCTTCTTCAGTTGTACTTTCTTCCTGTTTTTCCTAAGACAAAAGCTACATCCTACCTCTTCATCCCACAGAGCCAATTGATACATCATTCCAGTTCTCTTTTCCATCATTGGTGAGTGCTATTTACTCCTGCCCTGATGCCCAATATGGTGGGGTCAGTGTCTTTGATCATGCAAAATAGATTAGGAAAGGAAAGTTGGAGTGTAATTAATGATAGTGAGGCAAATTTTTCCTCCTATAGGTCAGATTCGAGTTGCATTAGCCCTATTTTAAAAAGGAAGAAGGAAGGAATGGAGGGAGGAGGGAGGAAGTAAACGAGGGAGGGAGGGAGGGAGGGAAGGAGAGGGAAAGGAAAAACTAAAACTAGAAAAGTCAAGGTAGGGGAAAGGAAAAACTAAAGCTAGAAAAGTCAAGGTAGGACTCTCCTAAGGTATCCCGCACCTATATCCAACAGAAAAATGGTTTGGAATATTTCTGTCCCTCTCTAGGATCAGAGAATAAATCTTTGGAGTGATGGATGAGAAAAAAAATAATCCTTCATCAGCCACTGAAGAAGGGAGAGAGATAGAGAAGGTGGCACACTTGGAATCTTTCACTTCTGAATTACACTCAGGCAGCTTCTCAGAGACAAGTAATCATCAATCCACTGTTTGATGTCTACCTTATATTTTTAAAGATTAGCTATTTTCATGTAAATCTCCTCTGACTTGACTTTGTCCACAGCTTCACAAAGGGAAGTGACACAATCAATGGCTCTATCTCAGTGATATCTTAAAATTTATTTTTAAAAATTATTTATATATTTACCTGTTTTTAAAATTAAATAATAAATGAAAGTATAAACTGAAAAGTATTTATAATATTTTAACATTTTTCAAGAGTCCTTATAGCTAGGATCAGAGCTGCTTTGTCCAAAATTTCAGAGGAAAACCTAAGATAATTCAGTAAATTCAATAAGTGAGCACAAGAGAGCTGATAAGTACAATTTCTTAATTACTAGCTTAAATTCTAGGTATAAATATTATGGTGTAAGCAACTATAAGCACAACTCCTGTTGGAGAATAGACAGGGCAAGGAAAGCGACCACTACTTATTTGACAGCAAAACTAATGAAAGCATAGAAAGTCTGGTTGACTCTCCTGGCCCCTTCTCATTCACCCCCACCCTGGAAGAATATTACGGATTTATACAGGTAAAAGTAAAAATAATATTTCGTAATACCAATTCCAGGCTACAAAGATAACATTTAAATTTATTCCCGTCAGTTCTATTCTTAAAATTCCAGCACAGCTGAGAAGAAATGTGATTGTTCCTTGTAGAGAAGAGAATGTCAGTGGGCAGCTAACCTGATCTCATCCAGGCAGCTATATAACTTCCCTGAAATAATCACTGGAAGGAATGGTACTAAATACAGGTAAGGTTGATGGAACAATTTCTGGTGATCAAGAAACAATTGAGAATAAGTTTCAGTGCAGATTTTCATGTTTATACCAGTGACCTGTACTTTCTCATTTATTCAGTAAAGGTAGAGAGGAACGGACAATATAAATTCTCAGGTTTCCTCTCCATCCGCAGAGTTCTCTATGTGAGTTAGCTTGCTGGACAGAGCTGAATTTCAGTTTCTTCACCATAAAACCACCTGGCTTCACCATGTTTATGGCACTGCCACTCACTGACCAGTAGTATCATAAAAGTTTGCAGTTGGACACAGGGGGAAAAGTATAAATGGAGGGAAAGTAGAAATGTTCAGTGCAAATCCATCTCTGCAATCCTGATCTGACAGCATGCTGAGAACATAGATATAGAAAAGGATATAGTATCTTATGAGACATGGATGCTGAGTCTAGAGTCCTAGTGGAAAGATAAAGTAATTCACAAGAAATTAAAGAGAAGGCTGCAAGCCAGCAGGTGGACCTGGGAACGAGAAGATTTCAGCTCTCACGTTACTACACACACCAGGGTGAACTTCCACACACCCCTTTCTCTCTGGCCTGCAGTCCACTCATTTTAGATGAGGTTATTGCACCAGATTTCCAGGTCCAATTGCCAATCTGATGAACTGTGACTCCCTCTGAACAATAAGAATTCAGGACTAGTTCACTAACCAGTGGACTAGAACATTTAGCTAATGCTTCATAAATGAATAAAGAAAGAAGGTTGTTATTTTAGAAAACACAGAGGAAGATGCCAAGTATGAGCAAAAGCAGAGTCAGCAAGGAGTCTAGATTCAATTAAAAATAAGGAAAGCTGACTAAACTGACCCTCACCCATTAGATTCTCTAAATGTTAAGTGTGTATCAGGGATAATAACAAATATAGTTTACTAAGGAGTCTGAATGTGTGGGATGTAAATGTGCAAAAGTTTACTTTTATGGTTACTGTCATAAACTGCTCTGTCTACTCCCCCCCTTTCCACTGGGTAGCAACTTCCCTAAGGACCGTCAGTCAGATTCCCTAATTTTTCAATAAGGTTTAGTTTCTAAAGGTGTTCTCTAGTTAGAAAAATTGTTTACTTTTCCTTTGCTTATACAAAGTATAATTTTGCACACAAAAGCCTGTTCATTTTTAAGGTTCAATCACATTTTTATGTCAATGCTCTTTCTTTTATAAGCCAGCCAACAACTAGTGCTAGAATTGGTTGAGTAGCTTGGTGTAGAAGGGAGCAAGCCTGTTATGCCCTTAATGGCCCCTCCTCTTCCCTGCCTCTACTCCTTCTGCTCTTGGGGAGGTGAGAAAGGAGAAGAACAACATGCTGGTAAGGTTGCATACTCTTCTTGGTTGGTGGTAACTTCTGCTCTAGCTCTTTGTGTGATTAATTTAGACAGCGGTGACTAGCTCTACTACGACTTGGCCTCTCACTCAGCTTCATCACGCAGTTGACAATAGCTGGTGGCCTCATACTAAATTTGATGCCCAAAACTCTTTTCCCAATGATCCAGTATAGCCCCTAATATCATCTTCCCTCTAAGAATCTACATCTGGGGCCTGTACACACAGGTGGATCCATCTTATTACCCCTGGAAATGCAGGAATTCAAGGAAGCTGGGTCTGTCTCTTCTCCACCGGAGGCGCCACCACATCTTCTTTCCCAAGGCTCCTTCCCTAAGTCTGGTAGCATGCTGCTGGTCAGCAAGCCCAGTGCTGAGTGGGCTTTCAGCTAGGAAACCAGAAGCCAGGCCACATTTCTACTATAAGATTTCAGCTCCTTAAAGTCAGGAGCTCTATGTTATCCATAGTTCTATTCTCAAATCCTGAGATACTGCCTGGCCTGGAAGAGAAAGCAGTAAAAACTGGAGACAGGAGAGAGTGGGAGGTCATTCTCTTTCTTGTAAACTAACGCCTTTAAGCTATCCCTGTTGAAGGAGAGCAGGGTCTATCTGAAAGTTTGAACTTAGAATGAGCTCTGGGGAAACAGGAAAAATCTCACTCGTAAACTTAAAACTATGCTTTTATCAACAGATGATGTCAAACAGATTTTGTAGGTTCTACAAAGGAATGTTAAGCAAAAGAATTGTAACTTGATATGATATGTTCTGAGGAGTCATTGTGTCATAAGCAGGAGAATGATGGAATGAAAGCTATGTCCAGAAAAATCCATATGGCAGAGAATTCAGAACACTTGGGAAGAGATAGAAACTGGACAACAATTAGGAAGCAGCCTCGATGGTATATCGATTAGTTCCTCCACTTAACATGCAGTTTTTACAGCTCTATCTTCCAGGCAGTATCTTAGGCTTTGAGAATACAACCATGAATAATATAGAGCTTCTGCCTTCAAGGAGCTCAAGTCTAATAGCAGAAAGATAGACATAAACAAACATATCATGAAGCATTTTGGGAAGTGTCATAAACATGGGCTACTCGAAGTGCTTTAAGGAAGCATCAAAGATTAAGGATTTGACCATTGAGAAGCAGAGAAAAGTTTCACAGAGGAAGTCAAATTTAGCTTAAATCTTGATGAATAACAAGGAGTTTTTAGGTAGCAATGTATATAGTGTTTACAAAATAATGCAGGCATGAAATGCAAAATGTGAGGAGTACTAAAGAACCATGTTACCAGACCTTGATGTGGGAGGTGATGCGTGAAGTTGAAAGGGTAGGTGGGGTCCAGTTGTGAAAGATCTTATGTACTCTACTAAGGAGTTTGGACCTGGTCATCTAGACAGGCTGCTTTATAGAAACACCAAAGGCCTCCAAACCACAAACATCTGAGTGTGAGTCATGGTTTTACCTCTCGCTAAATACTCTGAGTCTCAATTCTTCATCTGTACCTTGAAGATAATAATACCTACTTTGCAGGGTTTTTTGTGAAGAATAGATAATACATATAGAATATACATTATATTTAGAACATAACCAGTGTGAAATTCCAGAAATCCCAATAAATTATAACTACTATTTTTCAATAACATGGAATCAATAGAGAATGTTAAGCATAGAAATAGCGTGAAAAAATAGGAAGACTGATACCTGAATATAAATGTGATATTAGTTTCAGGGAGCAGTTACATTAGTCAAGGGGAAGGATGATCAGAATTTGTTTTCAGTTGTGGCAATAGGAGCAGAAAAGACAGACCTACTTGAGAAAATTTTCTAGAATAAAATCAGAAGAATTTTTCAAAAGATCAACATGGGCCAGGGAAAGAGAGAGAGGCAGAAGGAGTCATCGAATATGAATCCATCTTTCTACCATGAGGAACTTGATGGGTGGTGGCATCGTAAACAAAGGAGATGGTACTGAGGACCTGGACCAGGATGGTGATCGGAGAATGTACAATTAAGTAAAGGATGGACAATTAAGATATTTCTTTTTAGGGTTTCAAATGTATATTTCTCTCTGTACATGTGTGTAAATACATGCATGAAAATAAAATGCCCTGTAAGTAAACACTCCAATAAAAATAATGTTTATCACAGAATGGAAAAAAATTCAGGTGATTCTTATTTTCTTGTTAATACTTCGATTTTTCTAGTTTTTCTCAACTAACAATATATTTCTGACATGAAAATAAAATATATGTTTTAATAAGAAAGTAAAACAACCCTATGCTAATAAAAGTATGTAGATTATAAAATATTCAGTGACACAAAAATTTATGTGTAAAATGTCACTGGTAATCTGACAGATTATGAATATATACCAGATCATATTGAATATTAGATTTTGAATCATACCTTTTCTTTGTACGTATTAAAACAATTTCTCATGTATTTTAGTGTATAGTGTATTGACCTGACTCCTAATGATGAATATTTCCATTTTTAGAGACACTTCAACGGAAGTAACCTACAAGAATTGGAAGTTTATATACAACTCAAGTCTAGATCATCATCTTCATCTGTCCTAATGTTACCTTTAGCTATGAAGCCCTGACTATCCTCCGAGGCTTACTTTTCTGATCAGTCTGGTTTGAAGCACATATCAATAGGAGTTGTTCTTCTTTGAAATATCTAATCCAGCCCTAAATTTCCTCTTGAATATCCAAGCCTGAATTCACTTTTCACTCTAAAATGTATTCCCCACCTTACCCTTCATTGAGCAAGATCTCTCCTACTCTGCAGATGATAGTCAGAATCAAGAAGTCTCCATGAAGTGCGTCTATCCAGTTCTGTGTTGAAATCTGTAAAAAAGGAAACACACTTACTCTATCCCCACCTTCTGATATCTTATGGCATTCAGTTACATCTTCCAAGGAGATATATTCTGTGTGTGTGTGAGGAAGATCAGCCCTGAGCTAACATCCATGCCAATCCTCTTCTTTTTTTGCTGAGAATGATTGGCCCTGGGCTAACATCCAAGCCCTTCTTCCTCTACTTTATATGGGACACTGCCACAGCATGGTTTGACAAGTGGTGCGGCAGTGTGCGCCCGGGATCCGAACCTGCAAACCTCGGGCCACCAAAGTGGAGCACGTGCACATAACTGCTGTGCCACTGGGCTGGCCCCAAGATATTTTTATTTTTAAATTTAGAATCCAAGCTACAACAGAGGAACCCTTTGTAATCTTCCTCAGTATGTCGGTAGACTTTTGTCTATCACACACCCCTTTCACTACAACATCATCTTTCAAAAATACAAGCTTTACCCAAGGATCTGCTTTAACCCACTACCATGTGCTGGCCTTAGGTCTCTCTTCTATAAACAAAGTTGCCCATAATACTGAAATTGCTTGGGAGTTGAGCTGTCAAATCTCCTCAAGGCATTTTTACAAAACAAAAAGTAAAGATTGGATCAATTCTACAAGATATTAAGACCTAAAATGAAATAATATGAATTAAAATGCAGCTTGTTCAATGGAAAAAAATGGAGGAATAGACCATGTGTTTGGGGAAATTTGGAATTTTATAGAGATGGCATCACACATTTGTGAAGAAAAAATAGCTGGATTGTCTGTCACCACAGAGACCAAGTAGAGCCAAATCTGCCTGATTATCTCACAGCATGTAAACATGAACTCTATAGGAACATAGTTGTAAATAGCAAATACAGAATTCTAACTCTAATAAGCAGAAACAGACAGTTACATAATTTGTGGAGCTCAGGGAAATATAAAGAAGCAGGGTCTCTTGTTCAAAAGTTAAGAATTTCAAGATGGTGAAACCAAAGCATTAAATAAAGCATGGGGCCCTACAGAGCACGGAGCTCTGTGGGACTGCATAGGTCACATGCCTGTGAAGCTAGCCTTGCTGTAAAAGAATATTTAAAACAATTTTATTTTGACTTGAGGAGAAAAGTAACTTATAAAGACAAACTCCAAGAGACAAAGCATAGAGGAAAATTGCTAGTCATGACGTCATCAAAATGACGGATTGCTGGACAACTGAGAAAGTGTAGATAAAATTCAGGTGGGTGATATTTTGAAAGAATGGAGAACACATTGAGGTTATCTCTAGAACTAGAGAGCCTCCATTTGAATTCTGTTTTCATGACTTATTGCAAAACAGGGAAATTGAATGGGGGCTATAGTCAATAACACGATATTGAACACTTGAAAGTTGCTGAGAGTAGATCTTAAGCATTCTCACTACACACACAAAAATGAGTCAATGATGTGAGGTAAAGGATGTGTTATTTATCTGGATGGTGGTAATCATTCCACAAGGAATGTGTAAATCAAATCTTCACGCTGCACTTTAAATACATATAACTGTATTTGTCAGTTATTTCTCAATAAAGTTTGGGGGAAAAAAAGAGCAAAATTTACTTAAATCCTTTGAACCTTGGTTTTCTTGTGGTAAAGTTAGAATGATTTTAGTACTTCTTTCACTGGGTGTTTGAAAGAATTAAATGAGCTAATACGTGTAAAAAAACTCAGAAAAATAACTTACACAGTGAGCACACAATAAACGTTACTCTTTTCTTTTATATTCATAATATATTACGTAACAAGGAATTATTAAAGTGACGAATATATAATCTTTCAAAGCAACAAGAAAGGACCTCAATAGAAAGATGGACAAAGCACACGGCATTTATTAATTTTATTAGAAAGCTTGAGTAGATGTCAGATCACATATTAATATTCCTTGGATTAAGCAGACAGAATATTTTTCCCTACAGGATACAGCAAGAAGCAAGGATACACATTGGAGAGACCAGCCTCATTCTCCCAGAGGCAAATGTGAGTTTTGGGATGCCAAAATTAAAGAAAATAATGTAGTGTTACTACCAACACTGAAGAGTCAGATTTAGAAGGAACAAAAGCAATATGATATCTCTCTATTCCTCTTTCTTTGTTTTCCATAGAACCACAGGAATAAATGAGTAGAATATTAAAGAAAATCATCTTCTGTACAGATCAATGGGATGTGACTGGCCCCCATTCCTTAGCTATCTTTGCCATATTTCTTCCCATTTTATACACAAATATTTTCCAGAAAAGACCTTGCGATGAGAATGTGTATCCATACCTCTGTCCCAGGAAATAAAAAATAATTTAACTAAGAATACATCTGAGGCCAGTGTGCCCTGTGCTGGCCATGGTTCTGAAACTAAGAAAGAAACATAGTAAGGAAAATAGGAATAATGAAAAAAAATGTAACTTTGAGGGATAGGAATCCCTCAAAGGGAATTCTCTCATATTGTAGGTATGGAAATGTATCCTATTTATTCTTACAACAATCCTTCTCAAACCCAGGGGACACAGTCTCTCAAGATTTATATGGCTAGTGATCTTTGTCTCATAAAAGGAAGGCAGAATTTCAGAAAAAGAGTGGAGGTTTTTGAATATGAAGAGCTTATGCTGCAATCTCAATAAAAACTCTCACTTCAAATATTTTTCTACTATTTTTAATCACTGAGAATGTAAACCTGAAAAGCTTTCTTAGCTGTGAATTTGAACACTCAGTCAGGTAAGAGAATGAAATAGGAGACTGGCTGAGCAGTTGCCCATATTCCTTGTCTGCTTGCTAATATTAGTTTAATACTCAGGATTTAGAGCTTGTTTCCCAGTCTTATGATGGACTTCTCATTGTGTTTGTGAATTATAAATGCTCTTTACTTCGGATAATTTTATTGTCATATCTCATTCTCAGTCCAACATGCCTAGTTCTGTAGATATTCTCCAAAGTAATTATGTAATCCCTAAATATTGAAATTGCAGTGAAATAAATCATTTAGTACAGAAGAGTGTGATTGCTAGTTTTCTTTAAATGTTAAGAAAAGTTTTTTCCCTCATGTTACTTTCTGATACAATTTTGTTTTGTGGGTCAGAGAACCAAAAATGAAATTTGGCATATCATTTGAATCTTAAACAGGAGTGGTACATTTTTAAAATACACAAAATATACATAGCTATCAAAGAAAGCTACTCCAAATTTCTTGAAGCCAGCCTTTCGTGGAGATGTAGTAGAGGTTAGATAATTTCTCAAAATTTCCTCAAGCTATAAAGCCTAGAATCCATGGGCTGCCTAGTTTTCCCTAGTTAATTCACTTTTTTATTCTAGCTGCATCAAAACGTTTTCTTCTCCTCTCAGGAAAATCAGTCACCTTCCCAAAGCCAGGGTACAGAAAGCGATGTCAATCTCTTCAGAGTATGCTAAGTAAAGGGAGACAGTCAGCGTTCTCACAGAACAGGATCATGAAGGCACAATGTAGACACTGGGGAGGAAGGACCAGAGGAGCTCATTCTTGAACACACCTTGCAAACTCTCAGAATTGACTATGGGACACTTCAGTGGGGCTAACATCAAGTTTGCTAACCATTTATATCATTGTGCGTTTGGTCACATATATAACCCCACTTTGCATTAGTAATTCCACTTGGAAAAAAGAAAACATACATTCCCATGGGTCCCCCACGTTGCTAGGATACTTCACAAGTCAGAGTCCAGTAATGTAATCTGATTATTAGTTCCCTACCCTTGACCCTGACATCCTAGGCAGCTTGCATCCAAGGAGTCTTTAACAACGGTGTCTCCTGGACCTAACTCAAAATATTGTTTTATTCCATATCTTCCAAAGCTTCTTGAGAATTACAAATTAATTTTTGCCAAAAGAGATAGTATTCTATCCAGCAATATTTTACCAAGATAAATCATAGGTTTTTGTGGTTTCTAGCAGAGATTTACATAGTCCTGATATGTAGCTTTTTCTTCACTAGACTGCAAGCTAAAAGCAAATAATATCCAGGGCGGGTAGTTTATCTTATTCATCTTTGTTTCCCAAGTACATTGTAGCTGTTTTGTAAATGGTTACAGAAAGAAGGAATAGAAATGCATGAATGGATGAAAGAATAGACAAAAATCGTCACTTGATTCATAATCCCCACTTTATGAAAATGTGTTAAACAATATCAAGTGGAAAGAAAACACCAAAGATCACAACAATAGAGAAGATTAGGAGAGTCAATCCTCATTATATGTGGATTCAGTATCTGTGGAATCATCTTCCTTAAAATTTATTTGTAACCCCAAAATCAATACTTTCAGTACTTTCCTGGTAAGTGTGGACGTGAGCATGTGCAGATGGCAAAAAAATTTGAGTCATGTGATGGGCATGTTCCCAGCTGAGGATGAACAAAATGAAGCTCTGCTCTCTTGTTTTAGCTCTCATACCATAAACAAGCTTCCTTCTTGTGGCATATTTAGTACCATGTTTTTCAGAATTTGGGGGGGTTTTTTGGTGATTTCACTGTTTAAACTGGTCACCAAGTGTAGTGCTGAAGTGCTGTCTAATGTTCCCAAGTGCAAAAAGATTGAGATGTGCTTTACAGAAAAAGTACTTGTATTAGATAAGGTTTTTTCAGTTAAGAGTTATGGTCCTATTGACTGTGTGTTCAATGTTAATGAATAAACAATATATATTACTAAGGTATCCTTAGGCAGAAACACACTTAACAAGATTATATCTTGATCAGTTGACACATATTGACCCGAGTTTTGATGGAATCTAACCCTGAATTTCACCTAGAGCAAGAGGGAGATTCGGTATTAGCCATTTCAGTGTCCATGGCAACTTTATAGAAGGAACATAACCTCAGCAAATAATGAGAGTCAGCTCTTTCTCATTTTAATGATGAGAAATCTGAGCCTCATGAGAGTGAAATGACTTATACAATGTTATAAAGGAGATCAGTCATACAACAGGGCTTAAAAACCTGACCTAGTTCAGTGCTCTTTCTGCTATATACTCAGTTCCAAGGATGCAATAAGAAAAGAAGAAACATGAAAGGAGAAAGAGGAGGAGGACACGGCATCACACAAGCTTTTCGGGACTTTCCAATTTAGGAAAGAGTTGGACTTGAAGTAGCACTCCAGTTAGTGAATCAAAAGTATTATCTTCAAAGAAAAAAAAAATAACATATTCACTGTAATGATGGTTTTTCAGATTTGGTGGGGCTCCTCGTCACAGAATCTATACTGGAAACATTTCCTCAAGCCCTCTTTGGTGAACTCAGGCAAATTGCTGCAATTTTTTCCATACTTTACCTGACTCTCCTTACTCCCCTAAAGGAAAGCCTTTCTTAGAGTCTAAGAGGAAATGTTTGTGTTCAACAATAGCAGAAGAAGTGGGCATTAGACATACTTTCCCCTAATAAAGATCATTACTGATTCTACAGGACCCTATATGAGGAGGATCAGCAGTTGTGGATTGAAGAATATGACATCTTAAAGATTTCTAGAAGCCAAAGCCTCAGAGCTAACATTTCAGAGAGAAATGTAGGAGAGAAAACTTGGGCCCCACTAGCCTGCTCTCTACACAGACAGTCAGGTATGGTCCCTCTTCAGGGAACTGCCTGCTCTGGCAGGTCTCTTTGACCCTGAGGGAATAGTGTGGCTGTTGTGCTCCTGATGACAATTTATCTCTGTAAATCACTTCTGTGTGCATGGGTCTTAGGGTGGACAGTTCCCCTGAGGAGAAGAAGCTCACACCAATAGAACTGCTCTTCCCAGAGCCACCATCTCGGAACCTGGAGGCTCAAGGCCTGAAAATTAACTGGAAGATACTTCTGAAGATTCCATGGTCTCCTGGAGTCCCTGACACCTTAGGCAGGATATGCTTCTGAAAGGGAGATTGGAGAAGAGGACATGGGGAGCTTCTTTCCAAAATCTTCTTTAGTTGGACTTTCTTACCGTTTTTCCTAAGACCAGAGCTGCATCTTACCTCTTCATCCCACAGAGCCAGTTGATACATCATTCCGGTCCTCTTTCCCATCATTGGTGAGTGCTACCTACCCCTGACCTGATGCCCAAGATGCTGGGGGTCAGTGCCTTTGATCCTGAAAAACAGACTAGGAAAGGAAAGTTGGAGCCTAATTAATGAAAATGAGCCAGATTTCCCCTCTTATAGTTCAGAATAGAGTTGTATTATCCCTCTTTTTAAAATAAAGTAAGGAAGTAAGGGACAGAGGAAGAGAGAGACGGAGAGAGAAAGGAAAAACTGAAACTCAGAAAAGTCAGGGTAGGACACACTAAATGTTTTTCTGTTGGGTGGAACTACACCCGACGGAAAAAAGGTTTGGAGTATTTCTGTACCTGTCCATGAGACAAGAATAAATGTTTGGGGTGATGGATGAGGAAAAAAATGCTTCATCAGCTGCTGAAAGAGGAAGAGAGATGGAGAAGGTGGAGCACTTGAAGTCTTTTATTTCTGAATTACATTCAGACATCTTCTTAGAGACGGCTGATCACCAACCCACTCTGTGATCTCTGCCTTATATTTTTAAAGATTAGCTGTTTTCATGTATATCTCTTCTGAGTCAACTTTGTCCACAGTTTCACTAAGGAAAGTGACACAATCAATGGCTCTAGCACAGTGATATCGTAAAATTTATCTTTAAGAATTATTCAGGGGCCGGCCCCGTGGCTTAGCGGTTAAGTGCACGTGCTCCGCTGCTGGCGGCCCAGGTTCGGATCCCTCACGCGCACGGACGCACCGCTTCTCCGGCCATGCTGAGGCTGCGTCCCACATACAGCAACTAGAAGGATGTGCAGCTATGACGTACAACAATCTACTGGGGCTTTGGGGGAAAATAAATAAATAAGTAAAATCTTAAAAAAAAAAGAATTATTCATATTTACTTGTTTTTAAAATTAAATAATAAATGAAGGTATAAACTGAAAAGTATTTATAATATTTTGACATTTTTCCAGTCTTTATAGCTAGGATCAGAGCTGATTTGCCCAAAGTTTCAGAGGAAAACTTAACTCAGAGAATTAAGTGAATTCTCTAAAAAGAGCACAAGAGAGCTGATAAATGCAACTTCTTAATTATTACCTAAAATTCTAGGCATAAATATTATGGTGCAAGGAACTATAAGCACAACCTTCTCTTGAAGAACGCACAAGGCAGGGAAAGCGACCACTACTTATTTGACAGCAAAACTAATGAAAGCTAGAGAGTCTGGTTGACTCTCTTTGCCCCTTCTCACTCACCCCAACCCTGGAAAATAAAATGCAATGAAGAATATCACAGATTTATACAGCGAAAAGTAAAAATAATATTCCATAACACAAATTCCAGGGTACAAAGATAAAATTTAAATATACCCCCATCAGTTCTCTTGTTCAGATTCCAGCACAGCTGAGAAGAAATTTGATTGTTTCTTGTAGAGAAGAGAATGCCAAGGGGCTACTAACCTGAGCTCATCCAGGCAGCTGTATAAATGCCCTGAAATAACCACTCAAAGGAATGGTACTAAATACAGGTGATGTTGATGGAACAAGATCTGGTGATCAAGAAAGAAGTGAGAATAAGTCTCAGTTCAGATTTTCGTGTTTATGATATCAGTGACCTGTACTTTCTCTTTTATTCAGTCAAGGTGGAGAGGAATGGACAATATAAATTCTCACATTTCTTCTCCATCCATGGAGTTCTCTATCTGAGTTAGCTCAGTGGATAAAGCTGAGTTTTGATTTCTTCACCATAAAACCACCTGGCTTCACCATTTTCATGGCTACACCACTCACGGACCAGCAGTGTCATAAAAGTTTGTGGTTGGACACAAGGAAGAAAAGTATAAATAGAGGGAAAGTAAAAATACTCAAGTGCAAATCCAACTCTACCATCTTTATCTGGCAGCATGCTGAAAACATAGATCAAGAAAAGAATATAGGTTGGGCCGGTCCTGTGGCTTGGTGGTTGAGTGCGCGCGCTGCGATGCTGGTGGCCCGGGTTCGGATCCCGGGTGCGCATGGAGGCACCGCTTCTCTGTTCATCCTGAGGCCGAGTCCCGCATGCAGCAACTGGAGGGATGTGCAGCTACGACATACAACTATCCACTGGGGCTTTGGGGGGAAAAAATAAAATAAAATAAAATCTTAAAAAAAAAAGAGAAAAGAATATAGGATCTTCTGAGACATGGATGCTGAATCTAAAGTCCTACTGGAAAGATAGAGTCATTCACAAGAGAATTAACAACAAGGCTATGAGCCAGCAGGTGGACCTGGGAACCAGGAGACCAGAAGGTTTCAGCTCCACGTTACCGCACACACCGGGGTGACCTTCTACAAGCCCCCTCCTCTCTGGGCTACAGTCCACTTATTGTAGATGAAGTTACTCAACCAGAATATCCAGATGCCAATATTTTAATAGCTAAATAAAACAATTTATTATGACATTAGAAATGTATTTATTACAAAATATTTGGTATTTATTACAGAAAATTATATTTAAAAAGCCAGTGGTAATCTGACATCTTGGGAATATATACCACATCATGTTGAATACCAGATTGTATCTCACCTTTTCTCTACTTTACAATGTGTCAAAAACCATTTCTCATATATTTTAATGTTTAGTATATTAACCTTACTCCTAATATTGAATATATTTAATATTTTCATTTTAGAGATACTTCAAAGGAAGCACCTGCAAGAATTGGAGATTTCTGTAAAACTCAAGTCTTGATCATTGTCTTCATCCGTCTCAATGTCAACTTTAACTATGCAAGCCTGAATTTCTTGAGACTTGGTTTTCTGATCAGTTTGGCTTTACAGATCCTAATCCATAACAAAATTCCCTCCTGGGTATCCAAGCCTGAATTCACTTTTCACTCTAAAATGTATTCCCCTCCTTCCCTTCCATCAAGCAAGATCTCTCCCACTCTGCTGAGGATACTCAGAATCAAGAAGTCTCCATGAAGTGCCTCTATCTAGTCCTGTGTTGAAATCTGTACAAAGGGGAACACACTCACTCTATCCCCACCTTCTGTGATCTGACGGGATAAGACAGAGCCACTGACTCAGGACCACTTGTCCAGAACAGACAGATAGAAGAACAGTAGGTGTCCGTATCTTCTGCAAGCCTGAAGGTTAAAGAATCTTAGGAACAGAGAACTCAGGGTACACACTAAACAATCCTTAGAGACATTAGGTTAAATAAAATAAAATTACTGGTTTCAAGGTCAAAAATTGATATCACCAATAATATATGGTTCAAGCTATACTTGGGGTCAGGGCAAGCTATATGTTCATTCAAGTTAGAGCCATCGAAGCTGAATCCTCTCCTCTACTTCATCTAAAAAGAATTCCTGGGAAACATGGCATTTCAGGACAAATTTCAATGAGAGGAGAAAGAGAATCTTCAATATTCAGTATTATACTTTTTTAAAAGTACAGTACTCTCTGCTTTAGAGAAGCTGAGAGGCAGCCAAAGAGTGAATTAAAAGAAATACTGAGAGTGCGTGCAAGTCTGGTTGGTGGGGTAGAGCTGGAGAGGAAACCACATAACTGAGGACATCTCAAGATCTTCATATGTCCTGCTCCTCTTCTTGCCCAGTTAACCTACAGGCTGAATGGAGAGAGCCAACCGCACATTGGTCACTGAATTTGTCTTCCTGAGATTTTCCAACTCCCCATGTCTCCAGCTGCTCTTCTTCTCCCTCTTCCTCCTGGTCTACCTCTTGTCCCTGGTGGGCAATGCACTCATTGTGCTCATTGTGGCCCTGGATAGGCACCTCCACACTCCCATGTACTTTTTCATCTACAATCTGTCCTTGGTAGAGCTCTGGTACACCACAGTCATTGTGCCCAAAATGTTGTCCAATTTTCTATGTTCCCGAGGGGTCATCTCAGTTCCCAGCTGCATTGCCCAGTACTACTTCTTCTTCTCTTTGGCAGCCACTGAGCTCTTCATCCTCACCATCATGGCCTTTGACCGCTATGCTGCCATCTGCCGACCACTCCACTACCCACTACTGCTCAGTCCCCAAACATGTAGTACTCTGGCTGGGGTCTGTTGGTCTGTGGGATTTGTCTGCCCGATGTTCCCCTCTTTCCTCCTTGCACAAATCTCCTTCTGCACCCCCAACCAGATCAATCACTTCTTCTGTGATGCTGATCAGATTTTCCGCCTTTCCTGCACAGATACATATGCCATCCAAATCCTGGGCTATGCTCTTAGCTCTGTCATTATACTAGGATCCCTGGTCTTTACCGTGGCCTCCTATGCCCAAATCCTGATCACAATTTTAGCCATGGCCTCTGCTGCTGCCCGACACAAGGCCTTTTCCACATGCACAGCACACCTTTCTGTGGTCGCTATCTACTTTGGCACTCTCATCTTCATGTATGTCCGCCCAGCAGTAAAATATGAGTCAAACATCAACAAGATTGTGGCCATCTTCTACTCAGTCATCACCCCACTTCTCAATCCTCTCATCTATACACTCCGCAACAAGGATGTCAAGGAATCTCTGAAGGTGTTGTTATCCCAGATCCAAAGGATCTGACGTTCAAGCAGGGAGTCTCAGTGATGGTGCCACATGAGAACCCAGGCAAAGCAAAGCCAGTGGAATATCCAGGTAGTTAATAACCCCTAACCATTGCCTTTTACCTGTGCAATATCACTTTTTAAACCATTAAGTTTATAGATTTGCTTTTGCGGAGTTATCTGTGGCACATTTTAAGTGAAAGAGTTGCCTCTCCTGCCACCCAGTATGTCCCACTGCCTGTTTCTTCAGTTGTTCTGCTTCTCCAGAGGAGTGGATAATCTCATGTTAATATTGGTACAGGGAAATGGCAAAGACTTTGTAGTCCATGCATCTGGATTGGAAATCCAGCTCTCCTACTTGCTAGCATTAGTTAAGGTAAGGCAATGAGAGTTCTGCATAGGTAACCAAAGAACAGTAAATCCTTTTTACTTCCCTCAGGGTTGTTCTTATGTTCAATTGACCTAATAACATATAAAACAATGAACAAGTGTTGGTTTATTAGATTACATTATCCTCCATCAAGCATAATTACAGAGATCAGACTTCTACCAAAACAGCTATTTTTTCACAATGCAATTTTTTCTGATAATAAAGACAAAACATGCTCATTACAAAGAAGTGAAATAATACAAAATTGCATGATATAGAAAGTAAGAGATGATTCCCTGGCTTAATCAAAAGTTTAATTTTCAGTAGCATCCCTAATGGTGACTGCAGGCCCTTCAACTAAAAGATTTTTTCATTACTATGGTTAAAAATATCTGCCAGATAAGCCAAATTTAGATAAAAATCTTTATTCTAAAGTGTCCAAATGTGACAATTTTGTTAAAAAAAGAAATTAGATTTCTGAAAGCCAGACAGATTCTGCATGGTAGATAAGCTCTTCATATTATGACCCCATTTCATGACAAAATCCTTTTTAAATCAATGGTACAGAGCCCTGCTTCTGATTACTCCTGATGACTGTTTTGACTGTAGATTTTCAGTGTTGTTGTAAACATCTCTATTACTAGAGTATGCCTGTGTAAAGCGCAATGAATGATAAGAATTCAGGAGCTTCCTTCATCTCTAAAATATCAAAACCAGATGCACCACCAAAATCACAGATGCTTCATCTGAGCTGAGTGTGAAGCTTTTCTTTACAAAGTTTTGTTAAAAAAAAAAAAAACTTTTATCATTTCCAGAATTTCAGTAACCTTAATAGTTTACAAAGAAAACTCATAAAATAGGAATTATCTGATAACATCAGCTTGAGCAGAGCAAACAGAAAAAAGATCTGGTACATTGAGAGACGTCTGCAGTTTCACACAATTGTTCACTGAAAAGAAAGGGCAAGGCACTGTTCCTCAATGACCTACTTCAAAATGGTTAAAGAAATATCAACTAGTCCATAATAAATTTCATCTTTAATAAAGAAATAGCTTATAGTGTTTCCTCAGTTCCCTTCCATGAGCCACCTGCCCCATTTCCAGGGCACCTGCCTTCACTAAAGCTCTTCCATCCGGCTTCCTTTGTTTGGCAATTTGAAAGCAACTTTATAGTGTGCTCTAAGAAAACGTTTTTGCTGAGTAGTATTCCATTGTGTATATATACCACATCTTCTTTATCCATTTGTCCCTTGATGGGCACTCAGGTTGCTTCCAAGTCTTGGCTATTGTGAATAATGCTGCAACGAACACAGCCGTAAGAAATGATGAAATCCAGCCATTTGTGACAACATGGATGGACATTGAGGGTATTATGCAAAGTGAAATAAGTCAGAGGGAGAATGTCAAATACCGTATGATTTCACTCATTAAGTAGTAGATAATTACAACAACCTACAAACACATAGAGACAGAGATTGGATTGGTGGTTACCAGAGGGGAAGAGGGAGGGAGGAGGGCAAAAGGGCTAATTAGACACATGTGTGTGGTGATGGATTGTAATTAGTATTTGGGTGGTGAATATGAGAACATGATGTAATCCACGCAGAAATAGAAGCATAATGATGTACACCTGAAATTTATACAATGTTATAAACCAATGTTACTGCAATAAACAAAAAATTAAAAAAAAAAAAAGAAAAGAACGAGTCAACCATGTGAGTCAACGGATGTGATAGTTATTTAGATGGTGGTAATCATTTCACAATGTGCATGTAAATCAAATTACCACATTCCACACTTTAAATATATAATACTATATTTGTCAATTATTCCTCACTAAATTTGGGGGAAAAAATAGCAAAATTACTTAACTCCTTTGAGCCTCAGTTTTCTCACGGTAAAGTAGGAATGATTTTAGTACTTCCTTCACTGAGTGTTTGAAAGAATTAAATGAGCTAACAAGTGCAAAAGAAACCACAGAACAATAACATATACAATGAGCACACAATAAATGTTACTTATTTCTAATCCATTCATAACATATTATATAACAAGGAATTATTAATGCAATGAATATATAATCCTTCAAAACAAAAAGAATGGACCTCAATTGAAAGATGGACAAACTACCTGGCATTTATTACTGTTATTAGAAAGCTTGAATAGATGTCAGATCGCGTATTGATATTCCTTGGATGAAGTAGACAGAATATTTTTCCCTAAAGGTTACAGCAAGAAGCAAGGATACACATTGGAGAGACTAGCCTCATTCTCTCAGAGAGAAATGTGAGATTTGGGACTCCAAAATTAAAGAAAACAACTTAGGGGGTGGCCTGGTGGCATAGCAGTTAAGTGTGCACACTCTTCTTTGGCAGCCCGGGGTTCGCAGGTTGGGATTCCAGGCATGCACCGATGCACTGCTTGTCAAGCCATGCTGTGGCGGCATCCCATATAAAAAAAAAAGTAGAGGAAGATGGGCATGGATGTTAGCCCAAGGCCAATCTTCCTCAGAATAAAGAGGAGAATTGTCATCGAATGTTAGCTCAGAGCTAATCTTCCTCACAAAATAAAAAAGAAAGAAAGAAAACAATTTAGTATTATTACCAACAGTGAAGAGTCAGATTTAGAAAGAACAAAAGCAATACTACATCTCTCTATTCCCCTTTCTTTGTTTTCCACAGAACCACAGTAATAAATGAGTAGAATATTAAAGATAATCATTTTCTGTACAGATCAATGGCATGTGACTGGCCCCCATTCCTTAACTGTCATTGACAAATTTCTTCTCATTTTATGCCCAGAGTTTTTCCAGGGAAGTCCCCATGATGAGAATGTGCATCCATACCTCTGTCTCAAGAAATAAAAGATCATTTAACTTGGAAAACATCTGAGGCCATTGACTCTATGCTGTCCATGGCTCTGAAACTAAGGAAGAAACATAGTAAAGGAAAGAAAATAGGACCAATGGAAAAAAATGAAACTCAAGATAGGATTTCTCCAAGGGGAATTCTCTCAGATTGCAGGTATGGAAATGTATCCTATTTACCCTTGCAGCAATCCTTCTCAGACCCAGGGGACACGCTCTCTCAAGATTTGCATGTCTAGTGATTTTGTCTCATAAAAGGCAGGCAGAATTTCAAAAAGAGAGGAAGAGGTTTTTGAAGATGAAGAGCTCATGCTACAATGTCAATATGAACTATCACTTCAAATACTTTTCTACTATTTATACTCAAGGGGAATGTAAACCTGAAAAGCTTTCTTAGCTGTGAATTTGAACACTCAGTCAGGTAAGAGAATGAAATAGGAAACAGGTATGCCCATATTTTTTGTCTGTTTGCTAGTATTAAAGTTTAATACTCAGGATTGAGCGATGGTTTCCATGTCTTATGATGGCTTCCTCATTGTGTTTGTGAATTATGAAGGCTCTTTACTTCCTACATTTTTATTGCTGTATCTCATTCTCAATTCAACATGCCTGGTTCTCTAGATATTCTCCAAAGTAAATGTGCAATCTCTAAATGTTGAAAATGTAGTAAAATAAATCATTTAGTACAGACAAGTCTGACAGCTAATTTTCTTTAAATATTAGGAAAAAAAATTTCCCCAAATTAATTTTCGATACAATTTTGTTTTGTGGGACAGAGAACCATAAATCATATTTGATATAGCGTTTGTATATTAAACAGGAGAGGTAAATTTAAACAATATAAAATATATACATGACTATCAAAAATGGCTACTCCGAATTGCTTCAAACTAGCCTTTCACGGAGGTGTAGTCGAGGTTAGATAATTTCTCAAAATTTCCTCCGGTTATAAAGCCTAAAATCTCATGGGCTCCCTAGAAGTGTTCCCTAGTTAAATCACTTTTTTATGCTAGTCACATCAAATCTTTTTCTTCTCACCTCAGGGATTTTCCAACCTTTGAATGACTCCCCTTCTATAGGAAGCACTCCAAAGTCTGCACCTCTATCAGATTTCTTATAGAAGTTCTTATTATTCTCTCCTTCTCTATTTTTCTTAGGTAAAACCCCTTCAAGTGGTTTCTTATCAGGTCAAGAGATAGCAAGCAGTGTGCTGGAGTACTTAAAACTTGCCCCTTTTAGAGCTGACTTAGGAAGTTGAAAGGAAACTTGTATCAGAGGGTAGATGTTCACAGTCAAAGAAGATAATAGGCTGGCAACAAGCCTGGAAGAAGGAAAAATATTAATGATAAATTTAATAATGAAAACAATGGTTAAGTCACAGTCCATAACCAACATGTAACGTTAAGATTTAATAGCTTAATGGTCCAAATACTTATAACCTCTGAGGTTGTGACTATATAAAACAGCAATGCTCTCCCTCAAAACACTGCTATCTAAGTAGGAAAATCCTAGACTGAAAGACTGTGATTACCATCAGAGAGAGCCATCTCTCTTCATTTGTTATTTTGTCTTTCCTTTTAAGTGATGCTGAATCAAACATCAGTTACTGAATTTCTCCTCCTGGGAGTAACAGACATCCAAGTACCGCAGCCTTTTCTCTTTGTGGTTTTCCTCACAATTTATTTTCTCAATGTGGCTGGGAATGGAGCCATCCTGATGGTTATCATCTCTGATCCAAGACTCCATTCACCTATGTATTTCTTCCTGGGCAATCTGTCATGTCTAGATATCTGCTACTCCACAGTGACACTGCCAAAGATGCTGGAGAACTTCCTCTCTATGCACAAAGTAATTTCTTTCTTGGGATGCATAACCCAGCTTCACTTCTTCTACTTTCTGGGCAGCATGGAGGCCATGGTGTTGGCCGTAATGGCCTTTGACCGCTTTGTGGCTATCTGCAAACCACTTCATTACCCTCTTATCATGAATCATCAGCTCTGTACCCAGATGGCTGTCACTATCTGGATCATTGGCTTTTTCCATGCCCTGCTGCACTCCATAATGACCTCTCACCTGAACTTCTGTGGTTCCAACCTTATCCATCACTTTTTCTGTGATGTTAAGCCATTGCTGGAGTTGGCCTGTGGGAACATTGAGCACAACCAGTGGCTGCTCAATACTGTTACAGGGATCATTGGCATGGGTCCATTGTTTTTAATGCTTCTCTCCTATTTCTACATTATCACCCACCTCTTCTGCAAGACTAGTTCTTGCAGCATGCTTCACACAGCATTATCTACTTGTGCCTCCCACTTCATGGTAGTTATTCTTTTCTATGCTTCTGTTGTCTTTATTTACATTCGTCCTGCCTCACATAGCTCCATGGACCAGGACCGGGTCATTGCCATCATGTACAGTGTGATCAATCCTGTGCTAAATCCAGTGATCTATACTTTGAGGAATAAGGAAGTAAGGGGAGCCTTGAGTAGAGTGATCAGAATGAGGCTCTAACTTGAAGAAATCTAGAGCACTCTTCTGAGACATAAATAAAAAGGCAACGAGAAAGTTGAGGTGTGAAATTGTACTGCTTCTCAATTGTTCTCACATTGTTTACAATACGTATGACAGAAAGAACTTAATATAGAAAAAATAAATGGAAAGTCCAGTCCATTTGTGCTAAACAATGCATTCCTACGGAAGCTTGAACAAATGGGACGCTAGCCACAGGATCCTAATGTTAAATTTGTTTTTGGAATATCAGTTGATACAATTAATTTATGTATTCTTATGTGTTTTTGAATGAAATAAGATATAGAAACATTCTTATGTTGCCCATGTATTGGGTAGTT
Organism: Diceros bicornis minor; assembly: GCF_020826845.1. Lineage (NCBI taxonomy): Eukaryota > Metazoa > Chordata > Mammalia > Perissodactyla > Rhinocerotidae > Diceros > Diceros bicornis. The sequence continues at coordinate 36,168,461 of NC_080753.1, read as the reverse complement.
GGTGTATACCTGGGCCTGTTTACCTAAGTTAACATATTTTAATGCAAGCAATAGAATTATTATGCTCTTATATATATGTGTGTGTGCGTGTGAGGAAGATCAGCCCCGAGCAAACATCCATGCCAATCCTCCTCTTTTTGCTGAGGAAGACAGATTCTGAGATAACATCTATTGCCAATCCTACTCCTTTTTTTCCCCAAAGCCCCAGTAGATAGTTGTATGTCCTAGTTGCACATCCTTCTAGTTGCTGTATGTGGGATGCCTCCTCAGCATGGCCAGAGAAGCAGTGCATCGGTGCGCGTCCAGGATAGGAACCTGGGCCGCCAGTAGCAGAGCGCGCACACTTAACCGCTAAGCCACAGGGCCAGCCTCTGCTATTACGTATTAAAGATTTGAATTATGGCTATGGTTAATCAATTGGAAAAGTAAATGCTAACTCTTATATGAGTTAAAGGAAATTTTTAAACGGTATGACACGATTTCTTTTTCTAAAACCAGGGAGGGAAGTAAGTAATTAAACCAAATAATGTTGTAATAATTAATTAACAAACATAAAATAACCAATGGTTTATCTAAAGAATATTAGAACCTCTATCTCCATATAGATGTTTTATAAGTCAACTGGACAAACTGTCACGGATTACTGTAACATATTATTAAAAGAGGAGACAGATTGAAAAAAATCTCAGGAATCCCTTTGTAGCTGATTAGTATGTTATTTTCCCCTCATGGAAAATGTGTTTGATCATGGAAAATGACGAGTGCCAAAACTTTTAGTATTTTTTTTGTTTTGTTTTCCTACTTCTATACTTTTTTTCACAGACTATAATGTGATATAATACCATGTAATATCACTGAAATGTGAAGAATTCATGACAGTTTTGTCTTGTTTTTCTTACTTCTCACCAAACTCATGTTAAGTAAAAGCTATTAAATCATAATTGCTGAGGTATTTTTGGAGTTAATAGACAAGAGGTACTGTGTTGTATAGTTTCTAAGTTCCTAGAAATGGCTACTGGGCCTAAGGATGGTGAGTGTCAGCATTTATAACTATTCAGAGGTACAGACAGACAAGACTATGAAAGTATATTTTGACTTCATAGACTGAATTTTCAGTCTCTGCATTCACTCTTGTAAACCCAAACAAGGCGGTCCTGACCTCACTCTCACGCTTCTTCCATCTTCCAACTCTGCCTTCTTTTGTCCCTCAAGTCTAGTTTTGTTTATAAAAGAATATGTGTGTGAAGAAGGTGTCTTCTACCCTGAACTCAGACCAGCATTTCTGTTGATCACTCTTTTTTACATAATCCAAGCTGCACTGACACTGTGAACTATAGAGGAGCATATGAATTCTGCTTATTTTTTGCTTTATACCCCATTAGCATCCCAAAACTAGAAGCTTAAAACACCTATTTAATTAAATTGCATTATTCTGTGGGTCAGAAATTGGGATAAACACAGCATGGAAGAGTTGACTCTGCTCAATATTATCTTGGGCCTCAGCTGGGAAGACTTGAACTGCTGGGCATGGAATAGCTGAGAGCAGACAAAATCTCTCTATATATATTTCTTTCTTTCTTCAGTTTCTCCATGTGGCTATCAAGTGCTTTCAGCAGTGGTGCCTCAAGGTAGACTTTTTTACATGGGGGCCAACAGACCAAGGCAAAAGCTACCAATCATCTCACAGACAAACCCACGGACCAGTATTAACATCACTTTTACCATACTCTACTGGTCAAAACAGTTACAAACCAACCAAGCTTCACAGAGAGAGGAAATAATCCCTACCTCTCATTGGAAAGAGTGTCAAAGATTTTTCAAACATCCTTAATCTACCACAGTCCCAACTCTGATTACTAATGGTTTACTTGTCGTCACATACAAAATACACTTACTCTCCCTCCATATGATCCTTAAATCTCATCTCTTAATAGTATCAGTTCAAAGTCTAAGTCATTTCATCTAAATTACATCAAAGCACAGATAGGGCTTCTTGGGTATGGTTCCTCAAGTATGGCTCTTTTGATCTGAAGAACTTTGAACTAAAGAGTCAAGTTATCTGCCCATCACACACTCAACACTTAGTGGCAAGATAGTATAGGATGACCGTAATAGAAAATACCATTTCAAAAGTGAAAACAGGAGGCACATAACAGAATGTAACAGTTGTGAAATCCAGTTGGGGACATGTTTCTAACTCTGTCCCCTACAGCGCAAGATGATGAAATGGAAAATGATGATGCTAATTAAATTCTTTTCAAAATATTTTAGGGTCTTATGATTCTTAATGAAGTTTACTCAGTTAGACAAATACCATACCCACAAAACTCTATGAGACAGGCATCTCTCTGGGTAGGGCTAAAAATCACATTATTACGTCATGATACCCTTAAAATTCCTATAAACAATTTCATCTGTTTGCAAGTGTCTATATTATGTTAAGCGAAATAAACCAGAAAGAGAAAGACAAACACTACATGATTTCACTCATATGTGGAAGATAAACCAACACACAGACAGATAGAACAGTTGGTGGTTACCAGGGGCAAGGGGGCTGGGGGATGGGCACAAGGGGTGAAGGGATGCATTTACATGGTGACTGACAAATGATAATGTACACAAAAAGTTCACAATAAAATTAAAAAATAAAATAAAATAAAATGAAGATTTTTTTTAAAAAGTGAAATCACTACTTTTACTTTCCAGTCTCTTGTTTGGCTATATAAACAAGCTTCATCCAGAGGAGTTGAAAAACATATGTGATCCCTATTAGGCTTGGTATCATTCCATCAAAAGCCATTAGTAGCAATAAAATTTTTTTAAATAAAAATTGCTGTTATATATTGGCAAAAGCTGAAAGTGTATGAAAATATGTAGAAATAATAATTAAATAAAAATGTTGTTAAATGAGAAAAAAAATGAAAGTGTCTATAAAGCATGTCCTTAAGATTCTTTGGGGCTTTCTGCTCCAGCATAGAGGGTCTAGGAAGCCTGAGCTTATGATTTTTAGAAGCTATTCTAGGATTTGCTTTTATCTTTCTGAGGTTTCAACAAAGAATCTTACTCCACAACTCTGAGAATTTTATGCAAAGCCATAATTTGCTAACAACATAATAGCAAATAATTATCTGCATTATATTTACTCCCATTAAAATAACTCTACAATAGATTCTCCTATAAGCTACAATTTGATTTAAGTTGCACTGAGGAGAATTACGGGGTGGTCAGTTCCCTGGCTCTTGAAACGCAATTACAGAGGAGAGCAGTCACCTTACCCACATCTAGGGAATGGAAAGCGATGTCAGTCTCTACACAGGATGCTACATAAACAATCAGCTTTCTCCCAGAGCAGGATCACGAAGGGATGATGAAGACAGTGGAGAGAAAGAGCCACAGAAGCTCATTCTTGGACATGGCTTGAAAATTCCCAGAATTGACTAAGGCACATTTCAGAGGGGCTAACTTCAAGCTCAAGTTAGTAACCATTTATATCACTATGGGTTTGGTCACATATACACCCCACTTTGCATCAGTAATTCAACTTGGAAAAGAAAGCACACATTCCCACGTGTCCCCCAAGTTGTAAGGATATTTCACAAGCCAGAGCCCAGTAACATTATATGATTATTAGTTCCCCACACTCTACCCTGACATCTTAGGCAGCTTACATCCAAGGAGTCTTTAACAACAGTATCTCATGAACCTAACTGGAAATATTGTTTTATTGCATGTCTTTGAAAGCTTCTTGAGAATTACCAATTCATTTTCACATGGAAAAAATGGTATTATATCCAGCAAGACTTTACCAAGATAAATCATGGCTTTTTGCGGTTTCTATGAGAGAGTTACAGAGTCCTGCCATTTTACCATTTTTCTTCACTAGACTACAAGCTAGAAGTAAATAATATCCAAGATGGGTAGTATATCTTATTTATCTTTGTTTCCCAAGTACAGTGTAGCTGTTTCGTAAACCATCAGAGAAAGAATGAATAGAAATGCATGAATGGATGAATAAATGAATAAAAATGGTCATTTGATTCATTATGCTTGGCTTTCTGAAAATGAAATGGCATTAAACAACGTCAGGTGGAAGAAAAGCACCAAAGATCACAACTGTAGAGAAGATTATAAGAGAGTCAATCCTCACTATGTGTGCATTCAGCATTTGTGAAATGACCTACACCCTGAAATTTGTAACCCTAAATTCAGTACTTATAGCACTTTCCTGGTCATGCATGGCCTGAGCCTGTGTAGATGGAAAAAAAATTTGAAGCATGTGATGGTTGTGTTCTCACCTGAGCTTCAAAAAAATGAACCTCTGCCCTCTTGTTTCAGCTCTCACTCTGTAAACGTGTCCCTTTTTTTTTTTTTTTTTTGGTGAGGAAGATTAACCCTGAGCTAACATCTATTGCCAATCCTCCTCTTTTTGCTGAGGAAGACTGGCCCTGGGCTAACATCTGTGCCCATCTTCCTCTACTTTATATGTGGGATGCCTGCCACAGCATGGCTTGATAAGCGTGTGTAGGTCCACGCCTAGGATCCAAACCAGCAATCTCCAGGCCGCCAAAGCAGAGTGCACGATCTTAACAACTACAGCACCGGGCCAGCCCCTGTTCTTTTTTTTTTTTCATTGAGGTAATGTTGGTTTATAACATTATATAAATTTCAGGTGTACATCATTATGTTGCAATTTCTGTGTAGATTGCATCATGTTCACCACCCAAAGACTAATTACCATCTATCACTATACACGTGTGCAAATCACCCCTTTTGCCCTCCTCCCTCTCCCTATTCTCTTTGGTAACCACCAATCTAATCTCTGTATGTATGTGTTTATTGTTGTTGCTGTTGTCTTTATCGTCTATTTATGAGCGAGATCACACAGTATTTGATTTTCTCCCTCTGACTTATTTCGCTTAGCATAATACCCACAAGGCCCATCCATGTTGTTGCAAATGGCAAGATTTCATCTTATTTATGGCTGAGTAGTATTCCATTTTGTATATATACCACATCTTCTTTATCCATTTGTCCCTTAATGGGCACTTAGGTTGTTTCCAATTCTTGGCTATTGTGAATAATGTTGCAATGAATATAGGGGTGCATATATCTTTACACATTCATATTTTCATGATGGTTGGGTAAATACCCAGCAGTGGAATATCTGGATCATATGGTAGTTCTATTATTAATTTTTTGAGAAATCTCCAAACTGTTTTCCATAGTGGCTGCACCAGTTTGCATCCCCACCAGCAGTGTATGAGTGTTCCCTTTTCTCCACATCCTCTCCAAAACAACAAGCATCCTTTTCATCACATATTTAGGGCCACGTTTTTCACAATTTGGGTTTTTTGTGTATGTGATTTCACTGTCTCAAATGATTGCCGTGTGTAGTGCTGAAGTGCTGTCTATGGTTCCCAAGTGCAAAGGGGCTGACGTGCTTTACATGGAAAATGCATGTGTTAGATCAGCTTTGTTCAGTCATGAGTTATAGTGCTGTTGGCTGTGAGCTCAATGTTAATGAATGAACAAAGTATATTAAATAACATGTCTTTAAGCAGAAACACATTTAAAACAAGATTATGTCTTCATCAGGAGATAAAAATGTAACCAAAGTCTCGATGGAATCCAACCCGGAATTTCACTTAGAGCAAGAGGGAGATTCAGTATTCACCATTTCAGTGGTCATGACAACTTTATAGAAGGAATATACCTACCACAAGTAACAAGAATTGGCTCATCTCACTCTAAAGATGAGGAATCTGAGCCTCATGAAAGTGAAATAACTTGTACAAAGTTATAGAGTAGATCAGTCATAAAACCAGGATTAAAACCCTGGCCTAGTTCAGTGCTTCCACGCTATATGTTCCATTCCTAGGATGCAATGAGAAAAGAAGAAACAGGAAACAGGAAAGAGGAAGAGGACAAGGTATCAGATAAGCTTTGGGGGGACTTCCAATTTCAAACAGGGTTGATCTCGAAGCAGCACTCCAGTTAGTGTATTGAAATTATTATCTTCAGAGTAAAAATAAAAACACATTCACTGTAATGATGGTTCTTCAGACTTGACCGCGCTCTTGCTCTCCTGTCACAGACTCTGTACGAGGAAGATTTCCTCAAGCCCTCATTAGTGAACTCAGGCAAATTGCTGCAATTTTCTCCATGCTTTACCTGACTCTATACTCCCACAGAGTAAGACCTTTCTGAAAGTCTGAGAGGAAATTTTTGTGTTCAACAACAGCAAAAGAAGTCAGCATTAGACACACTTTTCATCAATAAAGGTCATTACTCATTATACAGGACCCTGTGTGAGGATGAACCTTGCTTAGCAGCTACGGATTAAGAATATGATATCTTAAGTACTTCTAGAACACATAGCCTCAGAGCTGACATTTCAGAGAGCAGGAGAGAAAACTTGGCCCCCACTGGCCTGCTCCCTACACAGAGAAGAAGATGTGGTCCCTTTTCAGGAAACTTCCTGCTCTGACATGACTTTTTGATCTTGAGGGAATAATTTGGCTGCTGCACTCCTGACACTCATCATTTCTGTGAGCCACATCTATGTGCATGGGTCTTAGGGGGTACAGTTCCCTTGAGGAGAAGAGACTCACACTAACAACACTGCTCTTCCCAAGGGGGCCGTCTCAGACCCTGGAGGCTGAAAAATAAACCGGAGGATGCTTCTGAAGATTCCCTCCTCCCTCTCCCTATTCTCTTTGGTAACCACCAATCTAATCTCTGTATGTATGTGTTTATTGCTGTTGCTGTTGTCTCCCAGGTCCCCTGATATCCTAGGCAGCATATGCTTCTGAAAGAGAGAATGGGAGAAGAGTATGTGGGGAGTTTCTGTCCAAAATCTTTTTCCTCAGTTGTACTTTCTTATTATTTTTCCTAAAACGAAACAGCATCCTACCTCTTTCTTTGCCCCTCTCAGCCAACAGATGCATCATGCCAGTCCTCTTTCCCATCATTGGTGATTGCTATCTCATCCTTCCCTGATGTCCTAAGATGGTGAGGGTCAGTGTCTTTAATCATGCAAAACTGATCATGAATGGAAAGTTGGAGTGTAATTAACAATAGTGAGCAAATTTTTCCTCCTATAGGTCAGATTCAAAGTCACATTATCTCAATTTTAACAAGAAAGAGGAAAGGAAAGAAGGAAGAAAGGATGGAAGTGATAGAGAATGGGAGGGAGGAAGGAAGGAACAGAGGAAGGGAGGAAGGAAGAGAGAGAGGGAGGGAGGGTAGGAGAGAGAAAGGATAGAGGGAGGAAGGAAGAAAGGAAAAACTGAAACTCAGAAAACTCAGGGTAGGACACTCCAAAGGTAACCTTACCTACACCCAAGAAGGGAATGGTTTGGCATATTTCTCTCCCTATCTGGAATCAAAGAATAAATGTTTGGAGTGATGGATGAGAGAAAATCCTTCGTCAGCTGCTGAAGGAAGGAGAGAGATGGAGAAGGTGGAGCACTTGGAGTCTTTTCTTTCTGAATTACACTCAGATAGCTTCTCAGAGACAAATGATCACCAATGCATTGTTTGCTCTCTACCTTATATTTTTAAAGATTAGCTGTTTTCATGTAAATCTCCTCTGACTTGACTTTGTCCACAGCTTCACAAAGGGAAGTGACACACTCAATGGCTCTACTTCAGTGATGTCTTAAAATTTATTTTTAAAAATTATTTATATATTTACCTGGTTTAAAAACTAAGTAATAGGGGCTGGCCCCATGGCATAGTGGTTAAGTTCAGCCCACTCCACTTTGGCACCCCAGGTTTTCAGGTTTGGATGCCAGGTGCGTTTCAAAGCACCACTTGTCAGCCATGCTATGATGGCAACTCACATACAAAATAGAGGAAGATTGGCACAGATGTTAGCTCAGGGTGAATCTTCCCCAAGCAAAAAGAGGAAAATTGGTGACAGATGCTAGCTCAGGGCAAACCATCCTCAGAAAAAGAAATTACTAAATAATAAATGAAGGTATAAACTGAAAAGTATTTATAATATTTTGAAGTTTTTCAAGAGTCCTTGTAGCTAGGATCAGAGCTGATTTGCCCAAAGTTTCAGAGGAAAACATGACTCAGAGATTTAAGAGAATTCTTTAAGCTGAGCCAAACAGAGCTTATAAATGCAATGTTTTCATTTCTAGCTAAAATTCTCAACATAATATGATGGTGTAAGCAACTATAAGCACAACCGTCTCTTGGAGAATAGACATGGCAGGGAAAGGGACAACTACTTATTTGACAGCAAAACTAATGAAAGCATAGAGAGTCTGGTTGACTCTCCCTGCCCCTTCTCACTTGCCTCAACCTTGGAAAACAAAATACAGTGAAGAATATTACAGATTTATACAACGAAAAGTAAAAATGATATTTTATAACTCCAATTCCACGGTACAAAGATAAAATTTAAATATATCCCCATCAGTTCTATTGTTCAGATCCCAGCATAGATAGAGAAGAGGTGTGATTGTTCCTTGTCAAGAAAAGAATGCCAAGGGGCCGCTAAACTGAGCTCATCCAGCCAGCTGTGTAAACGCCCTGAAATAACATCTGGAGCGAATGGTACAAACAACAGGTGGACTTGAAGGAACAAGACCTAGTGATCAAGAAACAAGTGAGAATAAGTCTCAGTGCAGAATATCATGTTTATGATACCAGTGACCCATACTTTCTCATTTATTTGTTCTAGGTGGAGAGGAATGGACAATATAAATTCTCACATTTCTTCTCCATTCTTAGAGTTCTCTATGTGAGTTAGCTCAGTGGATAGAGCTGAGTTTCGGTTTCTTCTCCATAAAACTACCTGGCCCCACCATTTTCACGGCTACACCACTCATGAACCAGCAGTGTCCTAAAAGTTTGTGACTGGACACGAGGAATAGTATACATAGAGGGAAAGGAGAAACGTTCAGGTGCAAATCCATCCCTGCCACATTGAGTCTGGCAGCATGCTGAGAACATTCATGTAGAAAAGGATATAATATCTTATATGACATGGATACTGAATCTAGAGTCCTAGTGGAATGATAAAAGTCATACACAAGAGGATTAAAGACAAGGCTACAGCCAGCAGGTGGACCTGGGAACCAGAATGTTTTGGCTCTCACGTTACCACACACAACAGGGTGACCATCTCCAAGGACCCTCCTCTCTGGGCTGCAGTCCACTCATTTTAGACGAGGTTATTGAAGCAGAACTTCCAGATCCAGTTTCCACTCTGATAAACTATGATGCTCGCTGAACACTAAGAATTCAGGACTAGTTCACTAGCCCGTGACTATAACATATGGCTTAGCCTTCATAAATGAATAAAGAAGTATGGTTGCTATTGAAAAACACACAGAGGAGGATGCCAAGCATGAACAAAGTACTTAGACAAGAAGGAGCCTGGATTCCACGCCAAACAAGGAAAGCTGCCTAAACTGACCCCAGCCATTAGATTCTCAAAATGTTAAATGTGCATAGGGGATTAATAACATATATAGTTTACTAAGGAGTTTAAACATATGGGGTGTAAATGTGGAATGCTTTTATGGTTACTGCCATAAACTGTGCTGTCTTTACTCCCTCCCTTTCCACTGGATAGCCAACTTTCCTAATTACTCTCAGTCAGAGTCCCTAATTTGTGAGGCATTTTTAGTTACTAAAAGTGTTCTCTGGTTATTAAGACTGTTTACTTTTCCTTTGATAGTAGTAATGTATAATTTGCACACAAATGCCCATTTAAGTTTCACTCACATATTATGTCAATGCTCTTTTTTTTGTAACCCCTGCCAACAGCCAGTGTTAGATTTGGTTGAATAGCTTAGAGTAGAAGGGAGAGATCCTGGTTGCCCCTCTAGGCCCCTCCTCTTCTCTGTCTCAAATCCTTCTAATATTGGAGAGGTAAGGAAGTAGACCAACAACATGCTGGTAAGTTTGCAATCTCTTCTTGGTTAGTGCTAACTTCTGCTCTAGCTCTTTGTGTAATTAATTTCGATAGGAGTAACCACTTCCCTAAGCCTTGGCCACCCACTCAGCTTCATCTTGCAGTCAACTCCTAGCGGGTGGCTTGTACTAAATTCCTGATATCCAAAACTCTTTGCCCAGTGACCTAGTATAGTCCCTAATATCATCTTTCCTCCATGACCCTATTCTGGGGCCTATACCCACAATTGGATCCATCTCCATATCTCCGGGAATGCAGTAATTCAAGGAAGCAGGGTCCGTCTCTTCTCCCCCTGGAGGCCCCACCATATCTTCTCTCCTAAAGCTCCATCCCTAACTCTGTTAGCATGCTGCTGGTCAACAAGCCAAGTGGATCAGTGGACATCCATCTAGGAAACCAAAAGTCAGTCACCTTTTCTACTAGTAGACTTGAGCTCCTTGAAGTCAGGAGCTCTATATTATTCATGGTTTTATTCTCAAATCCTAGGATACCTACTGGAAAAAGAGCAGTAAAAACTGAGGACTAGAGAGGATGGGGAGATAGTCCTGTTTCTTTTAACGTAACACATCTCAGCTATCCTTGTTGGAGGAGAAAAGGTTCTTTCAGAAAGTTTACATTTAGAATGAGCTCTGAGTATATAGGAAAAATCCCACTGATAAACTTAAAACTATACTTTTATAGAGAGATTCTGTCAAACAGATTTTGCAGAATCTGCAAAGAAATGCTAAGCAAAGCAATTGGAACTTGATATAATACTTGTTATGAGGAGTCAATGTGCCTTAAGTAGGAGAATGATGGAGTAAAAGCTGTATCCAGGACAATCCATCTTGCAGGGAATTCAGGACACTTTGGCGGAGAGAGAAACCGGATAACAATTTGGAAGTAGCTTCAATAGTGCATCTATTAATTCCTCCACTTGACATTCAATTTTTATCACTCTGTCTTCCAAGCAGTATCCTAGGCTTTAAGAATACAACCGTAAATAACATAGAGCTCCTCTCTTCAAGGAGCTCAGATGTAATAGTAGAAAGACATAAACATATATATCATGAAGCATTTTGGTAAGTGTCATTAACATAGACTACTCAAAGTGCTTTAAGGAAGCACCAATGATGAAAGATTTGACAATTGAGAAGCAGAGAAAAGTTTCACAGAGGAAGTCAAACTCAACATGAGTCTTGATGGATCAAAATGAGTTTTTAGGTAGCAATAAATAAAGTGTTTGCAAAGGCATGGAGGCATGAAATGAAAACTGTGAGGAGTTCTGTATAGCCACGTTACCAGAGCTTGGTAGGGGATGATGCATAAGACTGAAAGGGTAGGGGGCATCCAGATTGCGAGGGATCTTACATGCTCTACTAAAGAGTTTGGACTTGGTCATCTAGAGAGCCTGGTTTATAGAAACACTAAAGGTCTCAATTCTTCATCTGTGTCTTGAAGCTAATAATATCTACTTTGCAGGTTTTTTGTCAAGAATAGATAATACATGTGAAATGTAATTTAAATATATTTATAACATAACTACTGTGAAGTTCCTGAAATCCCAGTGAATTTTAAATATTATTTTTCAGTAATATAGAATCAATAGAGAATTTTAATTTTAGAAATATCATGAAAAAATGAGAAGAGTTATAACTGAGTATAAATGTGACCAATTAGTTTCAGAGAGCTGTTGCATTAGCCAAGGTAAACGATGATCAGGATTTATTTTAAATTGTGGCAATAGGGGCAGAAAAGAGGAACCTAATCAAGAAAATTTTCTAGGATAAAATCAGAAGAATTTTTCAAAAGATTGACATGGGCCAGGGAAAGAGAGAGAGGGAGAAGGAGTCGTCAAACATGAATCCTTATTTCTAGTATGGGGAACCTGAAGAGTGATGGCATAATGAACAAAAGAGATGGTGCTGACGACCTGGACCAGGATGGCAATGGGAGAATGAAAGTGAAAGATGAATGATTAAGAAATTTCTTTTTACAGTTTGAAATGTGCATTTCTCTGTGTATGTGTGTGTGTGTAAATACATGCATGAAAATAAAATTGCCAGTAAGTAAACACTCCAATAGAATAATATTTATCACTGAATGGGAAAAATTCAGGTGATTCTTATTTTCTTCCTAATACTTCAATTTTTCTAGTTTTTCTCAACTAACAACATATTTCTGACCTGAAAATGAAATAAATAAATATTTTAGTAGCAAAATAAAACAATCTCTTTTTTTTCTTTTGCTGAGAAAGATTCACGCTGAGCTAACAACCGCTGCCAATCTTCCTCTTTTTGTATGTGAGCTGCCACCACAGCACGGCCACTGACAGACAATGATGTAGGTCCATGCCCAGGAACCAAACCGAGGCTGCTGAAGTGGAACATGCCAAATTTAACCAGTAGGCCACTGGGGCTGGCCCTAAAACAATCTCTTGTGATATTAAAAGTGCATTTATTATAAAATATTTGGTGACAGAAAAATTTATATTTAAAAAGTCGTTAGTAATCTGATATCTTGGGTACATATACTAGATTATATTGAATACTAGATTTTGCATCCTATCTCTTCTTTACTTTATATTGTGTCAAAACAATTTCTCATGTATTTTAATGTGTAGTGTATTAACCTAATTCTTAATGATGAATATATTCAATATTTCCATTTTTAGATAAACTTCAAAGAAAGAAACCTGCAAGAATTGGAAATTTACGTAAAATTCAAGTCTTGATCATCATCTTCATCAGTCTTAACTTTAACTATAGAACTCTGACTATCCCCTGAGGCTTACTTTTCTGATCAGTTTAGATTGAAGCACAAATCCATAACAGTTGTTTTCCTTTCAAACATCCAATCCATCCCAAAATTTCCTCCTGAATATCCAAGCCTGAATTCACTTTTCACTCTAAATTAACTCCCCTCTTACCCTACATTGAGCAAGATCTCTCCTACTCTGTCGATGATACTCAGGATGAAGAAGTCTCCATGAAGTGTCTCTAACCAGTCCTGTGCTGGAACCTGTAAAAAAGGAAACATATTCACTCTATCCCCACTTTCTGATAACTGATGGCACTCAGTTACATCTTCTCAGGACATATTTTTATTTTTAAATTTCAGAACCTAAGCTACAACAAAGGAACACTTTGTAATCTTCCTCACTATGTCGGTAGACTTTTGTCTATCACACACCCCTTTCACTACAATATCATCTTTCAAAAATCCGGGCTTTACCCAAGGATCTCAATTTTAACCACTACCGTGTGCTGGCCTTACGTCTGTCTTCTATAAACAAAGTTGCCTATAACATTGAAATTCCTTGGGAAATGAGTTGTCAAAACTCCTCAAGGCATTTTTACAAAAGAAGAGTAAAGATGGGATCCATTCTACAAGATATTAAGACCTAAAACAAGATAATATTAATTAAAACGTAACTCATTCAATTGAAAAGAATGGAGGAATAGACCATGTATTTACGGGAACTTGGAGACCAAGTAAAACCAATTCTGGATGATTATCTCACAGCATGTAAACATGAACTCTGTAAGAATATAGGTCTAAATGGCAAATATAAAACTCTAATAAACAGGACCAGTTACATAATTTGTGGGGACCAGGGAAAAATAAAAAAGCAAGATCTCTTATTCAATATTATTAATAATTTCAAGATGGTGAAAGCAAAACGTTAAATAAAGCATGGGGCCTTACTGAGCACACAGCCCTGCGGGACTGCATAGGTCACATGCCCATGAAGCTTGCCTTGTAATAGAAGAATATTTTAAGTAATTTTATTTTGACTTGAGGGCAAAATAACTTATAAACAAGACCTCAAAGAAACAAAACATAGAGAGGAAAATCTCTGGTCATGACTTCATCAAAACGATTGAGTGCTAGACAACTGAGGAAACTAGCTAAAATTGAGATGGGTGATATTTTGAAAGAATGGAGAACACAGTGCAGTTATCTCTAGAACTAGAGAGCCTCAGTTTGAATTCTAGTTTCACAATTTATTTCAAAACAGGGAAATTTAATGGTGACTATAGTTAATAATACGATACTGAATACTTGAAAGTTACTGAGAGTGGATCTTAAGCATTCTCACCACACACACACAAAAAAGAGTCCACAATGGGAGATGATGGATGTGTTAATTATCTAGATGGTAGTAATCATTTCACAATGTACATGTAAATCAAAACATCAAATTGTACACTTAAATATATATAACTATATTTTCAACTATTCTTCAATAAAGTTTGGGGAGAAAAGCAGCAAGATTTAGTTAATTCCTTTGAGCTTCAGTTTGTGGTAAAGCAGGTATGATTTTAGTACTTCCCCCACTGGATGTCTGAAAGAATTAAATGAGCTAATACATGTAAAAAGAAGCTCAGACAATAACTTATACAACGAGCACACAATAAATGCTTTTTCTTTCTGTTATATTCCTAACATATTATATAACGAGGAATTATTAATGTGATGAATATATAATCCTTCAAAACAACAAGAATAGACCTCGATAGAAAGATGGGTAAAGTACATGGCATTTATAACTGTTATTAGAAAGCTTGAATAAATGTAACATCCCCATATTGATATTCTTTGCATGAAGCAGACAGAATATTTTTTCCCTAAAGGATAAAGCAAGAAGCAAGGATACACATTGGAGAGACCAGTCTCATGCTCCCAGAGAGAAATGGGAGCTTTGGGATACCAAAATTAAAGAAAATAATTTATTGTTATTACCAACAGTGAACAGTCAGATTTAGAAGGAACAAAAGCAATACTACTTCTCTCTATTCCCCTTTCTTTGTTTTTCATAGAACCACAGTAATAAATGAGTAGAATATTAAAGACGGTAATCTTTCTGTGCAGATCCTGGGAATGTGACTGGCCCTCAGTCCTTAACTGCCACTGATAAATTTCTTCCCGTTTTATACACAGAGTTTTCCAGGGAAGTCCCCACAATGAGAATGTGTATCAATACCTCTGTCCTAGGAAATAATAGATAATTTAACTAAGAAAACATATGAGACCCTTGAGACTTGTACTGTCCATGGTCCTGAAAAAAAGGACAAATCATAGTAAGGAAAGAAAACAGGAACAATGAAAAAAATGAAACCTAGATAGGAATTCCCCAAGGGGTATTCTGTCATGTTGCAGGTATAGAAATGTATCCTGTTTATTCTTACAACAATCCCTCTCAGACCCAGGGGACACACTCCCTCAGGATTTGTATGTCTGGAGATCTCTGGCTCATAAAAGGCAGGCAGAATTTTAGAAATAGAGAAAGAAGTGTTTGAAGATGAAGAGTTTATGCTACAATCCCAATATGAACTATCACTTCAAATATTTTTCTACTATTTTTAATTATTTATATTAATCATTTAATGGTTATATATTCCCACTGGGAATATAAACCTGAAAAGATTTCTTATCTATGAATTTGAACACTCAGTCAGGTAAGAGAATGAAATAGGAGACAGGTGGAACAGTTGCCGATATATTTTGTCTGCTTGCTAGTATTAAAATTTAATACCCAGGATTCAGAGCTAGTTTTCATGTCTGATGATGGACTTCTAATTGTTTTTGCAAGTTATGAATGCTCTTTACTTCCTACAATTTTATTGCCATATCCCATTCTCAATTCAATGGGTTGAACATGCTTGGTTCTCTAGATATTCTCCAAAGTAAATACATAATCTCCAAATAATGAAATTTCAGAAATTGCAGTGTAGTAAATCACTTAGCGTGGACAAATCTGATTGCTAATTTTCTTTAAATATTAGGAAAAATTTTTCCCTAAATTAATATTTTTATTTTTTTATTGAGGTTATATTGGCTTATAACATTGCATAAATTTCAAGCGTAGTTTATTTTATTTCAGTTTCTGTATAGTCTGTAGTGTGTTCACCACCAATAGTAGAGTTTTATCTGTCACCATGCTTATGTGCCCCATTATCCTTTTTGCCCTCCACCTACCCACTTCTCCTCTGGTAACCTTTAATCTATTCACCTATCTATGTGCTGCTATTTTTCTTTTTTGTGTGTGTGAGGAAGATTGGCCCTGAGCTAACATCTGCCAATCCTCCTCTTTTTACTGAGGAAGACTGGCCCTGGGCTAACATCCATTCCCATCTTCCTCTACTTTATATGGGACGCTGCCACAGCATGGCTTGACAAGCGGTGTGTCGGTGCGCGCCCGGGATCCGAACCGGCGAACCCCGGCCCGCGGCAGCGGAGTGCGCACACTTAACCACTTGTGCCACCGGGCCGGCCCCTCTATGTGCTTCTTAATCCCAAATTAATTGACAGTACAATTTTTTTTGTGGGTCAGAGAACCAAAAATTCTATTTGACATATCATTTTCATCCTGAACAGGAGTGGCAAATTTTAACAATATATAAAACACACATGGATATCAAAGAAAACTTCTCTGAATTGCTTGAAACCAGCCTTTCATGGAGGCGTAGTAGAGGCTAGATAATTTTTCAAAATTTCCTCCAACTATAAAGCTTAGAATCTCATCGGCTCCCTAGAAGTGTTCCCTAGTCAAATTACTCTTTTGTTCTTGTCATGTCGAATCTTCTTTCTCTTTTAGGGATTTTTCAAATTTTGCATGATTCCCCTTCTATGGGAAGCACTCCAATATCTTCATCCATATCAGGTTTCCTCATACTTATTATTACTCTCTCCCTGTCTATTTTTCTTTAAGTAAAAGCCCTTCAGGTGGTTTCTTACTAGGTCAAGAGATAGCAGTGTGTTGGGGTACTTAAAAATTTGCCCTCTGTTAGGGGTGGCTTAGGAAGATGAAAGGAAAGTTGTATCAGAAGGTAGATGTTCACAAGTCAGAGAGACGGTATACTGGCAACATGCTGTGAATCCCTAGGAGAAAGAAAAATATTAGTGATCAACTTAATGTAAAAAATATTTGAGTCACAGTCCATAACCAACATGTAACCCTAATATTTAATACTTTAATGGTCCAAATACTTACAACCTCTGAGGTTGGGACTATGTAAAACAACAATGTTCTCCCTCAAAATATTGTTGTCTATGTAGGAAAATCCTAGGCTGAAAAGACTCTGATTCCCATCAGAGAGAGTATTTCATATATTATTTTGTCTTTTTTTAAGTGATGCTGAATCAAACATCAGTTACTGAATTTCTCCTCCTGGGAGGAACAGACATCCAAGTACTGCAACCTTTTCTCTTTGTGGTTTTCCTCGCAATTTACTTTGTCACTGTGGCTGGGAATGGAGCCATCCTGATGATTGTCATCTCTGATCCAAGACTCCATTCACCTATGTATTTCTTCCTGGGCAATCTGTCATGTCTAGATATCTGCTACTCCACAGTGACACTGCCAAAGATGCTGGAGAACTTCCTCTCTACGCACAAAGTAATTTCTTTCTTGGGATGCATAAGTCAGCTTCACTTCTTCCACTTTCTGGGCAGTACTGAGGCCATGTTGTTGGCCGTAATGGCCTTTGACCGCTTTGTGGCTATCTGCAAACCACTTCGTTACCCTCTTATCATGAATCATCAGCTCTGTACCCAGATGGCTGTCACTATCTGGACCATTGGCTTTTTCCATGCCCTGCTGCACTCCATAATGACCTCTCGCTTGGACTTCTGTGGTTCCAACCATATCCATCACTTCTTCTGTGATGTTAAGCCATTGCTGGAGTTGGCCTGTGGGAACATTGAGCTCAACCAGTCACTGCTCAATACTGTCACAGCGACACTTGGCATGGCCCCATTCTTTCTAACACTTCTCTCATATTCCTACATTATCATCTATCTTTTCTTCAAGACCCACTCTTGCAGCATGCTTCACAAAGCACTGTCCACTTGTGCCTCCCACTTCATAGTAGTTATTCTTTTCTATGCTCCTGTTGTCTTTACCTATGTTCGTCCTGCTTCAGGCAGCTCCATGGACCAGGACCAGGTCATTGCCATCACGTACAGTGTCGTCACTCCTGTGCTAAACCCACTGATCTATACTTTAAGGAATAAGGAAGTAAAGGGAGCCTTGAGTAGAGTGACCAGGATGAGCCTCTAACTTGAAGAAATCTGCAGAACTCTTCTGAGGCATAAATAAACAGGCAATGAGAAAGATGAGATGTGAAATTGTACTGCTTCTCAAATTGTTTACAATATGTATAACAGAGGGAACTGAAAAAATGAAAAATAAATGGGAATGACCATTCCAGTTGTGTCAAACAACGCATTCCTAGGTAATATATGGAAAACTTGAACAAATGGGGAACTAGCCATGGAATCCTAATGTTAAATTTGTTTTTGGAATATCAGTTGATGAAACTTATTTGTTATGTATTTTTATGTGTTCTTGAATGAAATCAGATATAGAAATATGGCTATAGTATCCACGTATTTGGTAGTTGGATAATACTGAGGCCTGTTTACCTGTGTGATCCCTCTAAGTTAAAATTTTAATACAAGCAATGAAATTATTATGCTTTTATATATTAAAGATTTGAATTTAAGGCTATGATTATTCAATTGGAAAAGTAAATGTTAACTCACATATGAGTTAAAGGAAATTTTTAAGCAGTATGTCATGATTTCTTTTTCTCCAAGCAGGGAGGCAAGTAAGTAATTAAACCAAATAATATAATAATCACTAATTAACAGAGATAAAATAACCAATGGTTTATATAAGAGTTTTGGAACCTCTATGTCCATAGATGTTTTATAAGTCAACTGGACAAACTTTCAAGGATTACTGGAAAATATTGTTAAAAGAAGATGCAGTTTGAAAAAAACCTCAGGAACCCCTTTCTAGCTCTTTAGTGTGTTATTTTCTCCTCAGTCTTTGGTCATGGAAAATTATGAGTTTGAAAACACTTCCTATATTTTTTGTTTTGTTTTTCTACTTCAATATTTATTTTCACAGAGTGTGATGTGCTATAATACAATATAACACCAATGAAATGTAAAGAATTCATCAAAATTTTGTCTTGTTTGTCTTACTCATAACCAAACTCATACTAAGTGAAAGCTATTAAATCATAATTGCTGGGGTATTTATGGAGCAAATACACAGGAATACTATGTTCCTTATTTTCTAAGATTCTAGAAATGGCTGCTGGGTCTTGAAGGACGGTAGGTGCCAGCATTATACCTATTTAGAGGTACAGACAGACAAGACTGCGAAAGGATACTTTGAGTTCATAAACTGACTGTTCAAAGTCTCTGCATGCACTCTTGCAAACCCAAAAAATTTGGTTCTACGCTCACCCCTATGCTTCTTCTATCTTCTAACTCCACCCTCTTTTGTCCCTCAATTCCAGTTTTGTTTATAAAAGAATATGTGTGTGGAGAAGGCATCTTCTACCTTGAACTGTCTCAGACCAGCATTTCTGTTGATCACAATTTTTTAAGTAATCCAGGCTGTACGGATGCTGTGAACTATAGAGGAGCACATGGATTCTAGTTATTTTTTGCTTCATAGCACCAAAACGTAGAAACTTAAAACATGTATTTAATTAAATAGCATTATTCTATGGGTTAGAAATTGGGAAGAAAACAGCCAGGAAGAGTTAACTCTGCTTGATAGTGTCTCCAACCTCAGCTGGGATGACTTGAACAGCTGGGCATGGGATAGCTGAGAGCTGACAAAGTCTCTCTATTTCTCTTTCTTCAGTTTCTCCATGTGTCTATCAAGTGCTTTCAGCAGGGAGGCCTGAGGGTAAACTTTTTACATGGGCACCAACAGACCAAGGCAAAAGCTACCAGTCGTCTCACAGACAAACACAAGGACCAGTATTAACATCACTTTTACCATACTCTATTGCTCAAAATAGTCACCAGCCAACCAAGCTTCATAGAGAGAGCATATAATCCCTACCTCTCATTGGAAAGAGTGTCAAAGATTTTGTGAACATCCTTAATCCACCACTGTCCTAACTCTGACTAGTAATAATTTACATTGTCCCCACATACAAAGTACACATACTCTCCCTCCAAATAATCCTAAAATCTCATCCCATAATAGCATCAGTTCAAAGTCTAGGTCTTTTCATCTAAATCTGGTCAAAGTAGAGATGGGGCTTCTCGGGTATGGTTCCTCAAGTATGGTTTTTTTGCTCTGAAGAACTTTGAACTAAAGAGTCAAGTTATCTGCCCATCACACACTCAACACACAATGGTAGGATAGTATAGGATGACCACAATAGAAAATCTCATTCCAAAAAGGAAAATATGAGGCACATAATGGAATGTAGGAGTTGTGAATCCCAACTAGGGACATTTTTCTAGCTCTGTCCCATGAAGCCCAAGGTGATGAAATTGAAAATGATAATGCCAATGAAATTCTTTTAAAAATATTTTAGGGTCTTAACGATTCTTATTGTGATTTACTCAGTTAGACAAATGCCATACTCAAAAATCTCTATGAGGCAGGCCTTTCTCTGGCTGGGACTAAGAGTCAGGTTATTGTCACACAACAATCTTAAAATTCCTAGAAACAGTTTCATGTAGTTATCTATACGTATATACAAGGCAAGTCCTTAAGATTCTTAGGGGCTTTCTGCTCCAGCATAGAGCATCTAGGAAGCCTGAGCTTATGATTTTTAGAAGCTATTCTAGGATTCCATTTTATTTTTCTGGGGTTTCAATAAAGGATCTTACACGCACATCCTTGAGATCTTCGCCTAAAGCTATGCTTTACTAAAAAGATAGGACAAATAATGATCTACGTTATATTTACCTCCCACAAAACTAACTCTACAATAGCTTCTTCTATAAGCTACAACTTGATTTAAGTTGCACTACGGGGAATTCTGGGATGGCTTGTTTGCCTGCTTACGGAAAGGAAGTACAGGGGACATCAGTTGCCTTTCTCACAGCCAGTGTAGGGAAAGCAATGTCAGTCTCTGCAGAAGATGCTAAGAAAAGGAGATGCTCAGAGTTCTCACAAAGAAGGATCATGAATCATGAAGGCACGATGAACGCACTGGGGAGGAAGGGCGAGAGGAGCTCATTCTTGAACACACTCTGCAAACTCCCAGAATTGACTAAGGGACACTTCTGGGAGGCTAACCTCAAGGTCAAGTTTGGTAACCCTTTATATCATTGTGGGTTTGGTCACATATACACTCCACTTTGCATCAGTAATTCTACTTGGAAAAGAAAACACACATTCCCATGAGTCTCCCATGTTGCTAGGATATTTCACATGCCAGAGCCCAGTAATGTTACTGATTATCTGTTCCCCACACCCCACCCCAGCATCTTAGACTGCTTACATACAAGGAATCTTTAACAACAGTATACCATGAACCTAACTTGGAATATTGTTTTATTGCATATCTTCCAAAGCTTCTTGAGAATTACTAATTCATTTTCACACCAAAAAGACAGTATTCTAGACAGCAGGAATTCACCAAGATATATCACAGATTTTTGTGGTTTTTATTGGAAAGTTACAGAGCCCTGCCATTTAGCTTTTTTCTTCACTAGACTATAAGCTAACAGCAAACAATATCCAGGGCCGGTAGTATATCTTATTCATCTTTTTTTTCAAAGTACATTATAGATGTTTCATAAATGGTTAGAGAAAGAATGAATAGAAATGCAAGAATGGATGAATGAATGAACAAATATAGTCACTTGATTCATAATCCCTGGCCTTCTGAAAATGTATTAAACAATGTCAAGTGGAAAGAAAACACCACAGTTCAAACAATAGAGAAAATTAGAAGAAAGTCGATCCTCGTTATTTGTGCATTCAGTATTTGTGAAATGACCTACTGTCTAAAATTTATTTGTAACCCCAAAATCAATACTCACAGCATCTTCCCAGTCATGCATGGACATGCGCAGGCACAAGTGGCAAAAAAATTTGAGTCATGTGACTGGTGTGTTCCTAGCTGATGTTTAACAAAATGAAGCTCTGCCCTCTTGTTTCAGCTCCCATACTGTAAACAAGTGTCCCTTTCATCACATACTTAGTGCCATGTTTCTCACAATTTGGGTTTGGGGTATTTTTGGTAATTTCTCTGTTCAAAATGGTCATCACATGTAGTGCTGAAGTGTGTCTAATGTTCCCAAGTGCAAAAGGGTTGACATGTGCTTTACAGAGAAAATGCATGTGTTAGATTAGTTTTCTTCAGTCTTGAGTTAGAGTGCTTTGGCTGTGAGTTCAATGTTAACGAATGAACAAAATATATTAAATAACACATTTTTATCCAGAAACACACTTAAAACAAGATTATATCTTGATCAACGGAAATGTGACCAGAGTCTCTAAGGAATCTACCCCTGAATTTCACGTAGAGCAAGAGGGAGAATTCAGTATTCCCTATTTCCATGGCAACTTTATATAAGTAACCTACCTACTGCAAATAATAAGAATCAGCTCTTCCTCACTTTACAATGAAAATTCTGAGGCTCATGAAAGTAAAATGACTTGTACAAAGTTATAGAGTAGATTGGTCATTCAACCAGGAATAAAACCCTGGCCTGGTTTAGTGTTTTCGTGCTATATGTTCAGTTTCTTGGATGCAATAAGAAAAGAAGAAACACAAAGGGGCAAGGAGGAGGAAGACATGGCTTGAGACAAGCTTTTGGAGACTTTCCATTTTCAAACAGAGTTGGTCGCAAAGCTGCACTCCTGTTAGAGCATTTAAAGTATTATCTTCAGAGTAAAAAAAATAACATATTCTCTGTAATGATGGTTCCTCAGACTTGAGGGGCTCTTTCTCTCTTGTCACAAACTCTATACTGGAAAGATTTCCTCAAGCCCTCATTATGAACTCAGGCAAATTGCTGCAATTTCTTCCATCTTTTGCCTGACTCTCTTTACTCTCACATAGGAAGGCCTTTCTTAAAGTCGGAGAGGAAATGTTTGTTTCCAACAACAGCAAAAGAAGTCAGCATTAGACGCACTTATATTAATAAAAGTCATTACTGATTGTACAGGACCCTGTGTGAGGATGAACCTTGTTCAGCAGCTATGGATTGAGGAATATGACATCTTAAGGACTTCTAGAAGCCATAACCTCAGAGCTGACATTTCAGAGAGAAGAGGAGAAAACTTGACCCCACCAGCCTTCTCCCTACACAGACATGCAGATGTGGTCCCTCTTCAGGGAACTGGCCACTCTGGTACGGCTCTTCGACCCCAAGGGAATAGTGTGACTGCTGTGCTCCTGACACCAATCATTTCTGTGAGTCACCTCTGTGTGCATGGGTCTTAGGGGGTACAGTTCCCCTGAGGAGAAGAGACTCACATCAATAACACTCTCCTTCCCAGAGTGACCATCTCAGAGCCTGGAGGCTCATGGGCTGAAAAATAAACTGGAGAATACTTCTGAAAATTCCATGGTGTCTCGGAGCCCCTGACACCCTAGGCAGAATGTGCTTCCTAAAGAGAGAATGAGAGAAGAGGACATGGGGAGCTTCTCTCCAAAACGTCCTTCCCCAGTTGGACTTTCTTGCTCTTTTTCCTAAGCCAAGAACTGCATCCTACCACTTCATCCCACAGAGCCAACTGGTGAATCATTCCAGTCCTCTTTCCCATCATTGGTGAGTGCTACCTACTTCTGCCTGGATGCACAAGATGGTGAGGGTCAATGTCTGATCTTGCAAAACAGATTAAGAATGGGAAGTTGGAGTGTAATTAATGATAGTGAGACAGTTTTTCACTCTTATAGGTCAGAATCAAGTCTCGTCATCCCTATTTTGAAAAGGAAGGAAAGAAGGAATGAAAGAAGGAAGGAAGGAAGGAAGGAAGGAAGGAAGGAAGGGCAGAATGAAGAATAAAAAAGTGAAACTCAGAAAAATCAGGGTAGAACACTCCAAAGGTAACTTGGAGCTATACTCAACAGGAGAATTGTTTGGAGTATTTCTCCCCCTCTCTAGAAATGAAAATAAGTGTTTGGAGTGATGGATGAGAAAAAAATCCTTCAGCACCTGCTGAAGGTGGGAGAGAGATGGAGAAGGTGCAACACTTGGATTCTTTTATTTCTAAATACAGTCAGACGGCTTCTCCGAGACAGCTGATCACCAACCCACTGTTTGATCTTTACCTTATATTTTTAAAGATCAGCTGTTTTCATGTATACCTCCTCTGACTCATCTGTCCACAGCTTCACAAAGGGAAGTGACACAATCAATGGCTCTTTCTCAGTGGTAACTTAAAATTCATTTTAAAAAATTATTTACCTATTTTAAAAATTAAATAATAAATGAAGACATAAAACTGAAAAATATTTATAATATTTTGACATTTTTTTTTAGGAAGATATGCCCTGAGCTAACATCTGTTGTCAATCTTCCTGTTTTATTTTTTTCTTTTTTCTCCCCAAAGCCCCAGTACATAGTTGTAGGTCCTTCTAGTTCCTCTATGTGGCACTTGGCCTCAGCATGGCTTGATGAGTAGTGAGTAGGTCCGCACCCAGGATCCAAACCAGTGAATGCGAGCTGCCAAAGCCAAATGTGTGAACTTAACCACTATGCCACCAAGCCGGCCCCCGTTTTGACATTTTTAGAGAGTGCATTTAGCTAGGATCAGACCTGATTCATCCAAATTTAAAGAGGAAAATTTGACTGCAATAATTAAGTGAATTTTCTAAGGTGAGTAGAAGAGAGCTTATAGATGTGATTTCTTAATTACTAGCTAAAATTCTAGGCGCAAATATTATGCTGCAAGCAACTATAAGCACAACATCCTGTTGGAGAATGGGCAGGGCAGGGAAAGGGGCCACTACTTATTTGAGAACAAAACTAATGAAAGCACAGAGGATCTGCTTGACTCTCTTGGTACCTTCTCACTTACCCCAGTACTGGAAAAATAAAATACAATGAAAAATATCACAGATTTTATACAGAGAAAAGTAAAAATGGTATCTTATAATACCAATTCCAGGGTACAAAGATAAAATTCAAATATGCCCCCATCAGTTCTGTTGTTCAGATTCCAGCTACACACAAAGAGATGTGATTGCTCCTTGTAGAGAAGAGAACGCTGAGGAACTGCTCACCTGAGCTCATCCAGGCAGCTGTATAAATGCCCTGAAATAACCACTGGAAGGAATGGTATTAAATACAGGTGAAGCTGATGGAACAAGATCTGGTGGTCAAGGAACAAGGGAGACCAAGCCTCAGGGCAGGTTTTCATGTTTATGATGTTAGTGATCTATACTTTTTCATTTATTCAGTCAAGGTGGAGAGGACTGGACAACGTAAATTCTCACATTTCCTTTACATCCATAGAGTTCTCTATGTGAGTTAGCTCAGTGGATAGAGCTTAGTTTCAATCTCTTCACATAAAACCACCTGGCTTCACCATTTTTAAGGCTACACCACTCACTGACCAGCAGCACCCTAAAAGTGTGTGGTTGAACACAAGGTGGAAAAGTATAAGTGGAAGGAAAGTAAAAGTTTTCAGGTGCAAGTCCATCTCCACCATTCTGATCCAGCAGCATGCTGAGAACATAGATGTAGAAAGGATATAGGATCTTATGAAACATGAATGCTGAATCTAGAGTCCTACTGGAAGGATAAAGTCATTCACAAGAAACTTAAAGGCAAGGCTGCAAGCCAGTAGGTGGACCTGGGAACCAGAAGACAAGTAGGCTTCAGCTCCCACATAACCATACACACGAAAGAGTGACCTTCCACAAGCATCCTCCTCTCTGGGCTGCAGTCAATTCGTTGTATATGAGGTTGTTGGAGCAGAATATACAGGTCCAACTGCTGCTCTAAAGAACTGCGCGATCCTTTCTGAACAATAAGAACTCAGGACTAGTTCACTAGTCAGTGACTAGAACATTTGGCTAAGGTTTCATAAATAAATCAAAAAGAATGGTTGCCATTTTAAAAAAACACAGAGGAGGATGCTAAGTATGAGCAAAGGCACTGAAGGGTCCGCAAAGGAATACTAAGTGAAATAACTGGAACTTGATACAATATGGTATGAGGAATCATTGTGCCTTAAGCAGGAGAAGGATGGAATGAAAGTTGTGTCCAGGAAAATCCATCTGGCAGGCAATTCAGGACACTTTGGAGGAGATAGAAACTGGATAACAATTAGAAAGCAGCTTTAATGGTGTATCTATTAATTTCTCCACTTAACATTCAGTTTTTACTGCTCTGTCTTCCAGGCAGCATCTTAGGATTTGAGAATACAACCATGAATAACATAGAGCCCCTGATTTCAAGAAGCTCAAGTCTAATAGTAGAAAGATTGACATAAACAAATATATGTGAAGCATTTTGGGAAGTGTCATTAACACAGACTACTCAAAGTGCTTTAAGGAAGCGCCAAGGATGATGCACCAAGGATGATGCTGAGAAGCAGAGAAAAGTTTCCAAGAGGAGGTCAAATTCAACATGATTCTTGATGAATAAAAGGACTTTTTAGGTAGCAATGAATAGAATGTTTGCAAAGGCATGGAGGAATGAAATGAAATCTGTGGGGAGTTCTGGATAGCCATGTTACCAGAACTTGATGTGGGGGGTGATGCATAAGACTGAGAGAGGCTAGACGGGACCCAGATTGTGAAGGATCTTACATGCTCCACTAAGGAGTTTGGACCTGGTCATCTAGACAGCCTAGTTTATATAAACACCAAAGGCCTCTGAGCCACAAATGCCTGGGCTTGAGTCATGGCTCTGCCTTTCACTAAATACTCTGAGTCTCAATACTTCATCTGTGTGTTGAAGATAATACATACTTTGCAGGGCTTTTGGAAAGAAGAGAAAAGACATGTGGAATGTATATTAAACATAAATATTTTTGTGTACTACTTATAACTACTGTGAAGTTCCAGAAATCACAATAAATTATAAATATTATTTTCCCTAATACGGAATAAATACAGGATATTAAGTGTAGAAATATCATGGAAAAATAGAAAGACTGATAACTGAGTCTAAATGTGACTGATTAGTTTCAGGGAGCTGTTGCATTAGCCGAAGTGAAAGATGATCAGGATTTATTTTAAATTGTGGCAATAGGAGCAGAAAAGAGGGACCTGATTAAGAAAATTTTCTGGGTTAAAATCAGCAGAATCTGGGCCGGCCCCATGGCTTAGCGGTTAAGTGCGCGCGCTCTGCTGCTGGCGGCCCGGGTTCGGATCCCGGGCGCGCAAGGACGCACCGCTTCTGCGGCCATGCTGAGGCCGCTTTCCACATACAGCAACTAGAAGGATGTGCAGCTATGACATACAACTATCTACTGGGGCTTTAGGGGGAGAATAAATAAATAAATCTTTAAAAAAAAAATCAGCAGAATCTTTCAAAAGATTGGCACGGGGGCAGGGAAGGAGAGAGAGGGAGAAGAAGTCGTCAAACATGAAGGCACGTCTCTAGCATGGGGAACTTGACAGGTGGAGGCATCGTGAACAAGGAAGATGGTACTGACTGCCTGGACCAGGATGGTGATGGGAGAACGGAAGGTAAAGGATGAACAATTACAGTATTTCTTTTTATGGTGCCAAATGTGTATTTCTCTGTGTATGCGTGTGTGTGTATAAATACATACATGAAAACAAAATTGCCTATAAGTAAACACTCCAATATAAATAATATTTGTCACTGAATGGGAAAAATTGAAGTGTTTCTTATTTTCTTCTTAATACTTGTCAATTTTTCTAGTTTTACTCCACTAACAATCTATTTATGACTTGAAAATGAAACAAGTATTTTGATAGGAAAATGAAACAATCTCTATAATATTAAAAGTATATTTATTATAAAATGTTTGGTGACACAAAAATTTATGTTTAAAAAGTCACTAGTTTTGTGCCATCTTGGGAATATATACCAGGTCAGATTGAATATTAGACTTTGCATCATACTTTTTCTTTACTTTACATATTGTCAAAACAATGTCTCATGTATTTTAATGAATAGTATATTAACCTTACTCCTAATGATGAATATTTTTAATATTTCTATTTTAGAGACACTTTAAAGGAAGAACCTTAAAGAATTAGAAGTTTTTGTAAAACTCATGCCTTAATAATGTCACTACTTTCATCTTCATCCATCCCAATAATAACTTTGACTGTTCAAGACTGACTAGCCTCTGAGGCTTGCTTTTCTGATCAGTTTTGGTTTACAGATCCTAACCCATATCAAAATTCTCACCTGGGAATCCAAGCCTGCATTCACTTTTTACTCTGAAATATACTCCCCTCCTTACCCTGCATTGAGCAAGATCTCTCCTTCTCTGCGGATGATACTCAGAACCAAGTAGTCTCCATAAAGTGCCTCCATCCAGTTCTGTGTTGGAGCCTGTAGAAGAGAAAACACACTCAGTGCTCCCCACCTTTTGATGGCATAAAACAGTGCTACTGACTCAGAGTTGTGTGTCCAGAACAGTAAGATTCCATGTCTTCTGCAAGCCTGAAGGTTAAAGTATTTTAGAATCAGAGAGCTCAAGGGTACACACTAAAAGATCCACAGAGATATTAGGTTAAATAAAATAAAAAATTTGATGTCAACAATAATATATGGTTCAACCTATACTTGGGGACAGGGGATACTACATGTTCACTCTAGTTAGAGTCACTGAGGCTGAGTCCTCCCCTCTAATCAATCCAAAAATATTTCCTGTAAAATGTGGCATTTGGGGATCTATTTCAATGAAAGGAGACAGAGAGTCTTGAATATTCAGTATTCTACTTTTTAAAAAGTAGAGTACTCCGTGCTTTGGAGAAGCTTAGAGGCAGCCAAAGAGTGAATTAAAAGAAATACTGAGAGTGCGTGCAAATCCAGTTGGTGGAGTAGAGCTGGAGAGGAAACTACATAACTGAGGACATCTCAAGATCTTCATATGTCCTGCTCCTTTTCTTGTCCAGTTAACCTACAGGCTGAATGGAGAGAGCCAACCGCACGTTGGTCACTGAATTTGTCTTCCTGAGATTTTCCAACTCCTCATGTCCCCAGCTGCTCTTCTTCTCCCTCTTCCTCCTAGTCTACCTCTTGTCCCTGGTGGGCAATGCACTCATTGTGCTCATTGTGGCCCCGGATGGGCACCTCCACACTCCCATGTACTTTTTCATCTGCAATCTGTCCTTGGTAGAGCTCTGGTACACCACAGTCACTGTGCCCAAAATGTTGTCCAATTTTCTATGTTCCCAAGGGGTCATCTCAGTTCCCAGCTGCATCACCCAGTACTACTTCTTCTTCTCTTTGGCAGCCACTGAGCTCTTCATCCTCACCATCATGGCCTTTGACCGCTATGCTGCCATCTGCCGACCACTCCACTACCCACTACTGCTCAGTCCCCAAACATGTAGTACTCTGGCTGGGGTCTGTTGGTCTGTGGGATTTGTCTGCCCGATGTTCCCCTCTTTCCTCCTTGCACAAATCTCCTTCTGCACCCCCAACCAGATCAATCACTTCTTCTGTGATGCTGATCAGATTTTCCACCTTTCCTGCACAGATACATATGCCATCCAAATCCTGGGCTATGCTCTTAGCTCTGTCATTATACTAGGATCCCTGGTCTTTACCGTGGCCTCCTATGCCCAAATCCTGGTCACAATTTTAGCCATGGCCTCTGCTGCTGCCTGACACAAGGCCTTTTCCACATGCACAGCACACCTTTCTGTGGTCACTATCTACTTTGGCACTCTCATCTTCATGTATGTCCGCCCAGCAGTAAAATATGAGTCAAACATCAACAAGATTGTGGCCATCTTCTACTCAGTCATCACCCCACTTCTCAATCCTCTCATCTATACACTCCGCAACAAGGATGTCAAGGAAGCTCTGAAGGTGTTGTTATCCCGGATCCAAAGGATCTGACGTTCAAGCAGGGAGTCTCAGTGATGGTGCCACATGAGAACCCAGGCAAAGCAAAGCCAGTGGAATATCCAGATAGTTAATAACCCCGAACCATTGCCTTTTACATGTGCAATATAACTTTTTAAATCATTAAGTTTATAGATTTGCTTTTGCGGAGTTATCTGTGGCACATTTTAAGTGAAAGAGTTGCCTCTCCTGCCACCCAGTATGTCCCACTGCCTCTTTCTTCAGTTGTTCAGCTTCTCCAGAGGAGTGGATAATCTCATGTTAATATTGGTACAGGGAAATGGCAAAGACTTTGTAGTCCATGCATCTGGATTGGAAATTCAGCTCTCCTACTTGCTAGCATCAGTTAGGTAAGGCAATGAGAGTTCTGCATAGGTAACCAAAGAACAGGAAATCCTTTTTACTTCCCTCAGAGGGTTGTTCTTATGTTCAATTGACCTAATAACATGTAAAGCAATCAACAATTGTTGGTTTATTAGATTACATTATCCTTCATCAAGCATAATTACAAAGATCAGACTTCTGCCAAAACAGTTATTTTTTCACAATGCAATTTTTTTCTTATAATAAAGATAAAATATGCTCATTACATAGAAGTGAAATAATACAAAATTTCATGATATAGTAAGTAAGGGACCATTCTGTAGCTTAATCAAAAATCTTAATTTTCAGTAGCATCCATAATGATGACTGCGAGACCTTCAACTAAAAGATTTTTTCATCCCTATGGTTAAAAATATCTGCCAGATAAGCCAAATCTAGATAAAAATTTTTATTCTAAATTAACTTCCAAAATATGAAACTTTCGTTAAAAAAATAAATTAGACTTCTGAAAGCCAGACAGATTCTATATGGTTGATAAGCTCTTCATATTATGCCCCCATTTCGTGACAAATTTATTTTTTAAATCAATGATACAGAGCCCTGCTTCTGATTACTCCTAACGACTGTTTTGACTGTGGCTTTTCAGTGTTGTTGGAAACATCTCTATTGCTAGAGCATGCCTGTGTAAAGTGCCATGAATGATAAGAATTCAGGAGCTTCCTTCATCTCTAAAATATCAAAACCAGATGCCTCACCAAAATCACAGAAGCTCCATCTGAGCTGAGTGTGCAGCTTTTCTTTACAAAGTTTTGTTTTAAAAAAAAAATAAGCTTTCATCATTTCAAAACTTCAATAACCTTAATAGTTTACAAAGAAAACTCATAAAATAGGAATTCTCTGATAACATCAGCTTGAGCAGAGCAAACAGAAAAAGGACCTGGTACATTGAGAAATGTCTACAGCTTCACCCAGTTGTGCACTGAAGAGAAATGGCAAGGCTGCTGTTCCTTGATGATCTACTTCAAAATGTTTAAAGAAATATCAGCTACTCTAAAATAAATTTCATCTTTAACAAAGAAATAGCTTCCAGTTTTTCCTCAGTTCCCTTCCATAAGCCACTCGCCCCATTTCCAGGGCACCTGCCTTCACTAAGGCTCCTCCATCAGGCTTCTTTTGTTTGGCAATTTGAAAGCAACTTTATAGT
The DNA here is from genome assembly GCF_020826845.1 of Diceros bicornis minor. Classification (NCBI taxonomy): domain Eukaryota; kingdom Metazoa; phylum Chordata; class Mammalia; order Perissodactyla; family Rhinocerotidae; genus Diceros; species Diceros bicornis. The sequence goes on along the minus strand of NC_080753.1, from coordinate 36,137,226 downwards.
GTGCTCCAAGAAAAGGTTTTTGTGAATTAGCAAATTCTAGTTTATAAGTGTCCCAGCTTTTTCAAGTTGCGTTCTCTTCACATGAAGAACAGAAAAACTCACACCTTGTTTTGACACATTGTAAGAATGAAGAGAGCTAAGGTGCTCTTTCAATTTGGCTGACTTCATATTTCTACTTACAAGAATTTCTCCACACTAACTACACTGCGACCTTTGTATTCCATCACATTCATTAATGCAACTGAAACTCTAACATACATAGTTTTCATCAGATTTTCTTATCTTTGGCATTTCAACTTAATTGGGCCTGCAAAATATAAAATAAAGCTAAAATGAAAAATTTATTCAATTGACTTATTTGAAAATAAATTTTACATGGTTTTAAAGAAAGTTGATATAGCTATATCGAATAAGAAATTGTACATTCAAATAAAAAATACAAGATATATTAAAATATCTTATTAAATATTTAAAATTAAAATCATTGCAAATAGATATTTTTTAAATTATGACATCAGGCAAAATAAAGTTGGCTTTATAACTTGTCCAAAGTTTAAATTCTTTCTTGAATTTAAGAATTAGGTACCAGAGTTAAACACCACATTAGTTTAGGTAAAGTAGTTTAGAGAGCAGTTTAAAAGCAATGACCTGTTGTTTCCTGTCTTGTTAATTATAGCCATTCTGACGGGCGTGAGGTGATAAGTCAGAGGGAGAAGGTCAAATATCGTATGATTTCCTTCATTAAGTAGTAGATAATAACAACAATAAACAAACACATAGGGACAGAGATTGGATTGGTGGTTAGCAGAGGGGAAGGGGGGAGGGAGGAGGGTGAAAGGGATAATTCGGTACATGTGTGTGGTGAAAGGTTGTAATTAGTATTTTGGTGGTGAACATGATGTAATCTATGCAGAAATAGAAGTACAATGATGTACACCTGAAATTTTTACAATGTTATAAACCAATGTTACTGCAATAAACAAAAAATTTAAAAATAAATAAATAAATAAAAAATAAAATAAAAAATAAAAAATAAAAAAAAAAAGCAATGACCTGCCTGAAATTCAGTTACTGCTGCACATGCAGTCTGGTGCTTTCCTAGAAACTGTTCTCAGTCTTCTCATGAAGTATTTTTTAGATACACAGAATTTTCATGAAATAATAATGTAAGAACATCGCTTGTACCAGTGGAGTACCAAATGAAGAACAATGGGAGAAGTCTGCTCCAGGTGCAGTCAATAAGGGAGTGCATTGCCTGTAGCGAGTTTTAAAACAGTAACAAAGCCAACTCAGGCTAGTCTGCTACTATATTATAACAGATATAGAAAGCACACGCACATTATTATTATCATTATTATTATTATATTATACAATATAATGACAATGCATTGGTTATATTATTTTATTATGACCATGCATCGACAACTGTAAATAATGTCAGTAATAAAATACTCCTCAAATATTGCAAAAAAAATCTTTTGTTGGTCTATGTTGCAATTGCTGCAGTTACTGTTGAGTTTTAATAATATGTCTGTAAGCTTTAAATTAGCACATTTTTATTACTTAAACTTTCATATAAACATATTCTACCTGGAAGTTAATTCAGAGAACTCCCCATTAAACAATTGGTGCTAGACATACTCTCTTGGCTACCAGCTACTTGCCTCAGTTTAAACTAGAGTAAGTTTGTAATGATTTGGAATAATGGCAGGACTGCAGCTGGTTTCTCTAACCCCTGTGGTACTTTGAAACAATAGACTATAAATCATGACAGTATGGTGACTTTAAAGACAAATAAACAGAATTTGACTTACTTCAATTCCATTCTCTGTAGCCGCTGGGAGTTTTTATTTTTGTTCAAATTTTAAATTAGTGAAACAATGTGAACTGTGAAGTATAACTTTTTTTGCATTTGGTAAGTACAAATTTTCATTCATATGTGAAATATTTTACTGAATAATAACTTTGAAATTCATTCTTTTAAATTAATCTTTCTAAATTTTTATTAAACTGGAATGTTATTACTCATTACTACAACAGAACAACATGTAGATACAAGTTTTTCCTTTATTGCAAAAATACATTAATATAATTTTCAAATATCATTCCTTACTTTTTCCTTTTGCGTACTATAATATTCATTTTATTTTTATTATTTATCATTTCCACTTGTTTGGCATGAGTGTGTAGGGGAAGAAGAGAAATCCTCTATCCTCTGAGTCCTTCTGGTTGTGCTACAAATTAAATTGACGTGATACAGAATAACAGGAGAAAATCAAACAAAGCTTTATAACATGTATTCATGGGAGAGATCCAGGAAAACTGAGTAATTCATCAAACTGGTACAGGCTTTCATCTTAAATAGCACCTGCAGCTAAAGACAAAGGAGGATGTTGGGAGTAGGGGGAATCTGTTATGGGAGATTACTAAAAAAGCATAATAAACAAGAGTAAAGTTATTATGCAGATTTAAGTCCTCACCTTCTGCATTGATAAGAGTTTCTAGCCATAAAGTCATCCCCCTTCTTCCTGGTACAGAGAGGGAGATACCTTTACGAATGGAGATTTCCCTTGCAAATATAAATGTCTCTTACAAAGGATAACTTCTACTTTTACTTAGTTTTCAGAGCTTTTCCTATGTCTTCAATTTTTAAAAGTAGCCAGCCCCCAATAATCCTCACACCAGAGACACATTTTGGGGTGACCAATTCTGATCCCCAACAGTCCTGCCTTTGAAACTTTAAGAAGTTTCATAGTCCAGAAGCTGAGTGGTAGATTGTTCCATCTCATTGGGACACATTCCTTAGTCCTGATAATAAATCAGTCCAGTTAAATTCATTACTGGATGTGGTGATGCAGGTGGGCTCCCAAAGTTCGGCCTATATTGAGGAAGCAAGCAATCAGGTATTTAATAAGAAATATTTCTATGGAAACAAAAATAAAAACAAGGTTAATGGTTGGTGCAAATTATAAACCAGTCTCTGAGCTCGGAGAACATCCAGTTAAGAAGATTTCTAGATGTCAGGGTTGAAGCATCTTTTGCAGCTTGAACTGTCTCTGATGATGTCATCAGGTGTTCAGGTATCCTTTTGAGTGGCTTACATAGCAATGCTATCATGCTATCATGGTGATCTCTCTTAAGTTTATATCAAGTTATCCAGCTTCAGTTTGTAGGGCTTCAGGAACAGGGGTGGTTTCAGTTCTCAGTGATTCCAAATGAAAATGATGGAAAAAAATGAAAATGTTAGTTTTGAGATTTGTAGCCAGATATTTCAGGAGACTAGAAGAATTCAGGATCCAGTCGAGTTTATATGTAGAAAACAAAAACCTCAAAGACAATTAACAAAACTAAAATCTATTATCTACAAATAGTTTTTACTGAAATATAAATTTTCTCTCTAAAATCACCCTAATGTTTACCAAGGATAGCCAAATTAAAACTAACTGGTTCACAAAATAAGTCTAGGTTCAATAAATTTTGCCCAATTATTTACATAAGTACAGCAAGAATAGCAACTGAACATATAGGCTCTTTTAAACCTGTTTTGCTGAAACGTTTTATAAGGAATCTCAGATTGAACTTTAAAGGCCTCTCAAGGCCAGGAAAGCCAAGCCAAGGACTTTGTCATCAGACTTTGCCTGCAATACCTACAGATTTCGGTGAATTTCTCTCTTCTTTTGAGGTTACCCCAAATATTGAGGTTCCTTGCACCTGCCAGATAAGTGAGCTTCCTTACTTACCCAGTAAGGTTGCTGGGAAAACTGTAAATAAGGTACCAGGCCAATATTTCCAAGTGGCTTTATTCAATAAAGTCCAATCTTTGTCTCTCAAAAGCTGTCTAGTCATATTTGAGTCTATGTGTGTTTCTCTCAAATATGACATTCCAGTCAAAGCTTTGGTAATATAGCAATGTTTCCAATTGTGTCCTTTTATAAGGAGAACAGATTTTTATGGAACTTATGCAAATAACTATATTGCCATGAAATAAGAATATTCACTTACTAATATTTTCCAAATTCTGGAGGCATCAGGTACAGAGAAAAAGGTAAGTGTTTCAATTCTGTTTATAAGGGTATGATTTACCAAATTGCTATAAGTCATAGTTAGCTTAAGAGAAAAGAGAAAGTTTTCCTTAAATCTGAAAAAAAAATTTTTTAAAAATCAGAAATATTTTTAAAAGTCATAAAAATTATAACTGTCCTCATCAGTTCATTCAGTTCTGTGTAATTGATTTTTTATTTTAATCTTCTGTTAGCAGTTTTATGGGGCCATCAGTTTCTCCATTAGAGTTCTCTAATTTCTTGCCCAGGTCAGTTTTATAATCTGAAAATTTGTCACAAACCTATATTCCAGAGTAAATGTCAGAGCACTTTCTGTGTATCTTTCTGAAGACGAAAACATTTGCAAAAGCATTGGAGTGAAACAATAACTGTCTGTAAATGCCAAAAGACTTAAAAATGACAATTGACAAAGAAACTTGGTTATTTCTGTGACAGACAACACCTTAAGATAATAACTAGAATTATGACTGATAACCAGGACAGATCAGAATTCTAAGAATGTTATAAAAATTTTTAGAACACTTACATCAATACCATTTACCCACACAATACCATAGGTCCCTATGAAACAATGCTTAGTTATCCATTTAACCATGGTGAAAGTTAAAGATTTTCAGGCAAATGCAGAAAATTAAATAGCTGTAAAATGAACCTTAGCATCTGTGATTAAAGACCAGATAAAAACAATACAGGAAATTTATTTTGATAAAACACAAAATCCCTACCCTTCTGGTAAACTACTCAAAGAAAAAAATTGCATATCTCTTTATCAAGAGCAGACTAAAAGTTCAAGAAAATTATCCTTTTAGAGAGAAGGGAAAAAACCAAATTCTAATTTTGCACTAGCTTACTTTTGATATTAAAACTTATTTACTTAAGATTACATTGTAATCTTTGCCAACTCGACTATGCACGAAACTCTTTTCAGAATTTCTCTTTCACAAACCTTCTATAACTTTGGTTTTACATTTGGAATTTGTCCCATGCCTCATTTTTTTCCTTGTAGTACTTTGGGACAAATTTATCTTTCTTAACAAAACAAAATATTTTCATTCTTTATGCCTTCTTTACTGAAAACATACATCTTACTTTCCTTGAATACAAATATGTTTTCCTTGTTAATTTCTAGTAGTTTTAATCACATTAGAATTTTTAACCCTTAGAAATCTTAATTTTTAAGTAAAAACTAAGTAAGCAATTATAAACTTTCTTTTACATTAGCATTCTGTGGCTTGGAAAATTTATAAACACTTTTCTTAATTTGTAGAAACATGTTACTTTATAGTAAAATCTTTTAATAAAATGCAAGACTTTACTGATAGACCCAAAACACCTTTTAGTTTTTCTGTAATAAGAAGTCAAAAGTAAATAAACTTATATTTAATAATTAATGTCTAATATCTTACCTTAATTGAAAAGGATCTAAATACTCAATGAATTTTTATCATTTAATTTAACTTAGCAAAACTTCAAAGTTTCAAGTTACCAAAGAGATTTTGAAAATTATTTTAAGTACACATATCACAAACTATAATTATTGCTAAAAGTTTATAAACGTTAAATCATTTGTTCCCATCAATTATGTTTAGACTACACAAGAAAACTTCATGAGACATTAGACAAAATCAGCTATTATTTTAAGCAATTATTTTTGTTAACCAGTTTTGTAATAAAGATAACATCAGCTTATTTGACCAATAAATGTAGAATAAAGGCTGCATATCTGCATCATATCCAGTGCTGATAGCTCTGAGGACATGCCTATTTTAATCAAACCAACAAACTTAAACAAGCTTTCATTCACCAAAGATTATTTCATATCATGTTAACTTGAAAGACACGTAAGCACTTACTTTAAGTCAGTTAAACAGAGCTCTTAATTTTGACCATACCATCTGGAGGTAAAATATCACGCATATATAACATACATAGAGACACACATTAACACACAGGTAGACACAGAGACATTAAATTTTGGTTATGAATCAGGTGCCATACAAAACTCACTGGTTTCTGAGAAACATTTGCATTTCAAAGAATGCTTCTCTGGTCCTAGAGAAAATGGGAGCAGAAAATCTAGATCATAAAGGCACAGGGAAAATAGTCAGGCTTTCTTCAAGGTGGAGTTTCTGGGGCATATTTGCCTTATCAGTTTCTAATGTCTCGACCTTTTGTCTCAATCAATATCTAGGAGCATTTTGAGGAACAGGGGAGGCTTTGGGATTGGCAAAAGATGGGTGAACTTTGAACTGCTTTCTAGAGCCATACTTCCAGGCTTGCAGAGATTTGTAAGACAAAGATGGTTGCTTCCAGTTCCTCAAAGAACTGGGTTACATTTTGAATAACAAAAAGAGGTTGACCCTCTCTTCCAGCTGCATTTTTTTCCAATTGCTTTTTTATATCAGGGAAAATTTTAAGAGGTGAATCAAAGGATTTGTATGTTATAAAACTTTCAGGACAATGTATCACACATTTAAAAGTCTGCACAAAGCATTTAACAAAGCCCCTTTTTTCCTAAGTGTACAATTTAACCCTAGACCAATTTACCTTGGGAGTGGGAGGAAGCTTTTATTATCTTTTTATTAGCACCTGATATTAGCCTCTAGTTTTATCTCATACAGTGTGGGCTCAGGCAACCCTATTGACTCTCCTTTTGTAAGTTTAATTACCACTGTCTTAAGGGCAGATTTATATGCTGTCTTACAATCAGGTAGGGAGAACTTTCCCCAATGAGACACAATGTCTATCTTCAAAATACAGTCTATAATACAAGCAGGCAAAAAAGAGACACAATCACTTCACATAAAGCCCATAAATATATCAGCTTTTCTACAAAATTTCATCAAATTCCATCAATTCTTATACCTCTAATCATAGTTTTCATTAGGACTTTATCAACAGGTCTTGGTCTTATAATTTTGGACAGGAGAAGCATTCCCCATCTTGAAACATACTCAGGCAAAGTTGATATAACCTCTTTATATAAAATTAGCTCAAACATTCCAAGCTTTATAATCTTATCAACACTTACACTTTTACATTTTCTCAATTTAATTATAACCTGAGTTAGGGTCTTAAGGCTAGTTATTATTTTGTTTGTTTGTTTTTCTTTTTAATTTGTCCTTTTCATTGTCACCAATAAAGCAATTATGATGAGGGCTTTCACAATTTTTTCCCCCAATTTAGAAGTTTTCCCAATTTAAACGATCCATCTTCTGGCCACATTGACCAGTAGGATCTTAATGGCAACTCATACCAATAAGTTTAACCATGGATGCAAGAGGCATCCCCAAAAGAGATCCAGAAAGTTCACTCCCAAAAATAATGTAAGAAAGCAAAGGCCATCATTGCACAACAAGCAATGAAGGTTGAGATGACAAAGGCCCCTAACGAAAGCAATTGGGACCCCTTATGATGAACTCCCCTGAAAGCTGGCACAGCAGGACAAAGAGTGTGTACTGGAACCCCAGTCTACTCAATTGGCCACCAAGATGCATGCTGGTACATGCATGCTCCAGAAGGCAGAGACCAGAAAAGTCACAAAGCCAAGGTCTCAAGACATAGAACAAGACAAAAGAAAAAAAAAAAAAAAAAAACTTCATCTGATATGCACATTAACAGGTTTAGCTAAGCCTTAGGTCTCTTGGAGCCAGAATAATACCTAGGAGGGAGGTGCTATGTGGTTGGGGATCATGTGTGCTTTACAGAGTACCTCATCATTGCACAGACATTTCCTTGATGTTGGCTAGGGTACCTGTGTCATCTACCCCATTCTGTGACCAATTGATCCTTTCACAGGAGACCTCTTGAGGTGGCAAGTGCCCTAAAGGCTTTTAACTACTTGACCCATGCCCACCAAATTTTCAACCTTTTTGGCTTTGAAGATGCCCTTGTCAACAGCTTTCACTTCATGCACATATTCCCAGGCAACAGGCTTATAGAGATTCCTGTGTCTTATGACAAACAGCAAAAAATACAGATACAAGGAAAAATACTATCTCTAGGAAGGAAAAGATCTACAACCAATGAGTACTCAACCAAATTTCCTAGAGTTGCTGAGTCCAAGAAGCAAGCTTCACCAATAATTTCTCCTGCTGATCTAAATTTAGAAGAGAAAAAAAAAACTCACCACTCTCACTTCCACTGGACCCCACTGGCAGAGATCTGGGAGACTGACATGGTAAGAATTGTTACCTCCTGCTAGCTCTTTTCTAGGGGTCCAGGATCTCTCAGCTGCAGTAGTCCAGGAGTGAAGAGTGTCCAACCAGTGGAGTTTTATCCCATCCAAGTTGCCAAACTGTAGGGGAGGAAGAGAAATCCTCTACTCTCTGCGTCCTTATAGCTGGGCTATGAATTAAATTGACATGAAACAGAATAACAAGAGAAAATCAAACAAAGCTTTTATAACATGTATACATGAGAGAGACCCAGGAAAACTGGGTAACTAGCCAAAATTGTGGAAAGTCTCATCTTAAATAGCATCTGCAGCTAAAGACAAAGAAGGATGTTGGAGGTGGGGGGAATTCGTTATGAGAAATTACCAGAAAAGCACAGAAAACAAGAGTAAGGTTATTACGCACATTTAAGTCCTCACCTTCTGCATTGATAAGAGTTTCTACAGGTAGGGTCATCCCCCTTTCTTCCTGGCACAGGGGGAGATGCCTTTACAAACGGAGATTTCCCTTACAAATGTAAATGTCTCTTGCAAAGGATAACTTCTACTTTTACTTGGTTTTCAGAGCTTTTCTATGTCTGCAGTTTTTAAAAGTAACCAGCCCAAAATAATTCTCATTCCAGAGACACATTTTGAGATGGCCAATTCTGACCACCAAAGAGTTAGAATTTATCTTGTACTTTGTAGCCCAAGTACCTATTACAAAAGGGTGTACCACCTTAACACAAAGTTAGGAATTTTCATTTAAGCCATCTCATTGTGCAAAGCTTTTTTAAATGCAATACTACTTTTTTATTGTGTAAAATATATAAAACATAAAATGTTATTTTAACCATTTTAAGTGTATAATTCAGTCGTGTTCATTACACTCACAAAGTAATGCAACCATCACCACTATCTACCTCCAAAATTTTTCATCACCCTAAACAGAAACTCTGTACCCAGTAAGCAATAACTCTTCATTCCCTCTCTTCTTCTTGTCCTTGAGTAGTTGGCTTTTCTTTTTGTAATGCAAGTGCCTGACTTAAGCTTTGATTTCCGAGGCATCCACTTCAAAGAAGCATCACTTTAAGGAAGGCTATCTCCAATAAACCCATTACCAGCCACAGGACTAGAAAAAGAACCAGGATACATACCCCACTCCCCCCCATGAGGCTACTTTTTTTTAGAGAGATTCTGTTTGATTTACATAACTGGCCATTTGGGCCACTTGTTTTTGTCCATTCTTTTCTCTCTTCTCGAACTTTAAATTCCCACCTTCATGTTTTAAATTTGTCAATAAAAAATGAGCTTGCAAAACCCCAGACCCCCACCCTTGAACCCAATAACAGCAGAACAACAGGCCCCTGCTCTCTTTCTGCCCATGACCTCACTGTGTGTCCCCTGGGTGCCTCCTACACTCCAGGACCTGAAAGTAATAAACTCTTTTTTCTTTAAATTTTCACAATGGCTATTGCTGAAGGGTGTCTTGCAATCATAATAAGAACCACAAGGGTGGATCCCATCAAAACGTTGGTTTGGAGAAGGGAGATGTCTGTGGGAAGCTCTCCAGCCCAGGTGAGTGCTCCCAGGCATTTCTAGCCTATAGCATTACTATCAATAGGCTCAAAACACTCTGGTAACCTCTCATCTACTTTCTGTCTCTGAATATGTCTGTTCTAGAAATTTCAAACAAATCAAATCATACAACAATTCTCCTTTTGTGTCTGGCTTATTTCACTTAATGTTTTCATTACAGTTCATCCATATTGTAGCATGCATCAGAACTTCATTTTTTTTTTTATTGGCTGGATAATATTCCCCATTGTAGGTATAGACTATATTTTGTTTATCCATTCATCTGTTGATGGACAGTTCACTTGTTTTCACCTTTTGACTACCATGAATAGTGCTGCTACAAACATTGGATACAGATATCTTTAAGTCTTTTTCTATTTTCAGTTCTTTTGAGTTGTAAGGGAGAAAGAAGTTTCCTCTACTCTTCTAGGTTCTTCTGGCTGGTCTAAGAATTAAAATGACATGAGACAAAATAACAGGAGGAAATCAAATAAATATAATGACATGTATACTTGGAAGAAACCAGGGAAAATGGAGTAACTCTCCAAAATGACTGAAGCCATCACCATAAATCCATCTTCAGCTAAAGACAAAAGAGGATGTTGGAGGTAGTGGTTTGGGATTTCAAAGGGGAAGAAGGCAATTCACATGGAGATTGAAAAGCAAATGTTTGGCAAACAAATGTTTGCCGTGCCTTGCAAAAAGAATAGGACATGAAGAGAACTTTCATTAAAGCGGCCTTGCTGTGTTCCTCCCACTCTACCACACCTAGTTCATATTATATTATAGTTATTTATGGTGATAGCTCCTTCCTGAAACAGACATTCTATCTGAAAATCTTTTAGGCAGCTAGGAGGAAGGTCAAAGTTTCTTTCTGAGTCTTTTGTTCTTAAAAATAATCAAATCAAAGAGAGATATTTTGGGGTAGCAAATTCTGTTCCCCTACAGAGTGTATAGCTAGGAGTCGAATATTAGGCCATATGGTAATTCTGTGTTTAACTTTTTGAAAGAACCATCAATCCATTATCCAGAGACTGCATTGTTTTACATTTCAGCAAGCAATGCACAAGGATTCCAATTTGTCCATTTCCTCACCCACAGTTGTTACTTTTTTTTATTACAGCCATTTCACTAAATAATATGTGAAGTTGTATCTCATTGTGGTTTTGATTTACATTTCCCTAATAACTAATTTTGAGCATCTTCTTTTGTGCTTATTGTCCATTTACATACTTCCTTTGGAGAAATGTCTATTCAGGCACTTTGTCCATTTCTTATTTGGGTTGTTTGTCTTTTTGTTGTTGATTTGTAGGAGTTCTCCATATATTCTGAATATCAAACTCTTACCAGATAAATGATTTGCACATACTTTCTCCCATTCTGTGTCTTTTCACTCTCTTTGGTAGTGTCCTTTGGTGCAGAAAAGTTTTTGATGATAACGAAATTTGATTTATCTACATTTTCTTTCATCACCTGTGTTTTTGTTGTCATATGTATAAAACTCTTGCCAAATCTAAGGACATGCAGACTTTTCTCTATGTTTTCGTCTATGAGTTTTATAGTTTTATCTCTTACATTTAGGTCTTTGATCCATTTTTAGTTAATTAGTATATGATTTAAGGTAAGGGTCTAACTTCATCCTTTTGCATGTGATTATCCAGTTGTCTCAGCACCATTTATTGAAGGGACAATTATTTTGCCCATTGAAAGGTCTTGGCACCCTTGTCAAAACTCAACTGATCATAGATGTGAGTGTTTATTTCTGAGCGCTCAAATCTATTCCATTGGTCTATCTGTCTATCTTTATGCAGGCACTACACTGTTTTGATTACTGTAGCTTTGTAGTAAGTTTTGGAATCCAGCAGTTTGAGTCCTCCAACTTTATTCTTTTTTTTTTTCAAGATTTCCTTGTCTATTCTGTGTCCCTTGAATTCAATATAAATTTTAGAATTTTTTTCCATTTCTGCCCAAAAATACTTTTGAGATTTTGACAAAGATTAAACTAAATCTACATATTACACTGGGTAGTATTATCATCCTAACAATATTAAACCTTCAAATCCATGAACAAAGATGTCCTTCCATTTATTTAGGTCTTGTTTAATTTATCTGAGTAGTGTTTTATAGTTTTCAGTGTGTAAGTCTTGCACCTCCTTAGTTAGATCTATTCCTAAATATTTTATTCTTTTTGATGTTCTTGTAAATGAAATTTTCTTAATTTGCTTTTCTGATTATTCAGTATTATGTATAGAAATATGACTTATTTTTGTGTGTTGATTTTGTATCTTGCAATTTCTGAATTCATTTATTAGCTCTGACAGGTTTTTCTATATTCTTTAGGGCTTTCTAGACATATGATCATATCATCTATGAACAGAGATAATTTTACATCTTCCTTTTCAATACAGATGTCTTTTATTTTTTTTTTCTTGCATAATTGCTCTCACGATAACTTTCAGTACTATTTTGAAATAGAGTGGTAAAAACACGCATCCATTTCTTATTCCTGATGTTAGGAAAAAAGCTTTCTGTCTTTCTCAATTGAGTATGATATTAACTGGACTTTTCATGTATGCTTTTTATTACATTGAGGAAGTTTCCTTCCATTCTATTTCTAGTTTGCTGAGCATTTTTATCATGACAGGGAGTTGAATTTTGTCACATGATTTTTCTACATCAGTTCAGATGATTATGTGGTTTTTTGCTTTTATTCTTGATACTGAGCAATGGGTTCACTCAGGCTCACCGTGATCTGAGCCAATTAATCACAAAGCATTAGAGACTGAGAAACAAAGTTTAATTAGATTAGCTGGCAAATCAGAAGACAGGTGACTAACGTCTCAAAGACCCATCTTCAAAGATTACGGAATCTTGAAGCAGTTATATAGGGAAAATGGGCAGTGAGGAGGGGGTCCAGGGATGATGGTCTCCAAGCATGACAGGCTCCAGGCATCACATTTTTCCATTCTTCTGTCAGCTGTGATGGATACTTTGTAGGTGTGTTCCCTGTCTGTGGTCAGCCTTTTCCTGGAGTGAAACTCATTTTTAATTTATCAGGCTATTGGGGAGTACATGCATAAGTGGAGGCCATAAATCAGGAGAGCATGTGATTTTTTAGAGTACATGCAGAGCAGGGAGTAGTCACAGGGGTCATTTAGCTTAACAAGATGGCCTCACTTATGCTCACTTACATTCTGTTAATGCAGTGTATTATATTGATTGGTCTTTGTGATGGAACCACCCTTGCATTTTTGGGATAAGTTCCACTTGGTCTTGTGTATAATCCTTTTTATATTTTGCTGTATTTGGTTTGCTAGTATTTTGTTGAGGATCTTTGTGCCTATATTCCTAAAGGACATTGGTCTGTAGTTTTCTTTTCTTGTAGTGCTGTTATGGGATAAATTGTGCCCTCCACTTAAAAAAATTCACATTTTGAATCTCTAGCCCTCATTACCTCACAATATAACTATATTTGGAGATAGGATTTTTGAAGACATAATTAAGGTTAAATGAGGCCTTGGGGTGGGGCCTAATCCAATATGACCTATGTTATTTTAAAAAGAGGTGATTAGAACACAGACACACAGAGGGAAGACCATGTGAAGACATAGGGAGAAGACGGCCTTCTACAAGCCAAGGAGAGAGCCCTCAGAAGAAACTAACCCTGTCCATAACCTGATCTCAGACTTCTAGCCTCCAGAACTGTGATTAAATGAATTTCTGTTGTTTAAGCCATCTAATCTGTGGTACTTTGTTATGGCAGCCCTTGCAAACTTATACAAGTGCTTTCATCTGGCTTTGGTATCACGGTAATGCTGGCTTAATAGAATGAGATAGAAAGTGTTCCTCCTCTTCAATGTCTTTGGAAAACTTGAGATGATTGGTGTTAATTGTTTAAATATCTACTACAATTCACAAGTGAAGCCATCCGTTCCTGGACTTTGCTTTGTTGAGAGTATTTTGGTCATTGATTCAATCTTACCAGTTAAAGGTCTATTCACATATTCTATTTCTTCCTGATTCAGTCTTGTATTTGTGTATTTCTAGGAATTTGTCCATTTAATCTAGGTTATCCAACTTATTGGCATAGAGTTGTTAATGGTCTTCTCTTATAATCCTGTTTATTCTGTAGTTAGTAACATCTTCTCTTTAATTCCTGGTTTTAGTAATATGAGTCTTTCATTTTTCTTGGTCAAACTAGCTAAGGTTTGCCAATTTGGTCATCTTGTCAAAGAACAAATTTTTGGTTCTGTTAATTTTCTCCATTGCTTCTCTAATCTCATTTGTCTCAGCTTTAATATTTATTATTTCCTTCCTTCTGCTAGCTTGGGTTTAGTTTGCCCTTTTTTTTACTATTTCTTTAAGGTGTACAGTTAGTCATTGATTTGAGATCTTTTCCTTTTTTTTAATGTATGCATTTACATGTATAAATTTCCCTCTGAGCACTGCTTTTGCTGTATCCCTTAAGTTTCAGTATGTTGTGGTTTTGTTTTCAGCTGTATAAAGGTATTTTCTAATTTCTCTTGTGATTTCTTCTTTGACCCATTGGTTGTTTGTTTAATTGCCACATATTTATGAGTTTTTCAATTTTCCTTGTGTCACTGATTTCTAGTTTCATTCCATTGTGGTCAGAAAAGATACTTTGTATAATTTCAATCTTTTAAAATTTATTAAGACTGGTTTTGTGGCCTAATATATTGCCCATCCTGGAAAATGTTCCATATGCACTTGAGAATAATATGTATTCTGCTGCTGTGGGGAGGAGAGTTTCGTATATATTTTTTATAAGTATAATTCGTTTATAGTGTTGTTCTAGTTCCCTGTTTCCCTACTGACTTTTTATCTGGTTGTTCTATGCATTATTGAAGGTGAGATATTGAAGCTACCAACTATTATTGTAAAGCTGTGTATTTCTCCCTTAAATTCTGTTTATTTTTGCTTCATATATTTTGAGACTATTGTTAGATGTGTACATGTTTATAATTATTATATCTTCTTGATGAACTCAGACTTTTACCAATATATAGTATTCTTCTTTGTATCTTGAAATCTTTTTGACTTAAAATCTGTTTGGTCTAATAATAACATAGCCACCCTAGATCTCCTTTAGTTACTATTTGCATGGAAAATCTTTTTCTACCCTTTTATATTTAACTTCTTGTGTCTTTGTATCTAAAGTGAGTTATTTGTAGACAGCATATAATTGGATCGTGTTTTTTATCCATTCTGTCAATCTCTGCCTTTTTTTTTTTTGGTGAGGAAGATTAGCCCTGAGCTAACATCTGTTGCCAATCCTCCTCTTTTTGCTGAGGAAGATTGGTAGTGAGCTAACATCTGTGCCCATCTTCCTCTATTTTATGTGGGACACCTGCCACAGCATGGGTTGATAAGCAGTGCATAGGTCTGCACCTGGGATCCAAACCTGCAAACCTCAGGCTGCCGAAGCAGAGTATGCAGACTTAACCACTACACCACCAGGCTGCGCCCCCAATCTCTCCATTTTAATGAGAGTTTAATCCATTTACATTTAAAGTAATTACTAATAACAAAAGATTACTTCTGCCATTTTTCTATTTGTGTTCAGTATGTCTTATATGCCTTTTGTTCCTAAATTCCTCCATTGCTGCCTTTTATTCTATTTAGCTGATTTTTTTAGTATACTATTTACTTAGCATTTAATAGTATTTAGTATACTATTTTATCATCGTTCTTTACTTTTGTGTATAATTTTAGAGTTTTTTTAGTGATTACCTTAGGGATTACAACTAGTGTCTTAAACTTATAGCAATGTAATTTGAATAATACTAACTTATTTTCAATAGTATACACTCTTCTCCTAGACATCTCCATCCTTCTCCCTTTATAATGTTATTGTCAAAGATTACCTCTTTATATGTTGTATGCTGTCTTAGTCATTTCATGATACTATAACAAATTACCACAGACATTAAACAACAAACTTTTATTTCTCACAGTTCTGAGTATGATGAAGTCCAAGATAAAGGTGTCAGCATATTCTGTGTCCACTGAGAGCTCTCTTCATGGTTTCCAGATGGCCATTTCCTCACTAGCCCTCACATGGTGGAAAGAGAATGTGAGAACTCTCTTGGGTTCTTTTATAAAAGCACTAACCTCATTCATGAAGCTATGAAAAAAGAAGAGTTACAAATCAAAAGTATGATAAGACTGGCTTTTATATTTACCTATGTAGTTACCTCTACTGGGGTTCTTTATTTCTTCATGTGGCTTCAAGTTACTATCTAGTGTTCTTTCAGCCTGAAGTATTCCCTATAGCATTTCTTGTAAGACATATCTCCTAGTAACAAACTCCCTTCAGTTTTGCTTATCCCACAATGTCTTAGTTTCTCCTTCATTTTTGAAATATCCTTTTCCCAGATATAGAATCTTGATTGACAGATTTTTCTTTCAGCTCTTTAAATATGTCATCTCACTGCCTTCTGTCCTCCACAGTTTCTACTGATAAATCAGATGTCATTCTTATTGAGAATCCCTTGTATGTGACAAGTCACTTCTATCTTGCTACTTTCAAGACTCTCTTTGTCTTTGGCTTTTGACAATCTGACCACAATGTGTTTTGGTGTAGATCACTTTGAGGTTATCCTATTTGGAATTCATTGAGTCTTTGAATGCATAAATTCATGTCTTTCATCAAATTTAGGAAGTTTTGGCAATTATTCCCTCAAATATTCTTTCTGCCACATTCTATATTTCTTCTCCTACTGATACTCCCATAATGTGTATGTTCATATGCTTGATGATATCCTACAGGTCCCTTATGCTCTGTTCACCTTTTATTCTTTTTTCTTTCTGACCCACAGGCTAGATAATTTTAATAGTCCTATCTTTAAGTTCATTAATTCTTCCTTTTGCCTGCTCAGATCTAATATTTAATCCCTCCAGTAAATTTTTCATTTCACTTATTGCATTTTTCAGCTCCAGAATTTCTATTTGGTCCTTTTTCAAATTCTATTTCTTTATTGACATTTTTATTTTGTTTTTACATTTTCTCCTGATTTCCTTTAGTTCTTTGTCAATGGTTTTCTTTAGTTCTCTAAGAATATTTAAGGCAGTTCATTTAAAATCTTTGTCTAGTATGTCTAAGGACTGGGTTTCCTTAGGTATGATTTCTGTCAATTTAATTTTTCCTTTGAATGGGCCATACTTTCCAATTTCTTTGCATGTTTTGTGATTTTTTTTTTTGAAAACTGGACATTTAAATATGTGGTAAATCTAGAAATCAGATCCTTCTCCTTTATTAAGGTTTGCTATTCGTTTTGTGTGTGTGTGTGTATGTGTGTGTGAGGAAGATCAGCCCTGAGCTAACATCTGATGCCAATCCTCCCCTTTTTTGCCAAGGAAGATTGGCCCTGGGCTAACATCCATGCCCATCTTCCTCTACTTTATATGGGATGCCACCACAGCAGAGCTCGACAAGCAGTGCGTCGGTGCATGCTCGGGATCTGAACTGGCGAACCCTGAGCCGCCACAGTGGAGCATGTGCACTTAATCACTTGCGCTATCGGGCCGGCCCCTAAGGTTTGCTGTTCTTGATTGTTGAAAACATAGCTTGTGTTTAGCCAGTGTTTTGCCTGATTTCTTTGAACTCCAGGAGCTTTAGAAAACAACACACATCTCCCAGTCTTTCCAGATTGACTCTATGCTGGAGGACTCCTTCAACACTTAGCTGGGCCACTTACAATTCTGTCTCAGCCTTCACTTTCTGCTTGCAACGAGCCTATAGATCAGTCAATGGTAAAAGCTTAGATTCTTCTCAGGTCTTTTCTGAGTCCATATCCTGTCCTACGCTTGTGCATGGCATTCTTGATTCCCAGTATAAATGGACACTACTGAATGCTCTAATTTCTCAAAGAAACTTGCTCGCCAGCTTCTTCTCCCAAGTTTTAGGTGATCTATTGTATGTCTCAACTGTAGTTTTTTTTTCCCAAATAGCTGCAAGTTTTTCTACCACTTACAACATTTCAATCAATGACACAGCTTTTCCACATTGAATGGGTTCTGAGTTAGGCAAGACAGAGATAAGTGTCTTGTGTCAGTCCTTCAGGTAGCCCCCAGACAGGTTAAAACAAACACAATAATTTACAAATGATATCTGCTCTCTCCTTCTAGAATCAGGGACCAGGATCCCAAACTAGGAACACGGACTTCCATCTTCAAGACTGCTGCTGAGCTAGGGAGGAGGTAGGACAAGGGCAAGTGAAAATATCACAAAGCTTTTCCATCACATTTAAGTTTCCTTTTTCTTGATTCAGCATTCACTTGGTTGCTGTAAACCTTTGACTATTTTTAGAGTTCTGAGACAGTTGGATATAACAGTTACTGCTTGTTTTCTACACTCTTCCATGGAGAGACGGGTGTTTAGAGCTGTGTATTTTGCCATTTTTCTGATATCCACAAAACTATTACAAACAATGAAAATAACATACCTCTTTCCACATAATGATCAACAAGTAATCCTCAGCAAGGAACACTGTAAAGCAACATAGACATATGAGTCACCAACAATATGGCATCACTATTGGCTGAATGAACAACCACTAGAGGCAGGGTTGCCTGACTGTTGGCCAACTTCATCAATTATCAGAAGCAAGTCTAGTAACTACTAACATTTTTGGAGTAATAATGAGTATAAACAATATTTTGAGACATCTGAAGTAACTCTAATGTGACGTGAAAATTTTTTCTGAAAAACTCAGAAAAAATATGTGACCATATTTTTTATTGGTGATAAAGTCACAAGTACTACCAATATCACTTTGGTTTGTTGTCAAATTCATGATTTAAGGAATTATTAAATTTAAATAATAAGCAGAGATGTAATTTTCCCCATTCAATTTCATGAACTCCTAGACCAAGGTTAAGAACGCCTGCCTTAGAACAAAGTCTCAGAGGTTAGAGAAACATTCCATGATTAACACACATGGTCTAGATAATCTGAAAAAACTGACTTCAAATTCCAAAGTTTCCAGTTATTAACTATATGAATTTCTGCAAGTGTGTTAACTTCAATCTCCTCATTTGGAAGTGCGGTTGCAGTAGTAACTTCCTACAGTTTTTGTGGGAAGTAAATAATATATAGTTTATAAAGCACATAGCACATTCTGGCTCACAGCAAACACTCAAATATTCACCACAACTATCATTTTTTGTCTAAAATTAGTAGGCAAAACACCACAGAACAAGCTTCAAAACAGGCCTGTAGTAAAATTATTTAACACAAAGACATATCCACAGAAATAGCAGAGAACAAAACACTGGAGGCAGTAGGCTCCTCTAAGCTTGAGAGGATGACTCCTCAGCTCCTGTTTGCAGCTCACCACTGCCATCCTGTGGCAGCAAGCCTGCACTGTTACAGCTTCCTGATGAACAGAACCTACAGATGTCAGCTTTGTGACATATTTTATTTTCACCTTGTAGCGCAAATTGCAGAAAAAAAGGATTGAAAAATTAAAATAGAAATGACTTAAACCTACTGAATATACTAAAGCTAATATAAATATGGTAATATCCAATTCTGGAAGGAAAAATTGAGATTAGAATTCACCATGCATGCACGTGGACAATTCCTTAAAATTTCAGGAAAGTGTCAGTTTATGCCACAGATGGATACTATTTTAAATAAAACACTGATTTTATAGGGTTAAGAAGAAAGAGGGAGGTAATGTGAACTGGACATTTATTCTCTGACAAACACTTACCATATGTTATTCATTCTTTTTTTTTTTTTTTTTGGTTTATTGTGGTAACTGGTTTATAACATGGTATAAATTTCAAGTGTACATCATTATACTTCTGTTTCTGCATGGATGACATCATGTTCTCATGTTCACCACCCCAATACTAATTACACTCCATCACCACACACATGTGCCTAATTATCCCTTTCATCGTCCTCCCTCCCCTCTTCCCCTCTGGTAACCACGAATTCAATCTCTGTCTCTATGTGTGTGTTTGTTGTTATTATCTACTACTTAATGAGTGAGATCATACGGTATTTGACCTTCTCCCTCTAACTTATTTCACTTTGCATAATACCCTCAATGTCCATCCATGTTGTCACAAATGGCTGGATTTCATCATTTCTTATGGCTGAGTAGTATTCCATTGTGTATAAATACCACATCTTCTTGATCCATTCTTCCTTTGATAAGCACTTAGGTTGCTTCCATGTCTTGGCTACTGTGAATAATGCTGCAATGAACAGAGGGGTGCACGTATCTTTACACATTGGTGTTTTCACGTTCTTTAGGTAAATACCCAGCAGTGGAATAGCTGGATCGTATGGGAGTTCTATGCTTAATTTTCTGAGGAATCTCCATACTGTTTCCAGTAGTGGCTGCACCAGTTTGCACTCCCACCAGCAGTGTATGAGAGTTCCCTTCTCTCCACATCCTCTCCGACACATGTTGTTTCCTGTCTTGTTAATTATTATTATGACGGGCGTGAGGTGATATCTCATTGTAGTTTTGATTTGCATTTCCCTGATAGTCAGTGATTTTGAACATCTTTTCATGTGCCTGTTGGCCATCTGTATATCTTCTTTGGAGAAATGTCTGTTCAAGTCTTTTGCCCGTTTTTTAATTGGGTTGTTAGTTTTATTGTTGTTGAGATGTATGACTTCTTTACATATTTTTGAGATTAACCCCTGATCAGATGTATGGTTTGAAAATACCTTGTCCCAATTGTTAAGTTGTCTTTTTGTTTTGTTGATGGTTTCCTTTGCTGTGCAGAAGCTTTTTAGTTTGATGTAGTCTCATTTGTTTATTTTTTCTATCGTTTCTCTTGCCCGGTCAGACATGGTGTTTGAAAATATGCTGCTAAAACCCATGTCAAAGAGTGTACTGCCTATGTTTTCTTCTAGAAGTTTCATAGTTTCAGGTCTTACATTCAAGTCTTTAATCCATTTGGAGTTAATTTTTGTGTATGGTGTAAGGTAATGGTCTACTTTCATTTTTTGCATATGACTGTCCAGTTTTCCCAACACAATTTGTTGAGGAGACTTTCCTTTCTCCATTGTATGTTCTTGGCTCCTTTGTCAAAGATTAGCTGTCCGTAGACGTGTGGGTTTATTTCTGGTCTTTTGATTCTATTCCATTGATCTGTGTGTCTGTTTTTTTGCCAGTACCATGCTGTTTTGGTTACTATAGCTTTGTAGTATGTTTTGAAATCAGGGAGTGTGATACCTCCAGCTTTGTTCTTTTTTCTCAGGATTCCTTTAGCTATTCGGGGTCTTTTGTTGTTCCATATAAATTTTAGGATTCTTTGTTCTATTTCTGTGAAAAATATTGTTGGAACCTTGATAGGGATTGCATTGAATCTATAGATTGCTTTAGGAAGTATGGACATCTCACTTATGTTAATTCTTCCAATCCAACAGCACAGAATATCTTTCCCTTTCTTTGTGTCTTCTTCAATTTCTTTCAGCAATGTTTTACAGTTTTCAGTGTACAGATCTTTCACCTCTTTGGTTAAGTTTATTCCTAGGTATTTTATTCTTTTTGTTGCAATTGTAAATAGGATGGTATTCTTAATTTCTCTTTCTGCTACTTTGTTGTTAGTGTGTAGAAATGCAACTGATTTTTGTATGCTGATTTTGTATCCTGCAACTTTGCTGTATTCATTTATTACTTCTAAAAGTTTTTTGGTGGATTCTTTAGGGTTTTCTATATATAAAATCATGTCATCTGCAAATAATGAGAGTTTCATTTCTTCCTTTCCAATTTGGATCCCTTTTATTTCTTTTTCTTGCCTGATTGCTCTGGCTAGGACTTCCAGTACTATGTTAAATAGGAGTGGTGACAGTGGGCATCCTTGTCTGGTTCCTGTTCTTAGAGGGATAGCTTTCAGTCTTTCACCATTGAGGATGATGTTAGCTGTGGGTTTGTCATATATGGCCTTTATTATGTTCAGGTACTTTCCTTCTATACCCATTTTATTCAGAGTTTTTATCATAAATGGATGCTGTATCTTGTCAAATGCTTTCTCTGCATCAATTGAGATGATCATGTGATTTTTATTCTTCGTTTTATTAATGTGGTGTATCATGTTGATTGATTTGCTAATGTTGAACCATTCTTGCATCCTTGGAATAAATGCCACCTGATCATGGTGTATAATCTTTTTAATATATTGTTGTATGTGATTTGCTAGTATTTTGTTGAGGATTTTTGCATCAATGTTCATCAGTGATATTGGCCTGTAATTTTCTTTTTTTGTGTGTGTTGTCCTTGTCTGGTTTTGGTATCAGGGTAATATCAGCTTTGTAGAATGAGTTAGGGAGCTTCCCCCGCTCCTCAATTTTTTGGAAGAGTTTAAGAAGGATAGGCATTAAGTCTTCTTTAAATGTTTGGTAGAATTCTCCAAGGAAGCCGTCTGGTCCTGGACTTTTATTTTTGGGGAGGTTTTTGATTACACTTTCAATCTCCTTACTGGTGATTGGTCTATTCAAATTCTCTACTTCTTCTTGGTCCAGTTTTGGAAGGTTGTATGATTCTAAGAATTTATCCATTTCTTCCAGATTGTCAAATTTGTTGGCATATAGCTTTTCATAGTATTCTGTTATAATCTTTTGTATTTCTGAGGTGTCCGTTGTAATTTCTCCTCGTTCATTTCTGATTTTACTTATTTGAGCCTTCTCTCTTTTTTTCTTGGTGCGTCTAGATAAAGGTTTGTCAATTTTGTTTATCATTTCAAAGAACCAGCTCTTGGTTTTGTTAATTTTTTCTATTATTTTTTGTCTCTATTTCATTTATTTCTGCTCTGATTTTTATTAGTTCCCTTCTTCTACTGATTTGGGGCTTTGTTTGTTCTTCTTTTTCCAGTTCCTTTAGATGCATTGTTAGATTGTTTATTTGAGATTTTTCTTGTTTGTTGAGATAGGCCTGTATTGCTATAAACTTCCCTCTTAGAACTGCTTTTGCTATATCCCATAAATTCTGGCACATCGTATTGTCATTTTCATTTGTCTCCAAGTATTTTTTGATTTCTCCTTTGATTTCTTCGTTGACCCAGTTGTTGTTCAGTAGCATTTTGTTCAGTAGCATTTTGTTTAATCTCCACGTATTTGTGGCTTTTCTGAATTTCTTCCTATAGTTGATTTCTAGTTTCATACCGTTGTGGTCAGAAAAGATGCTTGGTATTATTTCAATCTTCTTAAATTTATGGAGACTTGTTTTGTGGCCTAATGTGTGATCAATCCTGGAGAATGTTCCATGTGCATTTGAAAAGAATATTTGTTCTTCGGTTTTTGGATGGGATGTTCTGTATATATCTACTAGGTCCATCTGTTCTAGTGTGTCATTTAAGTCCAATATTTCCTTATTGATCTTCTGTTTGGATGATCTATCCGTTGGTGTAAGGGGAGTGTTAAAGTCCCCTACTACTATTGTGTTACTGTCTATTTCTCTTTTTACGTCTGTTAATAATTGCTTTATACATTTAGGTGCTCCTGCATTGGGTGCATAGATATATACAAGTGTTATGTCCTCTTGCTGGATTGTTCCCTAGATCATTATGTAGTGCCCTTCTTTGTCTCTTTTTACAGTTTTTATTTTAAAGTCTATTTTGTCTGATATGAGTATTGCTAGCCCAGCTTTCTTTTCATTGACATTAACATGCAGTATCTTTTTCCATGCCTTTACTTTCAGTTTGTGAGTGTCTTTAGGTCTGAAATGTGTCTCTTGTATGCAGTGTATATATGGGTCTTGTTTTTTTATCCAGTCAGCCACCTCGTGCCTTTTAATTGGAGCATTTAGTCCATTAACATTTAAAGTAGCAATTGATAAGTATGTACTTACTGCCATTTTTTAACTTTCTTTTCTTGGTGTTTTAGTCGTTCTTCTCTGTTCCTTTCTTCTTCACTTGCTCTTTTCCATTGTGGTTTGATGGCTTTCTTTAGTATTATGTTTGGGTTCCTTTATCTTAGTTTTTTGTGTATTTTTTATAGGTTTCTGGTTTGTGATTACCATGGGGTTCATATATAGAAACCTACGTATATAGCAGTCTATATTAAGTCGGTAGTCTCTTTAACTTGACCTCTGTCTGAAAGCTCTACTCTTTAACTCCTCTCCTCCCACATTTTATGTTTTTGATACCGTATGTAACCTCTTTTTTTGCATTTGTATCCATTACCCTCTTATCATGGAAATAGATAATTTTTCCTATTTGAGGTCTTCTCTTTTCCCCTTAAATAAGTTCCCTTAGCATTTCTTGTAGTGCTGGTTTCTTGGTGACAAACTCCTTTAATTTTTGCTTGTCTGGGAAATTTTTGATCTCTCCTTCCATTTTGAATGATAACCTTGCTGGGTAGAGTACTCTTGGCTGTAAGTTTTTTCCTTTTAGCACTTTAAATATATCATGCCACTCTCTTCTAGCCTGTAAGGTTTCTGCTGAGGAGTCAGCTGATAGCCTTATGGGGTTTTCTTTGTATGTAACTTGTCTTTCTCTTGTGGCTTTTAGGATTCTCTCTTTATCTTTAATTCTGGACATTTTAATTATGATGTGTCTTGGCGTGTGCCTCTTTGGGTTTATCTTGTTTGGTGCTCTCTGTGCTTCCTGTACCTGGATGTCTGTTTCCTTCTTTTGGTTAGGGAAGTTTTCAGCAATTATTTCTTCAAATCGATTCTCTTCCCCTTTGTCTCACTCTTCTCCTTCTGGGACATCTATAACACAGATGTTAGTTCTCTTGATATTGTCCCAGAGGTCCCTTAGACTGTCTTCACTCTTTTTAATTCTTTTTTCTTTTATCTGTTCAGCTTGGGTGATTTCTTCTAGTTTTTCATCCAGCTCGCAGATCTATTCTTCTGTATCCTCTACTCTGCTTTTGAGTCCCTCTAGTGAATTTTTCATTTCCAGTATTGTATTATTCATTTCTGTTTGGTTCTTTTTTATATCTTCCATTTCTTTGTTGACATTCTCACTGAGTTCATCCATTCTTCTCCCCAGATCAGTGAGCATCCTTAACACTCTTTGTTTGAACTCTCTGTTGGTTAGGTTGCTCATTTCTGTTTCACTTAGTTCCTTTTCTGGGGTTTTGTCCTATTCCTTTACTTGGAACGTATTCCTTTGCCTCCTCATTTTGCCTCTTTCCTTGTGCTTGTGTCTATGTATTAGGTAGGTCAGCTACGTCTCCTGTTCTCAGAGAGGTGACCTTATATAAGTGATGCCTTAGGAGGCCTGGCAGTGTGCTTCTCTCTCCTCTCCAGTTGCAAATGTTCCAGGAGTGACCCCTGTGTGGGCTACATGTGTCCTCCTGTTGTGCTTGGGTTGTTCTTCCCGTAGCTGCCCAGGGAGGCTGAGCTATGCCCCTGGCCAGCTGTTGTAATGCTCAGCTGTGTGTAGTTGTTGTGGGCCCTTCAGTCTCTTTATTGGGTGTGGGGTGTCCCAGCACAGTTGGCTGCAAAGTCTAATAGCACATTCCTGTTGCTGTATTTCTATTAAGTGAGTAGGCCTCCAGAGTGGCAGGTTGTTAGGCTCAGGGGCTTACAATTGCTATCAGCCTCTAGCCTTTAGGTCCCTGGTCAACTTTCTGAGGATTGCAGCCTGGTGGGGCTGGCCTCAGGCATGGGAGCACCCAATTGTTTCAGGCTTTGGAAGGTGGGGCCAACCCCCTATGTCACTCTTTGAGAAGCACAACTCTTCTACAGCTGACAAGCCCCACCGCCCACAGGTCCACACACACAGTCAACACAGTCCTGCCCCATGAGCGTGCCCCAACCACCTGATGTGGACCCAGTCTCTCCAAGGTGGGAGCCCCACACTCTCCACCATCACCCCACAGTCTCCACCCACTTCTTGCACACACCTGCACTACAGAGCCAGTCAACAGGCTGTGGAGAATCCAGGCAGCTCCCTTAACAGGCCCACAAGTTGCCCGAGGGCTTGTTGTTGGGTGGGGCCAATCCCTAGGGTGGGCCACTTGCCCTGGCTGAGTTGGATTAAATCTGTGCCCTAGTGGGTGGGGCAGACTCTGAGCTAGCAGGCCCCAGGGAGATCTCCAATGGCGTCTGCCAGTGTCTGTGTCAGCACGCCCACACCAGGCCACCACAATGGCCGCTGCCAATGTCCCAGTCCCTGGAGAAGTCTCACTCTCACTGAGATGCACTCAGAGCCTGTCAGGTGAGTCTCTTTTCCCCAAAGGGCTATGCACCTTTCTTTCTGTTGATTTTAGGTTGCTTTCTGAAATGGGTGAGTTTGTGCATGGGCCCTTTAAGAGCCGGTTTTAGTTTCTTTGTGAACTAGCTTTTCTGGGGGTACTCCCCAATGTTTTAGTAGCAGGCAAAGTCAGATATTATGCCACTCATCTCGATTGTGCTGGGCCCAAAAAAATGCCTACAGCGGGGGGGCTCCCTGGCTCAGGGCCCTGCTCCTCCAGGGAGGGCTGCGTACCTCTGGGCTGCTCCCGGGTGGCCGTGAAGCTCTGCAGCTTGTGAAGGTGGTGTTTTTTCTCTCTAGAAGGGAATTTCTCCCTCTTCCACCTCAATTAGGAGTGTCGTTTGTTGCAGGAGGTCCTTGTATCTGGTTTTCAGTTATCTCTCAGGGGTAATTTTTCCAAGAGTAGTTATAAATTGGCTGTGTCCGTGGGAGGAGGTGAGTTCAGAGTCTGCTTCCGCTGCCATCTTGACTTCTCTCCTATTCATTCTTAATTATTAAACTTCACTTGTACACCTGAGTTTAAGTAATTTCTCAAAGTTAAAGGAGCTACTGTGTCAGAGCCAAGATCTCAAAACAGATTTGTCTCATTCCAAGTAGCAAACACTTTCCACCACCTCAAGATGCTTCTTAGTTTTCAAAAGACACCATAGCTACTGTCAAATGAATACCCAAATGTTCATGGTATGAAACATAGGCCCTGGTTTTATTCAATCCCTGACTTCCAAGTTGATTAAAATAGTTACACATTCACTGACTCTGCTTTCTCTCCTTTCAAATACTCTTCTTCAATCCCCTGAAAGCTAGCTTGGACCTTAGGAGTCATCTAAGTCAGACTGAAGACTGCATTCTTAAAATATATTGCTTACAAAATGATTCTTAGGGAACGTAATAAAAGATTAAAAATAAGGAACAAAATCTCAGACAAACATAAACAAAAAGAAAGCTGTAATATTAACATCAGAAAAAGTGGAACTTTAACTTAACTACACTAATCAGAATAAAAAGGAATATTTTGTAATATGATACAACTTAAAATAAAAAGCTATTTTGGGGCCAGCCTGGTAGCATAGTGGTTAAGTTTGCAAGCTCCGCTTCGGCAACCTGGGGTTCGCAGGTTCCGATCCCAGGCATAGATCTATGCACCACTCATCAAGCCGTGCTGTGGTGGCATCCCATATACAAAATAGAGGAAGATGGGCACAGATGTTAGCTCAGGGCTAATTTTCCTCAGCAAAAAGAGGAGGGTTGGCAATGGATGTTAGCTCAGAGCCAGTCTCCCTCACAAAAAAATAAAAATTAATTTAAAAAAAGCTATTTTAAAGACCACCATATTAATCATACATTTGATTAACATTCAGGAAAGTGAAAAACATACAAGGTGATAAGTGAGAAAGGAGTCATAAACCACATATATGGAAAAGATTTAATATGATTACTAATTACTACTCTTGATAATTTTTGTCAGAGTTTTACCAAGTTTGAAAATGTAGAGGGAATGGATAACTTTCTGGTGAAATATAGATGGGAAAGTTGATCAAGAACACTGGAAAACTTAAATCAATTTCTACTGATATGATGAAGATCTATCACCAAAAAAAAAAAGAAAATCCAGCACTAGGAACAGGTAGCTTCACAGTGTTACCTAAGCATTAAAAAAATGGGTAACTCATATTATTCAAATTAATTAAAGGTACAGAAAAGGGTAGAAAGCTCAACAGTTGATTCAATAAAGTCAATATCATCTATATATGCAAACCTGATAAAGATGATATTTTTAAAAAAGAAAAAATGTACATAAATCTCACATAGATGTAAATTCAAAATAAAATGTTATGGAAAAAACAAGCAGGGTATCAAAACAATGCATTGTGACCAAATGAATTCAAGATATCAAGAAATATTTCAATATAGTAATTACATCAACAAATTAAAGTTTCATATGATATCAATGGATGTGAAAAAGTCATGAGACAAAACACACAAGCAGCTAATCCAATAAAAACTCAAAATACAATAGGAATAAGAGGAATCTACTTAAATACAATGAAGTTATTGACCTAAAAATGTGAATCTAAATGGTAAAATGTTAAAAAGTATTTCCATTAGAATTAGACATTTTACCTACAACTACTACCAATATTACCAATATTGTTGAAGTTTAACAAATGCAGTAAGAAAAAATAATCAGTATGAGATTTGGGGAAAATATGAAGTTATTTTCAGTCTGATCTTATTATTTTTCACTGGATTTTATAACTACAAAGCTTAAAGTTTTGTAGAAAATGCTGGAATAAAGTGACTTTGGCAGGTGTTTGGAAATAAGATAATTATACAAAACTAATTGCTCTATTCTTTTTCTTAATAATACCAGGGGATAGCATTCACATTTCAAAGGAAAACATTGAAAAATTAGGGATAAGTAAAATACCTACCTAAAAAAAAAAAAACCCACAAAATTATGTTAAAGATCTGAACAAAAGGAAAGATATACTATGTTCCTAAGGAGAACACTTCATATAATAAAAAACATAAGGTTCCCCAAATTAAGAGAGAAATTTAACATAAAATAAAATCCCAAATTAGATACCTTAAAATTGGATAAAATGATAGTAAAATTTGTCTAAAGTATTGTTCTTATAAAATTCAAGAGAATTGTGCAAAAAGAAAGAGAGGGAGAGGAGAGCTTCACTTAGATTATAGGGTATACTATAAATTTATACAGTAAAGAGCACCCTATAGGCTTAGGAATAAACAATAGTAAGTGAGAAAAAATAGAAGCCAAAATTTCCTAAATATATAGAGATTTAATATATTACAAAGGGGTTATCTTATTTCAATGGAAGATAATGTGAAATGATAGTGTCTTTACTAAATGGCATTAGCAGAAATGATGAGGCACCTGAAATAAGGCAATGCTAAACCCCAACATCACCCAAAAGTAAAATGAAGATGGGTTAAAGACATAACTGTAAAAAAAAGGAGGAGGAGAACAAAAAAATTAGAGCATTTGCTTTGTATAACAAGAAATTGGGGAGACCTTTTTATTATAGAAAACAAGAAACCTAGAATCTACAAATTAATAAGAAAAAGATAAGTACTCAATAGAAAAATGGGCAAAGGATATACATGGGCTTTCACATAAATATATTTTAATTGCCAATAAGCATATTAAAAGATATTCAAACATATAGGTAACAGAAGTGAATATTAGCATAACATGGATATATTTCATTTCACCTACCAGACTGGCAAAGAGTTTTAAGGTGATAACATCAAATGTCATCAAAAAAGTGAAGGAATGGGAAGGCTTATTTATTGCTGATGAAAATGTGAGTTGTCATTCTGGATATTGGTGCCACCACCAGAGTAACCACACCTGCACCCTGGACCCCAATGTCACCGGTCGCATACATATGGACCTGGATCTTGGCTCTGTGGAAGATTTACACACACCCATGCCCTGGACACCACCATCAACACCACCACAAATGTGTCAGCACCCTGGAATGTGGCACCAAGACAGATTCCCTCAACTGTGACTTCCCCATATGGGGAAAAAGGGGAGCAGGAAGAGACCAGCAGACTTTGCAGCTGCTGCAGATACCCACAGCCTTGGCCTCCAAGGACCCCTGCAGTCTTCACTGACATTGACCTCAACTGACATATTTGCCCAAGGTCTATGCCATTGTGCTCCAACCCCCAGAGCAAGAGCCACCACTACAAGCCCCAGGAGCCAAAGCTGCCACACCTTACCAAGCTGGTACCCTCACACCCACTTTCCTCCCCAAAGCCAGTTCATAAAGTCCTGAAGAGGTGACTCCTCCTTCAAAGGAACAGACATCAACATAAGGCTATAAGGAACACAAAAAAATCAATGAAATATGACACCACTAAATGAGCACAATTTTCTAATAAATGACTCCAAAGAGATAGAGATATAAAATTGCCTGACAAAGAATTCAAAATAAATGTTTTAAAGAAGGTCAGGGAACTACAAGAGAACAGAAAAATAACTCAACACAATCGGAAAACAATATATGAACAAAATGATTTCAACAAAGAGATAGAAATCATTACAAAGAATGAAACAGAAATTCTGGAGCTGAAGAAGACAATGAATGAAATGAAAAATGCAATAGAAAGCTCCAACAACAGATTTGATTAAGCAGAAAAAAGAGTAAGAGAACTTGAAGACAATTCATTTGAAATTATCCAGACAGAGGACAAAAAAGAAAAATAATGAAAAAGAGTGAAGAAAGCCTATAGGATATATGGGACACCATCAAGTGAACTACATTATGAGAGTCCCAAAAGGAAAAGAGGGAGAGAAAAGAATAGAAGGCATATTTAAAGAAGTAATGACTGGAAGCTTACCAAATCTTAGGAGAGGAATGGACATCCAGATTCATGAAGCTCAACTATACCCAAACAGGATCAATCCAAAGAAGACTACACCAAGACACATTGTAATCAACTTCTCAAAAGTTAAGGACAAACAGAATTTTGAAAGCAGCAAGAGAAAAGTGACTCATATAAGGAAACCCCCATAAGACTATCAGCATACTTCTTACTAAAAGTTTTGCAGTCCAGGAGACAGTGGGATATCTTTTACAGTACTAAAAGAAAAAAAAACTGTCAACCAAAAGTACTATAGCTGGCAAAATTATCCTTTAAAATGAAGGAGATATAAAGTCTTTCCCAGGGGAACAAGAATGAGGAGTTCATTACTACCAGACCTGCCTTACAATAAATGTTTAGTGAAGTTCTTCGAACGGAAATGAAACACACTAAACAGCAACATACAAGCATATAAATCTCACTATTAAAGGTAAATATTTAGGTAAATACAGATTAATGTAACACCATAATGGTGGTATATAAATTACTTTTAATCTGAACATAAGATTAAAAGATAAAAATTTGTCAGTGGATGCGCAATGTAAAAGGGAATAAACTCTGACTCCAAAAACATAAAGCGTGTGAAGGGGAAAAAGGTATAGAGTTTATGCTTGCAATTGAAATTAAGTTGTTATCAATTTACAATAGATGGTTACAACTACAAAATATTTTATGCAAGCCACAAGCTAATCACAGAAAACAAAAACTATAATAGATATACAAGAGATGAAGGGAAAAGAATCAAAGCAAATCACAACAACAACAAAAAATCCTCAAAGGAAAACAGCAAGAGAGGGACAAAATATCTGCAAAACAGAAAGAAAATAATTAACAAAATGACAATAGTAAGTCCTCATGTATCAATAATTATTTGAAAGGTAAATGGACTAAACTCACCAATCAAAAGGCACAGAGTGGCTGAATGGATAAAAAACAAGATCCAGAGATATGCTGTCTGCAAGTCTCACTTTAGATTTAAAGATGCACCTAGCCTGAAAGTAAAGTAATAAGAAAGATATTTTGTGCAACTGGTAACCAAAAAAAAACAGAGGTGGCTATACTTAGACAAAATAGATTTTAAGTCAAAAACTCTCTCTATAGACAAATAAGGTCATTATATAATGATAAAAGGATCAATTTAACAGGAAGATGTAACAATTATAAATATACATGCACCCAACATCAAAGCATCTAAATATATAAAGCAAATATTGACACATCTAAAGCGAGAAATAGACAACAATACAATAATAGTAGGGGACTTCAATACCTACTTTCAACAACAGATAAATCATGCAAACAGAAAATCACTATGGAAACATTGGACTTGAACTATACCTTAGACCAAATGGACCTACAAACATGTAAAAACATTCCATTCAATAGCAGAAGAGTACACATTCTTCCCAAATGTATGTGGAATATTCTCCAGGAGAGATCACATTTTAGGTCACAAAACAAATGTTAACAAATTTAAGAAGACTGAAATTATCCCAAGTATCTTTTCTGACCATAATGAAATGAAACCAGAAATCAAAAACCAAAAATCACAAATATATGGAAACTAAACAACACTGTCTTGAACAACATTGCATCAAAAAGGAAATCAAAAGGGAATTTAAAAAGTGTCTTGAGACAAGTGAAAAAAGAAACACAACATACCAAAACTTAAGGGATGCATCAAAAGCAGTAGTAAAAGTTTATAGCAATAAACACCTACATTAAAAAAGAAGAAAGATCTAAAACAACTTAACTTTACACCTCAAGAAACTAGCAAAAGAAGAACAAACTAAGCCCCAAATTAGAAGGAAGGAAATAATAAAGATTAGAGTAGAAATAGATCAGATAGAGAGTTTTAAAAAATAGAAAAATTCAATATGACTACTAGTTGTTTTTTTGAAAAGATAAACAAAATCAACAAACACTTAGCTAGACAAACTAAAAAAAAAAGAGAGAAGACTCAAGTAAATAAAATCAGAAATGAAAGAGGAGACATTACAATGGATGCCTCAGAAATAAAAAGAATTATAAAGGACTATTATGAACAATTATATGCCAACAAACTGGATAACCTAAAAGAAATAGATAAATTCCTAGAAATATACAACCTACCAAAACTGAATGAAGAATAATTAGAAAGCCTGAACAGATCAATAACCAATAAAGAGATTGAATCAGTGATCAAAAACATCCCAACAGAGAAAAGCCCAGGATCAGATGGATTCATGGGGGAATTCTACCAAATAGTCGAGGAAGAATTAAAACCAATCCTTTTCAAACTCTTCCAAAAACAGAAAAAGAGAGAATAATTTCAAACCCATTTTATGAAACCAGCATTACCATGATACCAAAACCAGAAAGACATTACAAGTAAAGAAAACTATAGGCCAATATCACTGATGAACATAAATGCAAAATTGTCAACAAAATACTAGTAAACCAAATTCAACAGCACACTAAAAGGATGATACATCATGACCAAGTGGGACTTATCTCCTGCAAGCTAATGTTATAGAAGAACATGTGGGTGAGGAAGAATTCTTACGGATATCTTTGGAAAGTACAGTCTGCCATAAACCCTTTGAAGTTAGACATGGTTATGTGACATGATCTGTCTAGTTAAATATAATCAGAAATGATGCAGTTTAATTGCTGACGGTTAACGCTTCAGCCCACTCTTCCCACAATGGCAATTGCAGAAGCAAGTGTTGATATGGAGATGCCACAAGGTCAGAGCTGCATGGAATGTTGAGTTAACACATGGAAGACAGCTATCCTAGTGGATCATCTGAACTCACAGCAAATTCTGTATGATTGAGAATAAATCATTTTATTTTAAGCTGGTAATATTTTGGATTGCTTGCTATTGCAGCATAGCCTAGCCTGACTAATATACTCCAAAACTGAAGTAGCAGGAAGAAGAGTGTGAAATCTATGCAGCCTCCTCAGACAAGAATAAGGAGGATAATGGATGGCAACAAATATCCCACAGAGAAGAATGAAGGGCCATTCATACAAGCGTATGCATATACCTTTTTGGATGAACCACTTAAAAGAAAGTTGCAGTAAGCATGACATTTTGCCCTTAAATACTTGATTGTGTATCTTTCTAAGGACAAGGACATTCTCCTACATAACCTCAACACTAATGTGACACCCAAGAAATTTAACATTGATACAATAATATAAAGCCCATATTCAATTTTCCCAGTTGTTCCAAAAGTCTTTTAAAGCTATTTTGTTTTTGTTTGGATCCAATCAAGGATCATGTATTACATTTTTATCGTCATGCTTTTTAGTTTCATTCAATCTAGAATAGTATCACCCTCTACCTTTGTTTTTTTTTTTTTTAAAGACACTAGTATTTGTGAAGAGTCTGTGTCAGTTGCCCGTAGAATGTGCCACAATCTGGGTTTGTCTCATTATTTTCATATAATTTTATTCAAGTTCAACATCTGTGGCAAGAATACTACATAGGATACCCTAAAAGAGTGTTTACCTGGGCACATAGCAATCCAGATTATTCTACTCCACTCTGCTCCCTGTAACGTGTATGACACCATCTTACGCCATCAGAGGACCACACTCCACTCTCCAGGAACACAAGACTAACGAACTGAAAGGAAATTGGATCCCTGAGAACTTCTTGAATCAGAGAAGCCATATTGCTCTGAATTGCAAAACTTCAGACATTTGAGTGAAAGGTAAATAAATTTTCATCCTTTTTGAGCCACTGGTGTTTTCATTACTTTCAGCAAAACCTAATAAAAAGGTCAGACACAAAGGAATTGGAAGGAAGCTAAGTAGGAGATCTGTTATAAGTAAATCTTGAACTTCTAGTTATAGGAACCAATAAATGAACTTATTGTTTAAACCAGTGTAATGGTTGTTACAGGTCTTGAAAACATCCTATCTGATACACGGGCTTTATGATGTCTATAAAAATGTGTGAGAACATAGAAGAAAATAAATCCAAACAATAACAGTGCAAAGAAAGTTCTTATGTAATAAACTAAAAGATCAAAACAAGAGAAATTAGGGACAATTTCCCAAGAAAATGACATTTATCAGCTCCCTAAGGTCTAAAATATGTTTATTTCTCTTTTGCATTCTTAGTGCTCTGTAGAATGACTGAAATATATACGAGACTATGAACGGTTATCAAATAAATTAATTACTGAATTATATCAATAGCAATGAGATAGAAAAAAATGCATTACTACCTTTCGTAAGTGTATAGGACACCTACAGTAATGAAATGAAGAAAATCATGAGAAAGGAGAAGAAAATAAAAGTGGTTGACCAGAGACATTATGGGAGAGCTAAGAGAAACAACAGCCCTGGACGTTTTCTCTGCAATGTTCTTAACAGGTCACCCTACGCTTTTTGGGATCTAAGAAGCAAACTCCAAAACAACAGATTAATTGGTTATGTGAAGAGCTCTCCCCATTGGAAAGTCAAATATGCTTGGAGACTCAGGTCCCCAGAGACATTAAGAAGAGATCAAAT
Organism: Diceros bicornis minor; assembly: GCF_020826845.1. Taxonomy (NCBI): domain Eukaryota; kingdom Metazoa; phylum Chordata; class Mammalia; order Perissodactyla; family Rhinocerotidae; genus Diceros; species Diceros bicornis. Next base: position 36,102,336 of record NC_080753.1, on the reverse strand, counting down.
CTAAGAGTACCTTCCCCATGAGGGATCCACTAGGTAGAGAAAGGAGAAAATAAGCAAGTCATCAAACACCATCTGCCTATATCACTGGTTATTTCTCCAAATAGAAAGACATTATTCAGGTAATGTCTCCTGGAAAACACTGAAAGACGCACTAAGGTGGAATGAACCAAGGACTCTTCAACTGCAAAAATACATCAGCGTATGAGCTTGTATTTTTAACATACGTTCTTGAATATGATTATATTTTTGCACAGAATTTGGATTTATGTATCTATTTAACAGTATCTCAGTGTGTTTATATTTTTATGTTAAATGTGCTTTCATTTTCATTTTTATTTGTAATGATATTTGTATGTATAGACAATGCATGATTTATTTATGACCTTAGATGAACCCGGAACCTAAGGATATTGGGCTATTTATTTTTCCGTGCTTGTGTTTAGAAATGTAATGTGTTAGTGTGTGGATTTGTGGAGTTCGTGTATGTTGTTTTCAGATTTGTATATGTGTTGTGGTATAAGGGGATGATGTTTGAGAGTCTATAAAATGCAGAAATAAGCAACCAAGAAAGGCGTTATCCTCTCCTTCTTGATCATCCTTAAAAACTAGAGAGATTCTGACTCCTTTGAATAACTGAACTGTTTAACTGCCTACAGGAGCTTGACGGAGATGATCTTTCAAATTTCTTGCCTCCTCCTTCTGAAAACCATGAAATGGCAAAATGATAGAAAAAGAAGAGAGTCTGAATAGATCTGGTCTGAACAGATTGGTAATAGATCTGATTTCCAATAGAGCTGGAAAAAGGCAAAAAAAAAAAACAAGAGGAGAAAATTGGGTTGGAGAGGAGACACGTTGAGAGGAAAAGAAAGAGAAAACAAGTGAAAGAAGGAAAGAAAAAGATAGAAACAGAGGGACTCCAGAGGGAGAAGAATACAAGAGAAAATTCCCTTGACTTGGAATGGGATTTTCCACGCCCTGAACATAGAACGTATTCTGAATTTGAGCAGGAAAATGTCTGCTAGGAGGGAAAATTCTATCCTCAGCCTTGTGGGAAGGATGGGAAAGGGAGAAAAAAGTGAAAAGGGGGCCAGAACGATCCAACCCTCACCCCAGGAGAAACTGAAAACAGAATTCAACGTGTTCTTATGAAAGGTGGGCGCCATCAGGAAGAGGTCAGGTGAGGGAACTAGGTTTAGAGAGCCCAACATTCACCCCGGCTTCCAAGAGTGGGTGAGGGCCAGCATGGACTCAGGGCTGTCCTGCCTCAAAGACCATGAGATTCTAAAAGAAATGCAGTTCCAATGCTTTGATCAGATGCAGAAAGGGGTCACTTTTGCCCTCTTCACAGTTCCATATTTACAACTTTCCCTTGCCCTTTCTTTCATCCTCCAGCCAGACGGGATGTGAGCAGGATGAGCACAAACATGTCTGTGGTGACCGACTTCATTCTTGTAGGCTTCTCCCACCTAGCTGGCCTCCAGGGCTTGCTCTTCTCTCTGTTCCTCACCATCTATCTGCTCACGGTGGCAGGCAACCTCCTCATTGTGGTGCTGGTCTCAGCTGATGCTGCCCTCCGGTGCCCCATGTACTTCTTCCTTCGAATCCTCTCAGCCCTGGAGATTGGCTACACATCTGTCACCGTCCCCTTGCTGCTTCACCACCTCCTCACTGGTCAGCGCCACATCCCTCGCTCTGGCTGTGCTCTGCAGATGTTCCTCTTTCTCTTTTTTGGTGCCACAGAGTGTTGTCTCCTGGCAGCCATGGCCTATGACCGGTATGCAGCCATCTGTGAACCCCTTCACTACCCTCTTCTGCTGAGCCATCGGATGTGCCTACAGCTAGCTGGGTCAGCGTGGGCCTGTGGAGCAATGGTGGGCCTCGGCCACACCTCCTTCATCTTCTCCTTGCCCTTCTGTGGCCCCAATGCCATCCCACACTTCTTCTGTGAGATCCAGCCCATCCTACAGCTTGTATGCGGAGACACCTCACTCAACGAACTGCAGATTATCCTGGCCGCTGCCCTCATCATCCTCTGCCCCTTCGGCCTCATCCTGGGCTCCTATGGGCGTGTCTTGGCTACTATCTTCCGGATCCCATCTGCTGCTGGCCGCCGCAAGGCCTTCTCCACCTGCTCCTCCCACCTGATCGTGGTCTCCCTCTTCTATGGCACTGCCATCTTTATCTACATCCGCCCTAAGGCCAGCTATGATCCAGCCACTGACCCTCTGCTTTCCCTCTTCTATGCTGTAGTTACCCCCATCTTCAATCCTATCATCTATAGCCTGCGGAACAGTGACATCAAGGCTGCCCTAAAGAGAACCATCCAGAAAATAAGGCCTGCAGAGATTTGACAAGGGGGTGACAGTGATGACTACCATTCTCAGTCAGCCCCAAATCACCAAGGATCAAAGGGAGAGGAAGCATGGTTCTCACCTTGGGGGAGGGCCATCCTGTCAAGAAGGCCTGTTACCTTCGAAGAACTACTGGAGCCAAACCCCTCCTTAGACTCCCATCACACACATACATGCTCTATGCTGCCTTCTGTTGTAAGAACAAGAAATTCAAGACGGAGGGTCAACTTTACAAACAGAGGAAGTTGACAACAAAGGAAAAGTTATAAAATGTCATCTCCACCAGACTATCAAGGTAATAAAACTTCCAGGTCCTTAAAGTTATTTGTCATTTATATATCCTAGGTAAGGTATTTGTTTCGTCAGTGATACTGCTGGCTAGTACACTAGCACCCATAATTATACCTAATTATATCCATCACCAGGCAAAGAGCGAAGTCCTTAAGAAGTAAGGAGGGGCCAGAAAAGTTTCAACACAGGTAAGTTCTTATGGGAACCACTAAGACACAGTGATTAAGAGAATAGATTTTAATGTCAGACTTTAATTCGTCTTAGTTCTTCCAACTGGTTAGCTGTGTGATCACAGGAGAATGATATAATCTCCCCCAGTCTTAATTTCTTTATCCATAAAGTTGGGATAATAATAGAGTCTATTTCTTTGAGTTTTTGTGAGGATTTATAGACTTGTAAATCACCCAAGCTCAATATCTAGACAAAACATTGTCTCAATAAATGTTTTTATTAGCAAGTCAGATAAGTCAGCACAGAGGATAATATCCGTATTAGGTGCCTTTTTGGAGAGAAGAGTATTTTTGGAATGTCAATGGCATTGGGAACCTAGAGACCCAAGGGAGAATGGAAGAGACTCCACACACCACTGCTACAGGAAACTGCCGCCCAGCACAGACATAAACCAAAGACAACCAGGACACTGAGAGTGAATATAATGGGGAAGTACAGGAGAGTCAAAGACATGCAGAACAAAGACACGAGATGATCTAAGTTAATCAAAAAAATGTCTCAGAGGGACAAGTATTCGTTAATAATTAAAAGTTCAATCCACATCCTTTTTTGTATTCCCAACACTTTGAGTTTTACAAGCATTTATTGAAGGCCTTGCATGTGCCCATCGCTCTACTTGGCACTGTGGTGAGTACCAAGTAACTACAGGGTGGGTATTTTGCCCAGATGGTGCTTGCTGTCTGGTTGGGAAGATAATCTTGATTCTCATACAATTGTCAGAGAACAATGAAAAGTGAGGGAGACAATAAATGGTTGCACCCTCACTCTCTACTCCATGGAGGAGCACTATGGCCTTCCCTGGAGTCAGGTGAACTGTCTGGCTCCTTGATTTTCAGAAGAGGAATTCAACCCAGTCCCTACAGTCTATACACCTATCAATGAGTAAAATCTCAAAACTATTGCTCCTTAGTACTTATCAAGATTTCGATTGAGAGGGACAACATTTAGGAAGGGTTGCCTAAAGGATTGGTAATACAGCTTTTCTTCTGATAATCTGAAGTCTCCTCTCCAGACTAAAGCAGACGAGCAGAGAGCTGCATACCTAAATGCACTATTTTCCACCTCCTACTTATCTCTACCCACCCCATGACATCCCTCTTAGAGCTGTTCTTGCTACATGGCACTTTGGCGTTCTAGCATTGGTTTACATTGAGGAAGCTTACAAGAAGCAACATTATGAAACTCATAGAGGAAAACTTTCTCTCACATCACAGTGCCAGGAATAACTGTACTTCTGTCATATAAGCAATAACTTTTTTCTAACAGCTTTATGAGGATATAATTGGAATATAATAAAACTGCATATATTTAAGTGCACAAAATGATAAATTTTGGCATAGGTATACACCTGGGCAACCATCTCCACAGTCATGATGTGAACATATCTGACCCCCTCCAAAGTTTCCTCACACCCCATCGCAATTTCTCTCTTCCACGCCCCCACCCCCGCATTCCCCACTCCCAAGCAACCTCTGATCAGCTTTCTGTGACTAGAGATTAGTTTGCTTTTTCTCAAGTTTTACATAAATAGAATCATAAATTATGCACTCCTTTTGGTCTATCTTCTTTCATTCAGCATAATTATTTTGAAACTCATCCTTGTTGTGAATATCAACAGCTCGTTACTTTTTCTTGCTGAGTTGTATTCCACTGTATGGATATATCACAATTTATTTATCCATTAACCTGTTGGTGGAAATTTGGGTTGTTTCCAGTTTTTGGTTATTACAAATAAAGCCACCATGGGGGGCCAGCCCCATGGTTTAGCAGTTAAGTGCGCGTGCTCTGCTATTGGCACCCGGGATTCAGATCCCTAGCACGCATCGACGCACCGCTTGTCAGGCCATGCTGAGGCGGAGTCCCACATAGAGCAACTAGAAGGATGTGAAACTATGACATACAACTATCTACTGGGGCTTTGGGGAGAAAAAGGGAAAAAAAGGAGGAGGATTGGCAATAGATGTTAGCTCAGGACCAGTCTTCCTCAGCAAAAAGAGGAGGATTGGCATGGATGCTAGCTCGGGGCTGATCTTCCTCACAAAAAAAAAAGAAAAAAAGCCACTATGAACATTTGTGCACAACATTTGTGCTTTCATTTCTCTTGGGTAAATATCTAGGTGTGGAATGGCTCGATCATATGGAAGGTGTATGTTTAACTTTTTAAAAAACTAAGTCACCAATTTTCCCTCTTTTCATAACATCTAATGAGCTTATAGCCAAATTTGTAACTCAATCCCAGCAAGTGTACACTTCCTCACAGTACGCTTTTGGAATACTCACCTGGTTTCTGATTTCATCTTATTTTTTCTATTCTACAATTTTCTTTGTTTAGTCTACCTCATCTGTATTTTGTGCATATTATATAAGGCACATTGAAGTCTTTCTGGAACAAGGCCTAGAGCCATGAGCATGCAAAAAACAGCAGGAAGGATTGTTGAATGGGAAAAGCCGTTGGTGAAGACTGAAAAGTTGGGTTATCATCTCTACTCTGCTACTAAAGACTTACATGACCTGGTGCAAACTCCTTCCATCATCTTTCTGATTTTCAACTTGGTCAATAAACAGTATTGTTGAACTGAAATATTGTAGCCATTATCCCTGGAGCTAAAGGCTGAACCAAATGAGTTCTACATTGGGTTCAGTTCCACTATTCTGTGCCTGTTTCCCCAAGGACTTTCTGCTTCTTGTGGCTGATTCTCTTACAAAGCACCAAAAAGATTGTGGTGAATGCTCCTTCTCCACTATCGCTACCAAGAAATCTTAAACTACATTAATCCTGGCCAAATACAAGCACGTTCACTTGATTGCCACAGCCAACAACAGTCAAAATAGGTAGCAAGTTTCTAAATTCAGATCTATGACCCTGGATCTAAAAGAAGCCAAGCAGACAGGTTTCTGTTTCTTTTATTCACATGGTGATTTTGGGCAGAGAGCAGACATGCATGTGCTCATCAGGGGAAAAGGAAAAGACACAGGGGGGAGCCACATACTGGAGGGATCTTTGGGAGGCCAACGGTCACCTTCCCCCAAGGTTGAGGAACAAGAGAGATCAAATGACATCTGCTCCCAAAATCCAGTGTGCTTTCTGCCCCATCTGTCTTTCTGGTGAATGCTCATCATATCTGTGAGCTGTATATAAGCAGCCAGCATCTAATCTAGAAAACATCGAGGTTGCAGTGTCTCACACAGGGCCGTCAGCTCCCTGTCAAGGGGGATCTCCCAAAGAGGGGAGAGGCTTATCAGCATCTATGGTGTTAGTAGAAGGCAGTCCCCAACAACATGGGGGTTTGCAAACCAGGCACATGTACGAAAACATTAACACGACTGCCTGACAAGGTGCCTGAAATTGCACTCTTAAAGACTCATAAAAGCTCTTCCCTTCAGATCACAGATAATTTACTTCAGGAATTTCTGAGAAAGTGCATTACCTGAGTCATTTGTCATTTACAGCTTAAGGGAGAGTTCTAGAAGCAAGATGTCACAGGACTTGGAACTTAGACGGGTGGAGAGGGAATGATGAGAGGCAGGCCAAAAGCAAAAAGGAAGGGTCCCGAACAGCAGAAAAGGTGGAAAGCAGCTAAGTCCGACTTTGTCCATGTCCCAGTTGTGCCACAGTCAACAATACGACTTCTCTTGGGTAAGCAGGACCTCACCTCCACTCTCACTTCCTAGCACTTCTCCGAACTTTCCCTGTTGACTTCATGGGGCAATAGACAATTTTATAGTGCGCCCCCCAGTGGTTAGGGAGCATGTAATCGACTACTTCATCTCTCTTCAATAGTTCGCAGACTGCAACACTCTGATCATCTTTTATTTGGAGTGGGGCGGGAACCCGCCGTGATGGGGCTGGGAGCCTCCAAACTACTGGCCTTTCCTTACACTAGCGCAGCGGTTCTCAAAATGCAGTCCCTCGACCAGTAGCAACAGCATCATCACCCAGGAACTTAGAAATGTAAATGCTCAGGTGCTACCCCAGACGCGCTGAATCACGCATCCTGTTTGTAAAACCCAGCTTAAAGTCTGAAACTAACGCCCTAGCTTCAGCTCAAGGGATAATGGCTAGGATATTTCAGGATCAGGGCGAGCCCTCCAGAGCACTGAAGATGCAGTTACCCATCTAGGCCACACGGTGGCAAAACAATCCTGATAGCCTGACATTTTAGCCCTAAAGATGGCTGTTGTATTTGCATTGCTGAAGGAAAAGGCCTCTGCCCACAAATTGGTAGGCTCCTGAAAGTTCAGGAGAATTAGAAAGCCAGGGTAAAAGTATTTGTAAACAATAACTTTAAACCAATTCCAAAGACAGCACAGGAAAGTGAGGTTGATTCAAATAATTCATCTAGAAAGAGAAATGCTGGCTTCCACCAAGCAGAAGTTTAAAAATAACTTTCTTTTTCCAGTGAAAAGGCAGTTTATTGAAGGGAATAGTTGGTACACAACAAAACACATAGGCAGCCCCAACCTCCAGGAAGTGAGTCCAGTGGAATGTTGTAATGACTTTCACTTCCAGAAAGTCTGATTTTCCAGATGGGGAACTGAGCAAAAGATGGTGTTTCCACCCACTTATTATCACTTCTGACACCTCTTCAACCAGGAAACACGAAGGGCTGAGAGGAAGTTGGGCCATTAACAGCCACCACCACCACCACTCTTATGTGTGTGTGACTTCCCCCGAGTTCTGTGGAAGACAAAAAGTGTTGTTTGGTTTTCACATTTCTACTCACCCAGACTACCACCACCTCCTGTCTTGATGAAAAAAATGGGCAGGAAATTCCACCAGAAAGGCAGAGTGCAAATCTAATGAAAATCCCATCCCCTGTACCCCCAAGTTCAGAATGTCCTGGCATCTTAATTGAAAGCTGAAGATTTGGGTGGAGGCAAGAGAGAGCAAGTTGATGGGCTGATGCAAATGAGGGCGCCTGAACTCCACAGCTCAGGTCACTTCAGGGGTGGAAATATAGGGGGGACCATCTCAAAAGGGGGCCACCTTCTCCTCCCTCTTTAACGTCATCCATGAGGTAGACCAGAGGCTCCAATGAGCCACTAAGGAGTGGGGGTGAAAACCCCAGAAAATAGGATGAGGTAAGTTAAATGAGAAAACTCTACAAAGCGTTTCTCCCCCCATCCCATACCATCTGCCATCCTTGTGCTCCATAACTTCTGCTCCCAGATAATTCCTTGGGGACCCAAGCACCCAGGAATTAGCTGTCTGATGTTCTCTGGGAGTTCCCATACTTCTGGGAGGCGTGGGAGAGACTCTGAGGAGGCAAGAAGAGCAGAGGCCCAATTCCCAGAAACCCCACTTAGTCACCGTGCAACCCCAGGTATTTGCCTGAGAGCAAGTAGATCCCTGGTAATGGTGACTACGGAAAACCAACTTGAGCTGGCCTATCCACCCCCATTCTGGTGTGGCCCCAAATCCTCCCTTGATGATTCCCACTGAGGAGGGGTGGAGCCCGGGAGCGGTGAAGCCGGGGCCTAAGCTCCCTGAAGTGGCTGGCCTCTGCTTAGTCCCAGCTAAGCGCCTCAAGCGTCGGTCCCGGGTCTGGCCAGGCCTCAAAGTGTCACGCCCGGCCGCCTGTCCGTCCCGTGCAGCTTCCGGTGCGCGATGAGGTTGGTCTTCTGACTGAAGCTCTTGCCGCAGTCACGCATAGGGACGCTCGCCCGTGTGCGCCCTCTGCTAGATGATGCGGTGCGAGCTCTAGCTGAAGCTCTTCCCGCAACCCCGGGCACGTGCAGGGTTTCTCGCCGGTGTGGACCCGCCTGTGCATGATGAGGTTGGTGCGGTGGCTGAAACACTTGGTACAATCCCCGCACTTGTAAGGCCCCTCCCCGCTGTGGGTGCGCCGGTGCTTGACCAGGTCCTGGCCAAGACGGAAACTCTTGCCGCAGTGACTGCACTGATAGGGCCACTCTCAGGTGGACGCGCTGGTGCGCGGCCAAGGTCCGGGTGCACTGGGGACACGGGAAGGTCCGCTCACCGGTGTGCGTGTGCTGGTGACGCCCCTAGTCCGAGCTGAAGCCAAAGCGCTTCCTGCACGGCGCGCACCAGCAAGGCCATTCGCCGTTGTCTCTCCGCAGCTGGCGCGTCAGGTCTGAGCTCCAGCTCAGGCACTGGTTGCACTGTGGACATTGGAAAGGCTTCTCGCCGCCGTGCCTGCGCTTGTAGCGGTTCACGTTGAAGCGGTGGCTGAAGCCCTTGCCACACTCCAGGCACTGATACGGTTTGGCGGGTCTGGAGGAGAAAGAAGTCGCCAGGGACAGTCAGTGGCAGTGCAGGGGATCAGTTCCTTGCCCTCCGAGGTGCGCCAGTAGAGAACCTTATCAGAAGGCTCCCCAGAGACGTCGTCCCCACTGGGCTAGGCTGGGGAAAGGAGTCCCCAGAGGTCGCCGGCCTCACAGCCCTCCCTCGGCAGGGTAGGGGTTTCAGGCATGTCACCTGTGGGGGAAAGTAGAGGCCAGAGTTAGAGATGGGTGGAAGTGTGCTCGAGTGCAAATTAGGAGATTTGTGCCCTAGTATTGAGGCTAATATTGACCCATTGAGCGAATCACTCAGTATCTCTAAGCCTTCTTCCTCATCTGTAAAATGGGGGAAACTGGCCACACTTAACAGGTCTCTTAGGGTGATTAAGTAGTTGCTTAATAAATATTTGCTGGATGGAGCAGTTGAAAAAATAAAAAGATAAAGTGATACACACATTCATGGTGTCCACAATGCTTCAAACTCCATGATCTGGCTTCTCAGCAGAAACTCAGACAATTCAAAAACAAAATCAATGTACAGTTATCTCTACTTGGTTTTAGCAGGTTTAATTTCCTGATTCTGTCTGGCTCATAGTCATTTGGGGGGTGGAGGAGGACTTCCAGTGGGGCTGAGTGAGGCACGCATTTAGCAAATACTCTTACCAACAATAGAACTTGACAAATTTGTCAAAAACAGCCATGCAAGGACTCTGGAAATTGACCAAAGGCCTCCAATAAATTGAGAAGCATTTATTCAAGAATATTTTCTAAACCTCAGCAAAAACAGTGAGAAGCTGTGGCATTTTAACCTGGATCTCTCCCCATCACCCACCCAGCTCTCTGGCCCCAAAGTTCTCCCAGGGAAGGGCAGGCCATGAAGATCAGCAAGAAAAGGGCTGACTTTATTTGCAGCAGAACAGAGAAAATACTACGTGCAGGGAGCTGTCAAAATAATAGCAATCTCAGTAGCAAACAATCAGGGAAGGCCAACATCTTATCTACCCCAAGATCTACATACTGACTGAGGAAAGCAAGCAACCTACAGACCAGCCAGCAATTTAACAGGCAGATCTGGAGAACAAGACATCCAAAGTGGTCCTTGATAAGATCCTACATTTCTTTCATGATCTGAAGGCTGTGCACATGTACAAGGCTACACATACTAGCAAACTACTCACCTCAGACTGAATGTGAGACCTTACAAACACAGAAAGTAAAAGCCAAAAAAACTTACAAACTGCCTGAAATTTGAACGCATTCTCCAAGCCACACAGATCCATCAATAAAGGATCCATCAATAAAAGATGGAAGACTTAATGGCTCAAGCACAACATCTACCCAAGCTTTGGCTAACCGATAAACTATGCTGACCCCAGGGCGACCTCTAAGAGGCAAGCGTTAAAAATGAAACAAGAATTAGGAAACACTGTGGCCAACACAGAAGGAAAAGAAACCCCACAGAACTAGTCCAGGAAAGTTACCAAGCAAATAAAAAGACAGCAACAACCACCACCCTTGGAATTGGGATTCAGATTTGCTACATTATCTAAAATATCCAGTAATCAACAAAAAATTGTAAGACATGCAGAGAAACAGGAAAGTGTTACCAGTATACAAGAAAATAACAATCAACATAACTGTCTCTGAGGTAGCCCACATGTTAGATGTAACAAAGACACCAAAGCAGCTATTATAAATATGTTCAGAAAACTAAAGGGAGAATTAAAGAGTTTTTTAACTGTGATAACAATGTCTGATCACATACAGAATATCAATAAACAGATAAAAATCACGAAAAAAGAACTAAATGAAAATTCTGGAAATGAAAAGTACAATAACAGAAAGAAAAAAAAAAAAGTAGATTTGAGCTGGCATAACAAATAATAAGCAAACCTGAAGATAGATCAATAGAAACTATCCATTTTGAAGAACAGTAAGAAGAATAAAAACAAAAGAAAAGTTACTCATCAAATACAAAGGATCGTCATAAAATTAACAACCAATTTTTCATCAGAAATCATGGAGACCAGAAGGCAGGAAGGTAACATATTTAAAGTGCTGAAAGAAAAAAAATGTCAACCAAGTAGTCTACATCTGGCAAAATTATCCTTCCAAAATGCTAGAGAGGGTCTGGCCCAGTGGCGTAGTGGTTAAGTTCATGAGCTCTGCTTTGGTGGCCTGGGGTTCACAGGTTCAGACCCCTGGCATGGACCTACGCACTGCTCATGAAGCCATGCTGTGGCAGGCATCCTGTGTATAAAGTAGAGGAAGATGGGTACGGATGTTAGCCCAAGGCCAATCTTCCTCAGCAAAAAGAGGAGGATTGGCAACAGATTTTAGCTCAGGGCTAATCTTTATCACACACACACACAAAAAATGATGGAGAAATTAAGACCTTCTAAAATAAACAAAAACTAAAGGAGTTTGTAGCTAGAAGACCTGCTCTATAAGAAATGCTATAGGGAGTTCTTTAGACTGAAATGAAAGAACAGCAGATGGTAACTAGAAGCTATATGAAAAAATAAAGATCTCTGGTAAAAGTAACTACATAGGTAAATATAAAAGCTAGTACTATTATATTTTTTTGTTTCTAACTCCTCTTTTTGTATCCTATATGATTTAAAAGAAAAAAGCCTAAAACAATCATTATGAGTCTATACATATAATGTATATTTAATTTATGACAATAACAACATAAAAGGTGGGGTGATAGAGGTGGATAGGAGCAGAGTCAATGCATGCCACTGAAGCTAAATTGTTGTCAGTTCAAATTGGATTGCTTTAAGTTTACTATGTTAATTGTAATCCCTATGGTAACCACTAAGAAAATAATTAAATACCCATGGGTCAAAAAGGAAATCACAAGAGAAATAGAGAATATTTTGAAGTGAATGAAAATGAATACATGGCATATCAAAATTTATGGATGCAGCTAAAGAGTGCTTGAGTGTAAAATTATAGCTGTGGATGCCTATATTAGAAAAAAATTCCTATTTAATAACATAAGTTCCCACCTTATGAATCTAGAAAAAGAAGCGCACATTAAACCCAAGGCAAGATAAAGGACAGAAATAATGAAGATTGGATGAGAAATCAATAAAATACAAAAACAATAAAGAAAATTAATTAACATAAAAGTTTGTTCTTTGAAAAAGTCAACAAAATCTATAAACCTTTAGCTAAACTAACCAAGGAAAATCTGATAAGATACAAATTACCAAAATGAGGTATGAAAAAGGTAACATTACCAACCCTACAGAAATTAAAAGGATAATTAGGGACTATTATGAACAACTTTATGCCAACAAATTAGAAAAATGAACCAATTAAATGGACAAATTTCTAAAAAGACGCAAATTACAAAAACTGACTCAAGAAGAAATAGAAAATCTGACTAGAACTATAACAAATAAAGATGAATTCATAATTTTAAATTTTCCCCAAAAGAAAAGCCGAGGCCCAGATGACTTCACTGGTCTATTGTATCAAATATGTAAAGAAAAAAATCCTTCACAAATTCTTCCACAGGAGAGTAGGAAGAAACACGGCCAAACTTTTCTATGAGGCCAGTATTATCCTGATACCCCAAAGCCAAAAAACATCACAAAGAAAGACAACTAAATCCCAATATCCCTCATGAATACTCATACAAAGATCTTCAACAAAATATTTGCAAACCAAATCCAATAACATAGAGAAAAGATTATACACCGTGGCAGAGTGGGATTTATCCCAGGAGTGGAAATTTGGTTTAACATCCAACCATCAATATTGTAATATACCATATTAATACAATAAGGAACAAAAACCACAAGATCACCTCAACAGAGGTGGAAAAACATTTGTCAAAATCCTGTATCCATTCATGTCTTAAAACTCTTAACAAAGTAGAAATAGAAGAGAACAACCTCAACCTGATAAAGGAAATATTAAAAAACTATAACCAACACCATATTTCATGGTGAAAATCAGAATGTTTTCCCCTTAAGATCAGGTGTGGATGGTGAGGCTCTTCACTCTCACCACTGTCATTTAGCATGGAGGATCTAGCAGTATTATCAGGGAAGAAGAAATAAAAATTAGCCTGTCAAAAAACTGACTTTTTTGACAAATGACATAATTCTGTAAGTAGAAAATCTTACAAAATGCACAAAAATAAATACAAACTAATAAATGAGTTCAGCAAAGTCACAGAATAGAAGATAAACATACAAAAACGAATGGTATTCCTACAAATGGACAATGACCAACCTGAAATAAAAGTAAGACAGTTCTATTCACAATAACATCAAAAAGAATAAGAGCAAAAGCTGCACACTGAAAACTATAAAACGTTGCTGAGAGAAATTAAAGATCTGTTTATCTGACTTATTAAAGATAAATGGAGAGACACTCCACGTCTGTGGATTGAACGATTCATTATGAAGATGGCAAGTCTCCTCAAATTAATCTGTAGATTAAATGTAACCCTTATCAAAATCCCAGCAGGCTTTTTGGCAGAAATTGACAAGCTAATCTTAAAACTTATATGGAAATGCAAAGAATCCAGAATAGTCAAACAATTCTGAAAAAGAATAAAGTTGAAGAGCTTCCACTTCCCAATTTCAAAATTCACTATAAAGCTACAGTAATCAAGACAGACTGGCAGTAGCTTAAGGATACACATATAGATCAATGGAACAGAAATGAGAGTCTAGAAATAAATCCTTGTATTTACGGTCAACTTGTCACTGACTAGGTGCCCAAAGGAACTCAAGGGTGAGTTTGGAAGCATTTAACTGTTTTTCCAAATTGTTTTTTTCCCTTTTGTTATGTTAAGGACATGCAACCACCAACCACCCTGAACCAGACCAAGCCTCACCACAAGAGCTATGCCCATGACCTTTGCCTTATTTTTAATGCTAACACCTCTCCAGGAGGAGCTTGGGCCTTATTACCATAACCTGCAGTGTACTGGAAGCATGTTTTCCAACTGAGCCTGCACAAGAGAATACCCGCGGCTCCCTTTTGAATATTCATTCCCAATCTGAAATAAAAGTTCCTTGCCTTCCTTTGTTCCACGACACCATGACTTTGGAAATGATTCCTCATGGCCTCCTATTTGCTGCAAATACACTTTACTTTGTAAGACAATTTCCACTGGTGTGGAGTCATATTTAACTCACCAGGAGGCGAACCCACTGGGTTTGGTAACAAACTGATTTTTGGCAAAAGTACCAAGATAATTCAATGAGAAAAGAACAGTCCTTTCAACAAATGATATTAGGAAAATTGGATATCCACATGCAAATAGATGAATTTAGACCCTTACCTCACATCACATATAAAAATTAACTTAAAATGGATATCAGACCTAAATATAAAAGCTAAAACTAAAACTTTTAGAAGAAAATATAGGAGAAAATCTTCATGACCTTAGTTTAGGTAACAGTTTCTTGGATATGACACCAAAAGGATGAAACGGAAAAAAAAATAGAAAAAGAATTTGATAAAGTCGATCTTCATCGAAATTAAAACCTTTTGCACTTCAAAAGACACCATTAAGAAAATGAAAAGACAAGCCAAAGACTGGGCAAAAAATGCTTGCAAATCATGTATTTGATAAGGGATTTGTACCTAGAATATATAAAGAACTCTTACAATTCAATAATATGAATACCAATAACCCAATTTTAGAATGGGCAAAAGATTTGAATAGACACTTTACCAAAGAAGATACGCAAATGGCTAATAAGCAAATGGAAAATGCTCAGCATCATTAGTCATTAGGAAAATGAAAACTGAAACCACTTCATACCACTTAACAAGTGTTGGTAAGAATGTGGAGAAACTAGAACCCACATACATTGCTAGTGAAAATGTAAAATGATACAGCCACTATGAAAACAGTTTGGCAGTCTTTTAAAAGGTACTATTCCATTTTTACGAAATGTCCACAAAAGGCAAATCTATAGAAACAACTACAGCAAAGTTGCAGGGTACAAAATCAATCTACAAAAATCAGTTGCATTTCTATATGCTAATAATGAACTAACAGAAAGAGAGCTCAAAAAGATAATACCATTTACAATTGCATCAAAAAGAATAAAATACCTAGGAATAAATCTTACCAAGGAGGTGAAGGACCTATACAATGAGAACTACAAGACATTATTGAGGGAAATCCACGATGACATAAAGAAATGGAAAGATATCCCATGCACGTGGATTGGAAGAATAAACATAGTTAAAATGTCTATATTACCTAAAGCAATCTACAGATTCAATGCAATCCCAATCAGAATCCCAATGACATTCTTCACAGAAATAGAAAAAAGAATACTAAAATTTATATGGGGCAACAAAAGACCCCGAATAGCTAAAGAAATCCTAAAGAAAAAGAACAAAGCAGGAGGCATCACAATTCCTGACTTCAAAACATACTACAAAGCAATAGTAATCAAAACAGCATGGTACTGGTACAAAAACAGACACACAGATCAATGGAACAGAATTGAAAGCCCAGAAATAAAACCACACATATACGGACAGCTAATTTTCGACAAAGGTGCTAAGGACATGCAATGGAGAAAGGAAAGTCTCTTCAATAAATGGTGTTGGGAAAACTGGACATCCACATGCAAAAGAATGAAAGTGGACCATGTGCTATCGCCATTCACAAAAATTAACTCAAAATGGATCAAAGACCTGAAGGTGAGACCTGAAACTATAAAACTCATAGAAGAAAATATAGGCAACACACTATTTGACATTGGGTTTAAAGGAATCTTTTCGGATGACATGCCTACCCAGACTAGGGAAACTAAAGAAAAAATAAACAAGTGGGACTTTATCAGACTAAAGAGCTTTTATAAGACAAATGAAATCAGAATCAAGATGAACAAACAACCAACCAGCTGGGAGAGAATATTTGCAAAACATACATCTGACAAGGGGTTGATCTCCATAATATATAAAGAACTCACACAATTGAACAACAAAAAAACAAACAACCCGATCAAAAAATGGGCAGAGGAAATGAACAGACACTTCTCCAAGGAAGATATACAGATGGCCAATAGGCACATGAAAAGATGCTCAACATCACTAATCATCAGGGAAATGCAAATCAAAACAACACTAAGATACCACCTCACGCCCCTTAGAATGGCTATAATCACCAAGACAAAAAACAACAAATGTTGGAGAGGATGTGGAGAAACAGGAACCCTCATACACAGCTGGTGGGAATGCAAATTGGTGCAGCCTCTATGGAAAACGGTATGGAGATTCCTCAAAGAATTAAAAATAGAGATGCCCTATGATCCAGCCATCCCACTACTGGGAATCTATCCAACGCACCTGAAATCAACAATCCAAAGAGGCTTATGCACCCCTATGTTCATTGCAGCATTATTCACCATAGCCAAGAAGTGGAAGCAACCTAAGTGTCCCTCGACTGACGATTGGATTAAGAAAATGTGGTATATATATACAATGGAATACTACTCAGCCAAAAAAAAGACAAAATCGTCCCATTTGCAACAACATGGATGGGCCTGGAGCGTATTATGTTAAGTGAAATAAGCCAGAAAGAGAAAGACAAACACTGTATGATCTCACTCATATGTGGAATATAAACCAACACATGGACAGAGAAAACTGGACTGTGGTTACCCGGGAAGTGGGGGTGGGGGGTGGGCACAAGGGGTGAAGGGAGTCATATATGGGGTGATGGACAAACAAAAATGTACAACCCAAAATTTCACAATGTTAGAAACCATTAAAATATCAATAAAAATCAAAAAAAAAAAAAAAAAAAAAAAAGGCAAATCTATAGAAACAGAAAGTAAAATAGTAGTTGCCTGGGGCTGGGAGTGGGAATGAAGAGTGACTACAAAATGGTCACAAGGGATCTTTCGGGGGTGATGGAACTGTTCTAAAATTGGATTGTGGTGATGATTTACAACTCTTTCAATTTACCATAATTCATTGAATTGTACATTTAAAATGGGTGAATTTTATGGTATGTAAGTTATACCTCAACAGAACTCTTGTTTAACAAAGAAATATTTCTAAGGTCCATTTTAGCTCCAACATTTCTACAACTTTAAGAAGTAGAATTGTTACCACCCAAAAAGGGGTTCGTCTGCCCACCGCAAGACATGCTGATAGTCAAGAAGCAAGGTGGTAGGAAAGAAAGGACTTTTTATTACAGCTTGCTAGCAAGGGGGAAGATGGCTGACTCATGTTCGAAAAAACCATCTTACAGAACAAAGATTACAGGCCAGTTATATAGGAGGCGGCTCTCCAGGTGCAGGAGACATCTACTCTCTGGGTGGGGCATCCATCTGACCTCCAGATGGCGGCAGACATCTGACCTTAGTTCCTGATAGTCTTTGGTTTTACTGGATATGCATCAGAGACCAGAGCAACGCCCTCTACTCTGATCCTTCAGTTGTCCTTGGTAGTGGCTATCAGCATAGACTCTCTGCCCAGGGGTCATCACATTCCTAAGGAACTCAAGAGAACAAAGTTATCGACTTACTGCAGCTGGGAGGGGCCATAAAATCCCCAGAGCATGTCTGGTCTAGTTAACCAGAGGCCATTCAAAGTTACAATATGGTTTCTTTTCTACAATATGGCTTCCCTTATGTCAACCTTGTGTTGAGCCGGTACCAGAATAAGTTTACATTTCCAGGACACAGGGCACTGGCTTTGGATGGGTGGAGCGGCCTAGAGTGGGGTGGTGAGGAGATGCCAGATAAAGATTCAGACCACCACATAAAATCCAGGAATTGATGGATCCACACACAAACCATTGAAAGTTGATGCACTTCTCCAAATCACCATGGTCAGAAGCAGTAATGAAGAGATCCCAAACCAGAAGCTGATGTACAATGTTTACTATCTGGCTCTGGAATTTGTTTTTCCTCTTACATGAGTACCAGTGTAGCTGATATTTGGGGACCAATACCTTTAAAAAGCAGCAAAGCCTCACCAAATGACGCCCTAACAGAGGAGCTACTAGGAAATGGTCTCATTTCCACATGTGGGCCCATCTTCATCAACACTGCCTCACACATTTCCTACACACAAGGAGATAGTTTCATCTTTTAATTTACAAGGTCTTTCCTTCTAGGTCTAAGGTCCTACTGGACCACAGGATACAAAAAAATGATTCTGAAGTCAACAGATGATAGAATCATAAAAAGTAGGGGACAAATCCAATTTGAACTTGGAAGAAATATTTTTCCATGGCATATTCTTCCCTAAGAGTTAACACCACAGTCAGCTTTAGCTTATGTTTAGTGAGGGGAGAGGCAATATATCTTAGAAGATGAGAGCACAAGTTCTGGAGTCAGACCATTCATATCCCAGCTCCACCACTGACTGGCTCTGACTAGCTCATCTCTATGATGATAATAGTAATATCTAACTCGTAAATAGTTGGAAATCTAAAATGAGTTAATATGCTTAAAGTTCTTTAAACAATTCTTAGCCGATAGTAAATATTACACAAATGTTTGCTATTATTTTGACTCTAAAACATGTTGAGATAAGATATGCTAAAAAAAAACCCTCAGGCTGATGTGGTGAGTTTTTATTTATTTATTTATTTATTTATTTATTATTTTTTGTGAGGAAGATCAGCCCTGAGCTAACATCCATGCTAATCCTCCTCTTTTTGCTGAGGAAGACCGGCTCTGAGCTAACATCTATTGCCAATCCTCCTCCTTTTTTTTCCCCCCCAAAGCCCCAGCAGATAGTTGTATGTCATAGTTGCACATCCTTCTAGTTGCTGTATGTGGGACACGGCCTCAGCATGGCCGGAGAAGCGGTGCGTAGGTGCACACCCGGGATCCAAACCCAGGCCACCAGTAGTGGAGCACGTGCACTTAACCCCTAAGCCATGGGGCCGGCCCTGATGTGGTGAGTTTGTTTCAAACATAGTAATAAACCATGTTCCAAAGCCAAATAGAAACTACTTTTTTACTTTTGAACATTTTATCTTATCTATGTCTTAGGCTATCTTTGCAATAGATTAGCATGAAGACTGGGAAGGTGGCTCAATTTACTACATCTAATATGTACAATTTGGTTTTGAGTTCCTCTAAACCTATGCATGAGCTATGGGACTCCCAAACAAAAATGAGACAGAAACACACATATAACTATACAACTATAAACACATATATACACCAATAGACATGCATACACAGATGATCTCTATAAATAAGGATGAGATACTTGGAGTTCTCTCAGTAGCCTAGTGGGCAATGATAGGGCTAGGGGATGCCTGTAGAACAGTTTTTAGCTGTTTAAAAATAAGAAGTCATCCATGATTGTATATATAGAAAACCCTAAAGAATCTGTTGGAAAACTATTAGAAACAATCAACAACTACAGCAAAGTTGCAGGGTACAAAATCAATCTACAAAAATCAGTTGCATTTCTATATGCTAATAATGAACTAACAGAAAGAGAGCTCAAAAAGATAATACCATTTACAATTGCATCAAAAAGAATAAAATACCTAGGAATAAATCTTACCAAGGAGGTGAAGGACCTATACAATGAGAACTACAAGACATTATTGAAAGAAATCCATGATGACATAAAGAAATGGAAAGATATCCCATGCATGTGGATTGGAAGAATAAACATAGTTAAAATGTCTATATTACCTAAAGCAATCTACAGATTCAATGCAATCCCAATCAGAATCCCAATGACATTCTTCACAGAAACAGAAAAAAGAATACTAAAATTTATATGGGGCAACAAAAGACCCCGAATAGCTAAAGAAATCCTAAAGAAAAAGAACAAAGCAGGAGGCATCACAATCCCTGACTTCAAAACATACTACAAAGCAATAGTAATCAAAACAGCATGGTACTGGTACAAAAACAGACACACAGATCAATGGAACAGAATTGAAAGCCCAGAAATAAAACCACACATATACGGACAGCTAATTTTCGACAAAGGTGCTAAGAACATGCAATGGAGAAAGGAAAGTCTCTTCAATAAATGGTGCTGGGAAAACTGGACAGCCACATGCAAAAGAATAAAAGTGGACCATGTGCTATCGCCATTCACAAAAATTAACTCAAAATGGATCAAAGACCTGAAGGTGAGACCTGAAACTATAAAACCCATAGAAGAAAATATACGCAACACACTATTTGACATTGGTTTTAAAGGAATCTTTTCAGATGACATGCCTACCCAGACTAGGGAAACTAAAGAAAAAATAAACAAGTGGGACTTTATCAGATTAAAGAGCTTTTATAAGACAAATGAAACCAGAATCAAGATGAACAGACAACCAACCAGCTGGGAGAGAATATTTGCAAAACATACATCAGACAAGGGGTTGATCTCCATAATATATAAAGAACTCACACAATTGAACAACAAAAAAACAACCCGATGAAAAAATGGGCAGAGGAAATGAACAGACACTTCTCCAAGGAAGATATACAGATGGCCAATAGGCACATGAAAAGATGCTCAACATCACTAATCATCAGGGAAATGCAAATCAAAACAACACTAAGATACCACCTCATGCCCGTTAGAATGGCTATAATCACCAAGACAAAAAACAACAAACGTTGGAGAGGATGTGGAGAAACAGGAACCCTCATACACAGCTGGTGGGAATGCAAATTGGTGCAGCCTCTATGGAAAACGGTATGGAGATTCCTCAAAGAATTAAAAATAGAGATGCCCTATGATCCAGCCATCCCACTACTGGGAATCTATCCAACGCACCTGAAATCAACAATCCAAAGAGGCTTATGCACCCCTATGTTCATTGCAGCATTATTCACCATAGCCAAGACGTGGAAGCAACCTAAGTGTCCCTCGACAGACGATTGGATTAAGAAAATGTGGTATATATATACAATGGAATACTACTCAGCCATAAAAAAAGACAAAATCGTCCCATTTGCAACAACATGGATGGGCCTGGAGCGTATTATGTTAAGTGAAATAAGCCAGAAAGAGAAAGACAAACACTGTATGATCTCACTCATATGTGGAATATAAACCAACACATGGACAGAGAAAACTGGACCGTGGTTACCAGGGGCAGTGGGGGTGGGGGTGGGGGCGGGGGGTGGGAGGTGGGGGGTGAGGGGTGGGCACAAGGGGTGAAGGGAGTCATATATATGGTGATGGACAAACAAAAATGTACAACCCAAAATTTCACAATGTTAGAAACCATTAAAACATCAATAAAAAAAATAATAAAAAAAAATAAAAATAAGAAGTCATCAAATGCATGACCTCTCCCTTAGCATGAGGCACAAAAACATGCACAAAAAGATTCATGCATACACCCACACACTATATACAAGGATAATCTATATATTTACCACTCACTCAACATGATCTCAGATGTGTGGCAAATCAGTGAGTCTGCCACACTACTGCCAGTGACCAATTGGAGCCAAGAAGTGCTGAAGACACCAGAGTGTACCCGCTGCTGTCCCCAAGCCACATCACCTGCCAATGACACCACCAGACCTTTCTGGTTCCATATTTTCAGGATAGAAAGAACTTTGCCCCAAACTTCTCCCAACACTCAATCCAAGCTAACATATGTGGGCTTTAAAAATCTCCAAAGTGTCAAAAACATAGAGAGAGTGTGGAGTATCACCAGATGGGCCCAAGTTTAAATGAGCATGAAAATATTACTGGCCACCATTATCCAAAAAAATAAAAATACAAGAGCTGATCTTAGTAGACAGTTTGATTAAAAGAGCCTCAGAAGTTGACTGTGGGTCCACAGTACCTCCTATCACTGACATTCCCATTCTTAGAGACATTTTGGGCTACATAAAAAAGACGGACATTGTCTCTTGACCTATATTAAACTAACTTTTTTAAAAGTCTGTGAGGAATACACAAAAACATTGACAAGTTGTATCTGGGTAGTGGCATTATGGGTGTTTTAAAAATTTTTATGCTTTTTGTATTTGCCACTTTTATTCAATGAGCAGGCATCACATTTATAATTGGAAAAATACGTCTTATTTTTCAAAAATTGACAAGGTTACCTAGAAGGGCAAGGAGAAACCACTGCCTCTCCCTTATACCCCTGGAACAAATCTAAATCTACTTTACATTCCAAATGACATCTTTCTCAGGACATGCTGATAGAGCTCAGGAAGTGCACAGCTCCAGCACACAGTACATTCCATAAATGCTTGCTAAATGAACACAGCAAGAATTAGAAGACAATGAGATCTGGATGTTAGGGCTGTGAGGTATCCACAGATGAGTCTCCTTTAAAGGACTCAGAGATAGCTGTAAGTTGCATACAAACCCAGCAGATGAGAAGCCACATGTGGCAGCATGGGGACCCATGCAGAATGACAATCCCAGGGTGAGGAGGTATACATGGCAAATACATTTGAGAGCAGGGACTGATGACGTGAACAACAAGAGACAAAAGGGTATGGTTGGCAAAGTAGAATTTCCCAAAAAATGAACAATTGGATGAGCAGATTGGTAAGAGGGTATATGACAAAGGAAAAAAAAATAAAAAGTAAGTTTGCTTTGCCCCTCACCCAGTACCTTGTCCAAATACTGAAACTTTCCCTTCTGCTTTGTAACTATACTTTGGACCCAGCCCTCTCACCTGCAGGAAAGCCTGGAATAAGCCTTCTTGGGGCATCAAGAATCCATGGCTCCTCATCTTGCTCCTGCTGTGAGATTAGCTCAGGTTTAGGAAACAGGAATCCTAGTGGATCAATTAGAAGATCAAAAATTTCTTACTAAACTATCCACAGCTATTCTGCCCTGTAGTCTCTGTACCACGCCACTCTAAAAAACAAAATCCAGATAGTCATTCTTCAACTTGAACTACCACCCCTCCACCAAGTTACGTCCACCTTTCATATGTCCAACGTACATGTGGTCCATTTTACTCTCAAAATTCTAGAATGGATGCCTGTGGCCCATATAACAAAGTGTCATGGGTGATGAGGCTGGCTTCAAAGGTAGACTTGGGCCATGTAGTTCATTCAACTTGTCTAACAGCAATTTTTGTAACCACCTCCATCATCTCATCTTACCCTAACCTAGCCAGGCAGACTGGTCTATTTACCATCATCGAGTAAGTCCAGCTGCCTTTGAGTCTTTGGTCTCATGCTTCTTCCCGCCTGGAATAGCTTCATTGCTTCTCCTCTCTCCATACCTAATTATTTCTAGTCATCTTACAGCAGCTCCCTCCCTCATGAAGCCATCCTCGACCACCCCACTTCACATAACATTTATTCTCTAGACCAGTGCTTCTCAAACTATCTGTGGGGAAGGACCAGGGGTTTGTTTTGTTTTGTTCTTTTGGTCAATGAGATGAGTCCACTGGTCCTAGGCTTGGATGCTGTGGCAATGTCAAATTGCTATAAAAGTTACTAAATGCTTTCTCTCAATTTATCTACTTATCCCATCACAAACTGATAACAAACAGTTCACAGACTGGTACTGGTCCACAGACAACACTGTGAGTAGCACTGCTCTAGAACACTCATTTGCCATTGAGCATACTCAGCCTTATGTGTACAACTGGTGGTTTTTCTGTATGGACCTCCTGTCTTACCAGCCAGAAGGTAACCTCCAGGTAGGCAGAGGCCATGTCTTATCTGTGAATACCTCACCCCAAAATGTAATGTGTGTTGGCTGGCTGATGGCAGATCCATAGAGGATTCTGGGGGAAGTTTGGGATTTGAAGTAAAGAAAAATGTGATGGAAATCAACTAGATCCTTCTATTATAACCTTGTTATCAATATAAGAAAGATAATATTGGACTGGTAAACCAAGGATCTGATTAAAGTTGTTATAACTCTCAGCTTCCTTGATCCTCAAAGCCTCAACCTCCTCATAGCACCCACTAAAAGTTGTGCCTATAAAGGTAGTGAGATAACTACCTGAAGACTGACTGACCCAGAAGTCTCCATCTCCCCAACCAGGCTCATGTCTCCCATTCCCAGGCCTTTTTATTCTACACAGCCCATTAGTGTAGCTGGATTTCCCATCATATCCCACCAGACTATTTAGGAAACAAAAATGTGTATGTAATAAAAATGTAATGGAGAGAAAGGAGTGTTATATGCATTTGGGTGAGAGTAGAGGCTGAACGCTTCATGGCTAAGAAGGGAGTGAGAGAGAGAAAGAAAAGAGAAGAAAGTGTGGAGGAAAAATGAGAAAAACAAGAAGGAAGAACATAATGGAGGAATAGAGGGAGGAAAGGAGATATAGGCAAAAAGAATAAAAGGGATTAGTATTAAAGAAAAGAGAAATATGAATGAAAGCCTTCCCTGTTTTGCAAAACAGCTGGTGACAACCCATTTTTGCTAATGAATTTGTGGGTTCTGGTCTGAATGACAAAGGTTACTAAGTCTCCCAAAGACTTTTGTTATAATGGTCCTGACATGGCTTTCTAAATATCTTTAACAAATTAAGGAATATTGCTGCTTTAAAAGAGTCTAGATTTCTAGAAAGAGTTATACAGAGCTATTACTCATCGTTCTAAGTGCCCCCATATAAATATCTTCAGTTCCTAGAAAGTTTTTTGAGTGTAATACTAACCAAAAAACTTGCTGTATTATCAGATCACTCCAACATCAATCAGTAGCCCCTGATTTGGGGTCACAGAAGCAGTGGGGATGTTCTCAATGAGTAGTGCTGAAAATCACATGCAGCTAATGAAAAAGAATTTTGAAAACGGGAAGTGAAAGGAAGTCTCACCCACAGAAGTCAGATGTCTGTAGTTCTCCCACATAACACCCCTGTAGAGGGCCCTTTGCGCAAAGTCCAGACACCCCCACTCTTCCTGGGAGAAACTCACGGCCACCTCCTCAAATGTCAGCAGCCTCTGGAATGGCATGAGAACCCAAGAATGAGACCCTCAAACATGGAAGCGGCAGCAAGATACAAAGACACGGAGAGGAAGACGGCATGAGAAGCAGATAAAGGCATAGTGACCTAGAGAGAAAATGGGACCAAATGCAAGGAATATAAATTAAGTGCCCAGCATTGTTGAATAAACAGAACCATCGCATCACAGAGTTGTTAGGGCATTTGAGGAGAAAAGTGGGCTCATCTGGTCCAATCCCATGATTTTGGAAATGAGAAAATAAAAGCATAGAGTGGCTTAAATGTGTCCAAAGCCACAGAGCCACCTAGTGGCAGAGTCAGAATTAGGACTTAGGTCTCCTTTGGGCCAGCCAAGTTCTCTGGCCATTGTGTTCTTGTCTCTACTTGCTGAATGAACAATGAATGAATCCTCGCCCAGTTTCATCAAGAGACTTCAGTTGAAACTGTGGATTCAGAGAGAAATGAAGGGACCAGGCTTGTGAGATGGAGTAAAGGAAAAGAGATGGCTGAGTACAGGCCCAAAGAGCAAAAAGGAAAAAGAAAACACACACACAAACACACACACATGCGCGCGCGCACACACACACACACTCACCACAGAGATAGCAAAGAGGAAGAGGTGAAAAAAAAGATAGAAGGGGGAAGTAAAGAGGCCACCTTCTCACCTGAACCCCAGTTGCAGAGTGCATGGATGCCGTGGTTAGCCTGTTGAGGATGAAGATGGGGAAAGTTAAGCTGGGGGAGGCCATTAGAGAGATCTCCATGCTGAGCCCTCCACTCCCTTCTACCTCCCTAAACCTGACACCTAAGAACTATCTCCCTTACCCACATCTCTTCCCTACTGGCCTCCTGCTCTTGCCCCTGAGCAACCCCTGGCCTTCTTCAGCTCCCACCTGCCCTTTCCCTAATGCCTCCTCTTTCCAGCCTCTGTCTCCTGCCACTACCTTCCTTTACTTCCCCAGTCCCAGAGGACCCACTCTCTAAAGTGTGTCCCCAGCCCCTGGTGGTATCTGCTACCAGAGGTATCCTCCTTCCTTCCCTCTGCAGAACCGAAGTAGAAAGTGACTGGGGAGGGAGAGGTGCAGGCAGGTTGAAGCACTGAGTAGAGAAAGATTTAAAAAAAAAAAAAAACAGAGGAAAACTCACCGGCTCACAGGGAAAGCGTGTCTGTGCTCCCTGGGCCAGCCGTTTCCCGAGCTGGGGAGCAGATGGCCTGGCAGATCTCACTTCCCCAGCCTGCACGGGCCGGTTCCCGCCATGAGACTCTGCCCGTGGCAGCCCGGTCCCCCTGCCTCCTGCCTCCTCCCGAGCTCTCGGGGATTCACAGATCAGTGCCCCAGGGTGCGACAGGAGAGCACAGCGAATGGGGATCTCGCATAGGGGCCGGGAAAGGAATGTAGGATGCAGGAGTGGATACCGAATAGAGACAGAGCCTCCAACTCAGTCCAGGAAGCCGGAGTGCGTGTGCGTCAGGTCGGCTGTCAGCCTCTCTGCCTCTCTAGGATGTGTGCTCTCACTGGCCTTAACTCTTCCCAGTCAGTGTCGCCTAGGAAAAGGTAGGACGATGGAAGAAGGGAGAGGACTCCTGTGCAAGGGGCTGCTGAGATACAGGGGCCCTGGGTCCTCCTAAGACATAGAGGGAAGGAGGAGGAGGGGCACACCTGGCTTGCGGCTCCAGAGATTCCCAGGTTGGTGCGCTGGGTGCAGAGAAAAACAGGAAGTGGGAGTTAGGTGCCGACTTCCGCTTCAAAGATGCCACCCACTGCTCTATTCAACCTCCTTTCTTCTGGCTAACCGGTACCCTTCCTTCAAGTCTGCAAGTAATTATCAACGTCCCTCAGTGTGCCTCGTACTAAACATTCTTCGTGATCAGTAAACTCCCTTTGCCTTCCTTCTCCACTCAGCATCGCGTTTCTAACCTCCTAGCTCTCCCTCACCCTCGCCCAAACCCAGACCCACTCCTTCCCTCCCCTGTGGGCCTCCCTTCCTTGAGTCCCTCCTCACCACCCCCCACCATCCCACACCCTGCAGGAATGGGAAACATCAATCTGCCTCATCCACCATGAACACCACCACCACTGCCCACCAACGGCCATGTGTAGACATTTCCTAGATATATTTACTCTCCCTGCAGCCAGGGTTGACAATGTCACCTGCCAGGGGGCTGGGAAATCAAGCCATACTCTTTTTAGAAACCACTGATGGGTAGCAGAATATGCCATCCCAAAATATACCTCTTTGGCATATGGAATTATAGAGGACTCCTAAAAGAGAAAGACAAAATGGACTCTGCGTGGCTAACCCAGACCTAAAAGAAAGCAGAGTCAAGCAGCCATGCCAGGAACGAGGTGCAGTCATGCACTTTGTTCTCAGAAAAACCACAACTTGTACCTGAAATAGCGTTCCTTCCTGACAGATGGCCAGAAGACTGATAAGCTGATTTTAGAATGCCGGTATCTATAGGGGAACCAGCGAATCACCGGGCTTTCAAAACAATCCCTGTGGTCTATGGTTTTTGCCTTTATAAGCTCTGCCCTCCCACACCCACCCCAGAGCATGCTTTCGATTTGTCCTGGAGGCTGCAACTCCCTGGTTTGCAAACTGTATGAGCAATAAAACTTTTGTAACTAAATTCTTGTATTCCAGATATTTTTATTGACAGGCATAAGGATTATTTTGAGCCGATCGTTTTTGAGAAAGAGCAGACACAGAAGAAGCTCTGAACACTAAGTAGAATTTACCCTTTTATAAGAGACATTTATAAGGGAAATCTCCATTTGTAAAAGTGCCTCCCTCTCTGTACCAGATAGAGAAGGATGACTCTAAATCCCAAGAAACTCTTCTCAAGATACAGGGATCCAGACTTAAAATTGCATAACAACCTTACTCTTGTTACCGAACCAAGTGGACTCACCTCCTGGTGAGTTAAATAAGGCTCTACACCAGTGGAAGTTGTCTCACAAAGTAAAGTGTATTTGCAGCAAATAGGAGACCATGAGGAATCATTTCCAAAGTCATGGTGTCCCCAAACAAATGGAAGCAGGAACTTTTATTTCAATTGGGGAATGAATATTCAAAAGGGAGAGGGGAGTATTCTCTTGCACAGGCTCAGTTGGAGAGCATGCTTCCACATAATGAGGCCTAAGCTCCTCCTGGAGAGATCTTTGCATTAAAAATAAGGCAAAGGTCATGGGAGTAGCTCTTGTGGTGAGGCTTGGTCAGTTTCAGGATGGTTGGTGGTTACATCTCCTTAACAAAGAAAAGGAAAAGAAACAACTTGGGAAAACAGTTAATTGTTTCCAAACCCACCTTTGAGTATCTGGAGGCACCTAGTCAGTGACAAATCGCCCCTCTAGTTTTATCCTGCTCCTCATTCTTGAGCGGCACAGATTGAAGGTCCATCTTCTGCAACTGCTTCCTGCTGAGCATAGGCATTGCCATAGGGACCAGTAGAGGAGCAGCATTTCCAGAAAATCTCAAATAGGTTTGTGGGCCACTGGAGGCATAGCCACAAGTTGTTCATAACAACCATCTGTAATTTTATAGCCTCAATGTGTTTAGGATCTGGGCATACTTACCCTTCTCCCTCTAGATTCCCTCAGCTCTTTATAGTTGATGGTGTTCAGGGCAAACTGCCCCAGGAAGCACCACTCTGGTATGCGGATTATTTCGAGCTGAAGACAATAAGGACTCAGAGAGCTCAGGAAAAATATCTGAGTTTCCCCTCCCAAACTGCCTAAAAAATTTAAAACCAAAAAAAATCTGTTTTAGGAAGGGGTTATTATCATGACTGCTATAAAAGATAATTTAGGATAGAGGTTACAATAGAAAAGGCACCAACAAGCCCATCTTATCGGGAGTCCTGTCTCTCTGGCCACATTCTTTGGATGGCCCTGCGAGGAGTTGCCAGACAATCATTTACATTTATAAGGGAAATCTCCATTTGTAAAGGTATCTCCCTCTCTGTTTGGAGAAGAGAGGGGGGGTGAGCTCATTTCTAGTAACTTATCAATGTGGAAGATGAGGCCTTGGGGCTGTATAATAAACCTTACTCTTGTTTACTGTGCTTTAGTGGTAATCTCCTGTAATTGACTCCCCCACCCCCAAAATCCTCCTTTGTCATTGGCTGAAAATGATATTTAAGACGAGAATTTCTGCTATTGTGTTGAGAAACGCAGTGTCCCTGCTTTCTCCCATGTATACATGTTATTAAACTTGGTATTATTTTCTCCTGCTAACCTGTCTTGTTGATTATTTGGCCAGCCAGAAGAACTTTAAGGGAAAGGGCAGAGGGAGATTAGCCCTCTTCCCCCGACAGTTTTGGCGAGCCAGCCAGGAGAAGCACTGGCTGGTAAGTTGCCTTCTCTGGCTGGAAGACCTGCCTTCTCCCTGGACTACTGCAGATGATGAGATACGGGAACGCCTGACGAAAGCCGGCAAAAGGTAAGACTTCTTACCACGTCAGCCTCCCGGAATCTCTATCTGCGGAGTCCGGCGGAAGGAAGTGGTGAGAATTTTTTCTCTTTCTAAATTTAGATTGGCAGGAGAAAATATTTGGGAAACTAGTTTCTTGGGCTTTTAGTGACTCTTGGTTTAAATTTGGTAGAGTACTCTTGGTTTTTGATCTTGATCCCTTTTCCTCCCAGAGATAGTCTCTGTTTTTCTCTTTTGTCTGTGTCTTTTGTCATAAGAAGGAAATACCATAGGGTAGGACGCAGGCATAGGCCCTACAAGCCTGCTGTCCGGCCGGCCCCACAGACTGGTGAGTTTGCGGGTCTCACCAGACCGGCGTCTACAAACTTTGCTGTGGATTATTATGCACATAAAGTGAAGGTCATTGCCAAGGGCATCTTGGAAGCCAAAAAGGCCGCAAATTTAAGTGGGCGCGGGTCGAGCAGTTAAGAGCCATTAGGGCGCTCGCCACTTTCAGAAGACTCCCGTGACAGGATAAGTTGGATCACGGAACGGGGTAGATGACACAGGTCCCCCGCCAACTGCAAGAAAATGTCCGTGCAACGACGAGGTACTCTGTAAAAGCACACAGTCCCCAACCCCGCGGCACCTCCCCCTCTAGGTATTATTCTGGCTCCAAGAGACCTAAGGCGTGACTAAAGCTGTCATTGTGCAAAGAAAAAAAACCGGATGAGGTTTTTCCTTCTGTCTTGTTCTGTGTCCTGAGAAAACTTGGCTTTGTGACCAGTGAGAATATTCTCCTTGGTCTCCACCATACGGAAGGTGCATTTACCGGGGTGCACCTTGGTGGCCAGTCGAGTAGACTGGGGTTCCGAACTGTCTCTTTGTCCGGCTGTGCCAAGTTCTCAGGGGAGTTTGTCATAAAGAGCCCAGTCCATAAGGGCTTTTGTTGTCTTTACCTTCGTTGCTTGTTAGTGCTGGAAAAATCCCATTCCAGTATCGCCCGCCCGGTGTCACAGATTAGCGGGTCTGTGACTGGAGGCGTCCCACACTATTGTGGGAGACCGGAGACATCCTTACCGCCTGTGCAACGAAGGTCTTTACTTTCTCTGAATATCTTTGGGAGTGAATTCTGTGGATCATGGGGGCTACATCATCTGCACCCTCACCAGGGACGCCTCTTGCATCCATGGTGAAGATTTATTCTAAGTGTGGAAAGTTACCTCCGGGTCTTTCCTTAAAAAGGCTTATTGGTTCGAGTCACTATTGGAATAAATATACAAGTGAAGATCCTACTCGTCAATGGCCAGACGACGGATCCTTTAAATTGGAAAAACTTCTAAATTGGGGAAAAAAAAATTTTTTGAGAGCTCTCACATAATTGCTTAATTGGTACCTAAGAATTAAGGCCAGAAAAAGGAAGGAAAAAAATTTGACTAGTCTTAAGACCTTGACTCAGGTTACAATTAAATTAAGAACATGTAAAAGTGTAAGTGTTGATAAGATTATAAAGGTTGGAATGTTTGAGCTAATTTTATACAAAGAGGTTACATCAACTTTGCCTGAGTATGTTTTAAAATGTCTGACTGGGAATGCTTCTCTTGTCCAAAGTTAGAAGACCAAGACCTATTGATAAAAATCTTAATGATAATTATATTTAAAGGTATAAGAAGTGATGAAAATTGCATGAAATTTTGTAGGAAAAAACTGATGTTATTTCTATCACAGAACTGGTTAACAAAAATAGTAATTTAAATGATGGCTAATTTTATCTGAAGTCTTATGAAGTCTTATAGGCAATCTAAATAATTATTGGGAACAAGTAAATAGTTGTGAAAAAGATAAATGTTGGATGAACTTTAAACAATAATTATGTGTTATGGTAGTTACTGCTTCCAAACTCTTTTTGGTGACTTAAAACTTTAAAGTTTTGTTAAAATTTATGATAAAAAATTCACTGAGTATCATCATTTCCAAATAACATAAGATATTAGACATTGATTGCTAAATGTACGTTTGTCTACTTTTGGCTTTTCATTACAGGAAAACTAAAAGGTGTTTTGGCTCTATTGGTAAACATGTGTTTTATTAAAAGATTGTACTATAAAGTAACATGTTTCTAGAAGTTATGAAGTGTTTATAAATTTTCCAAGCCACAAGATACTAATGTAAAAAAAAGTTTACAACTGTTTACTTAGTTTTTACTTACAAATTAAGGTTTCTAAGGGGTAAAATTCCTAATTAGTATATGTGATTGAAGCTACTAAAAATTAAGAAAAATATGTCTGTGTACAAGGAAAGTAAGATGTATAAAGGTACAAAGAATGGAAATATTTTGTTTGGTTAAGAAAGATAAATTTGTCCTCAAGTACTAGGAGGGAAAAGAAAGACATGGGACAAATTCTGAATGTAAAAGGAAAGTTATAAAAGGTTTGTGGAAGAAGAATTCTGGAAAAGGAGTTTTATGCATGATCAAGTTGGCTAAGATTAAAATGAATTTAATTAAGTAAATGAGTTTTAATAGCAGAAATAAGCTGGTGCAAAATTAAAATTTGGTCTTCTGTCTCTTAAAAGGATAATTTGCTTAAACTTAATAAAGAGGTTACAAAAGATTTTTCTTTACCTTTGAGTAAGTCTACCTAAAAGACAGAAAAAAAAAAAAAACTGTTAAAATAACTTACTACGTTCAAAAGACTGAGGTCTCTCTATTAAGGCTTTTGGACTGTTAATGCTCTGTTTGCTTTGATTGTTTATATTTTTGACAAGCTCCACCAAAATTCATATCTTAAATAAAGTCTTTTTTTTTTTACTTTTTTCTTTGGGAATTTTCAAAGGGCCCTGGAACTTCTCAAAAAAATTTGCTCTCTTCCTATAAGGGGAAAGATACTAGACTTATTAGGCTTATTCAATATGTTCAATTACATGGAAAGCATTGTCAGACAAGTGATGATAAGCCTGCTTAGGTGCTATTATGTGGGCAAATGTTATTGGCATAGGTGTTTTAAAATTATATAACATTACTGAAATTCTGATCTGTCCTGGTTATCAGTCATAATTCTGGTTATTATTATTTTAAAGTGTTGTATGTCACAAAATTAACCAAATTTCCTTGTCAATTGCCATTTTGAGGTCTTGTTGTTTACAGACTTATTTCTTTGCTCTAATGCTTTTGCAAAATGTTTCGACTTCAGAAAAATTCATGGAAAGGACTCTGACATTTACACTGGAACTGTACAGGTTTCTGACAAACTTTCTGATCATAAAACTGAACTGGGTAAAAAATTATAGAAATCTGATGGAGAGACTGATAACTTCATAAAGCTGCTAACAAAAAGATTGGGATCAAGAATGGATTACACAAGACTGAATAAACTGATAAGGATGCTTATAATTTTTATGATTTTTCATTTGAAATATTGCTGAATTTTTAATGTTTTGTTTTTTCAGATTTAAGGAAAACTTTTTCTCTTTTCTCCCGAGATAGCTATGACTTACAGCAATTTAGTAAATGATATTTTTGACACAATTGGAAACACTGGGTCTATTACCAAGGTTGTGACTGGAACATCATATTTGCAATATAACCATACAGCTTTTGAGGAATGAAGATTGGACTTTATGAAATAAAGCCACGTGGAAATATTGGCCTGGTACCTTTATGTTCCAAGCAGCACTTACCAGGATAAGTAAAGAATGTCACTTATCTGGCAGGTACAAGGAACCTTGAAATATTTTGGAGAAACCTCAGAATAGAGAAATTCACCCAAATCTATAGATATTACAGGCAAAGTCTGATGACAAAATCCTTGGCTTGGCTTTCCTGGCCTCGAGAGACCTTTAAAGTTCAATGTGAGATTCCTTATAAAGAGCCTATGTGATCAACTGCTATTCTTGCTGTACTTATGTAAATAATTGGGCCAACTCTATTGGAACTAGACTTATTTTGCAAACTAGTTTTAATTTTGCTATCTTAATAAAAATGAGGGTGATTTTAGAGAAAAAAATTATATTTCAGTAAAAACTATTTCAGTATAAGTTTGCAGATATTAGATCCTAGTTTTGTTGTCTTTTGAGGTTTTTGTTTTATATCTGTTGACTAGACTAGATCCTGATTTCTTCTAGTCTCCTGAAATATCTGGCTACAGATGTCCAAACTAACTTTTTTGATTTTTTCCATCATTTTCATTTAAAATCACTGAAAACTGAACCTGCCCTTTTTCCTGAAGCCTTACAAACTGAAGCTGATAAACTTGATATAAACTTAAGAAATGACCTGACGACACCATCAGAGACATTTTAAACTACAAAAAATACTTTGACGCTGACATCTAAAATTCTTCTTCACTGGCTGTCCTCTGAACTCAAAATCTGGTTTACAATTTGCTCTAACCATTAACCTTGTTTTTCTTTTGTTTACACAAATATGCTTTTAGAGTCTGCCATGCTGTTGACACAATTTGAAAATCCTGTAGATTCTTATCTTCTGCAAGAACTCCTATTGCTAATGGACACTTAATTGCAGCCTTATTACAAGCTATTCACCTTCCTTCAAAAATTGCCATTGTTCATTGTTCAGCCCATACTAAAGAGACTGATGTCATATCTTTAGGGAATGACAGGGCTGACAGAGCTGCTAAACATGCAGCTCACTATAGACCCCCTTATCCGTTTTCCACCCAATTTTTAAATCTGCCTTTATCCCTGACTGATGTTATTAACTATTAGGCAAATGCCCCACAATCTGAAAAAGACAATTAGATACAAAAGGGTGCCAAACAATTATCAGATAGATTATACATTGGACCAAATAGACTTCCAGTAGCTCCTTTTCTTTTGACTTTTTGGCTTGCACTTATCTCCCACCAAGTGGGACATATGTGCAAACGGGGGATAGTTAAGGAACTGAAAGACAATTGGTTTTGCCCTGGCATCCATAAAATTTCTGACCAAATCCCCTCCCAGTGCACAACTTGCAAATCTTACCAAGTCTCTGGGAGAAATCAGTGTGATCCAGGAAGTCCTCCCAGGCCCACGCTGCCTTTTGTGGCACTCCAAATGGATTTTATAGACTTCCCTTCAGCTTTAGGTTACTCTCACTGTTTGGTTATTGTCTGCATGTTTAGTGGATGGACTGAATGCTATCCGACCAGACATACAGATGCCACAACAGTGGTAAAAAAATTAATAACTAAGTTATTCCTCGCTTTGGCATTCCTTTATAGATTGAATCAGACCAAAGAACTCATTTTACAGCAGAGATAAACCACTTGCTTACAAAAACTCTGGGGTATTCATTAAAATTTCATACCCCATATCACCCTCAGTCATCAGGGCAAGTGGAACGTAAAAATCTAGATATAAAAAGAACTCTAAGAAAAGTCTGTCAAGAAACTGGACTTAAATGGTCAGAGGCTCTGCCCTTGGCCCTTATGAAGATTCAAAATACTCCAAATAGAAGACATGGACTGACTCCTTTTGAAATAGTTTTTGGACGTCCGATGCCTACTGGCGTCTCTAAACCTTCAATTCCTGGATTAAATGAATATTATGGGAACTTAAGTGAACAATTTGATGCTATGACTTGTTATATACAAAAATTAACTAGTATACTTGAAGCATATCGTCAACAGGTAAAAGAGCCATGGCCACCACCTTCTGACAAGCCTTGCCATCCCTTTCGACCAGGAGACCGGGTGTACATCAAGGTCTTTAGAAGAAAACACACACTGTCACCTCGCTGGGAAGGACCTTATGAAGTCTTACTGATGACCTGCACTGCCATCAAAATAAAGGAAAAATCTTCCTGGATCCATGCGAGCCACGCCAAAATAGACCCAGAACATCGCTCTCAAGACAACTGGGAGATAATCCCCACAGGTGACCTTAAACTAAGGATTTCGAGGGCCAAAAGCCAGGCCCCAGAAGCAGCCGACATCATGAAGTAGACAGCTTTTCCCAAGATCACGGATCAAAAAAACCTACTTTGACCCATTTCCTCCCCCTTGCTTCAAAACTCCCTATATATATACGCACTCACACACACAAACTATTAGTGGATATATATATATATATTTTTTTTTTTAATCATTTAATAGAAAGCTGACTGGAGAGTGCTAGTCTCTATCTGCCCCTCTTCCCCTCTCTAAGTCTCCGCTAAGGGCTCTTTTCCCATCCGTGTCTTGCTTTTACTAACCCTCTCCTTTTCAACAGGTCGGGCACAGACCAAACACCCCCTTATGCCAGTTTACCAAGCCCTAGCCACGCTAACTAATCAATCTGACTGTTGGTTATGTCAACAGCTAGATAGTGCAAAAGAACCTGAACTAGTCTTTGTTCCTGCTGGTATGAACACCTGGTGGACTAAGTACGGAAAATGGACGAGTAACAGAGTATGGTATCCGCAAGAAGGGAAACTTCACTCTGCTTCTTCTCCTGGTGAGTCACTTGGGCCCCAAAAAGATTACTTAGAAGGTCAAGGACTGTCCCTTGCCCAAGCACAAACAATAAGTGAAAGTTTTTCCCTCTGCATTGAAAGTAAACATGGCACTAGACCTTTCCTGGGTGATATACCGAGACAATATTGCCGTCAAACTCTGTGGTTTGATTCCGCAGGTGGCATCTTCAGAACTCTCAAGGGAATTGTAAGTGACTCTATCACTACTCCCTCTGGCACAAACATTTGCCAAATCACCAAGTGCTCTGGATGGCTTACGAGCCACCCGTGTGCAACTTGGGGTATAGCAGCTATCCACATGGTTAAGCTGCCCAATGCCACAGACTATATATGGGTGGATCAAAAATCTGGACTCACCTGGTCAGGTGACAAGACCAGGCTTTATAGCTGTCAGAATCAGACTGCAGGCCTCCTGTACCAGCTATTCCGCAATCTGTTCTGTTCTCGCAGACTGACAGGAGTTCATGGGAAATGGAGATATTTAGGTAGTAACAGTGCAAGTGGCACAGATCATGAAATAGTCCAGATCCTGGGAACTACAGACTCAATTCTAACCTTGTCTTTAAACTACACTGGTCTTTTCATTTTATGCGGCAACAAAGTGTATAAAGGATTCCCACCTAATTGGTCAGGACGATGCGGACTTGGATACCTGGCTCCTTCTGTCACCAAACACTCCACCTTAAATGCTAGCCCAATTACAAACTTGGGTTCGTTTGTTCATAAGATTGTGCCACATAAATGTGCCAGTCGAGAAATCGTGGAAAATCCACTTGTGTATCACAACTCCAAGTTCTTTTCAGCCTTGAGAGTCCTATTCCCCGGCTTTGGAGATTATGAGTTGGAGAAAGCAATATTAAATCTCTCTATGGTAATGGAACAAGAGTTCAACACCACCATGCAAACCTTAAACATACTCCAGTCAGAGATTAACAGCCTAGCATCTGTGGTGCTCCAAAATCGTCGTGCTCTGAACGTACTCACTGCCCAGCAAGGAGGAGCATGCGCAATCATTGGAGAAAAATGTTGTTTTTATGTGAATCAAACAGGTCAAGTAATATCTAACTTAAATCTATTAAAAGAGAAGATTGACATTTTTCATCAGATAAACGAAGCTCACACATTTTATTGGACTGACTTGTTTCCAGGATTGGGGGACTGGTTTAATGGAGTGTGGGGAAATGTGCTCCGATTTGTTCTTTTCTGCTTGTTCATCCTCATTCTAATCTATGTTCTTTTCTCTCTCTGCAGACTTCTTATCACCCGGGTACTAACACGATTTCTCTCTCCACAGTCACCAGCTCAGCTTTTAATATGTGAAACTTCTAGGGAAGTTTCAGAGGAGGGAACTGATGGTGCTCAGGGCAAGCTGCCCCAGGAAGCACCACTCTGGTATGCGGATTATTTCGAGCTGAAGACAATAAGGACTCAGAGAGCTCAGGAAAAATATTTGAGTTTCCCCTCCCAAACTGCCTAAAAAATTTAAAACCAAAAAAAATCTGTTTTAGGAAGGGGTTATTATCATGACTGCTATAAAAGATAATTTAGGATAGAGGTTACAATAGAAAAGGCACCAACAAGCCCATCTTATCGGGAGTCCTGTCTCTCTGGCCACATTCTTTGGATGGCCCTGCGAGGAGTTGCCAGACAATCATTTACATTTATAAGGGAAATCTCCATTTGTAAAGGTATCTCCCTCTCTGTTTGGAGAAGAGAGGGGGGGTGAGCTCATTTCTAGTAACTTATCAATGTGGAAGATGAGGCCTTGGGGCTGTATAATAAACCTTACTCTTGTTTACTGTGCTTTAGTGGTAATCTCCTGTAATTGACTCCCCCACCCCCAAAATCCTCCTTTGTCATTGGCTGAAAATGATATTTAAGACGAGAATTTCTGCTATTGTGTTGAGAAACGCAGTGTCCCTGCTTTCTCCCATGTATACATGTTATTAAACTTGGTATTATTTTCTCCTGCTAACCTGTCTTGTTGATTATTTGGCCAGCCAGAAGAACCTTAAGGGAAAGGGCAGAGGGAGATTAGCCCTCTTCCCCCGACATAGTCTTGATACTGCGTTGCCCATTTCTCTGATGGACCTAGTCCTGCTGCCCAGGAACATGCAACCTCCTTGGAAGCATACTGTGCCTAAATGGTATGGGGTTGGTTAGGATCCAGGGCAGAGCCTGGGGTGGATAGCCGGTCATTACTTATCTGCATGGTGTCGTGGAAACAAGAGTTTCAAATTAGAGAGTGGTGTGCAGGAAAACTCGGAGTCATCAGTTATCTGTCTCTCTTGATGTTCAGGTGTAGGAGCCCCTTTTTCATCTGTGTGTGGTGGATCCAAGGGGTGACTCCTTCTAATTTTAGAGAAGACTAGGTGGTTAGTAACACCAAGCGAGGCCCTACCCAAATAGCATTTAGCTGATCTTGGCACGAACCGCTTTTCCAAGATTTAAGATAGACCCAATCTCCCGGTTCATATGGGTGGAGTTTGACCTCCATAGACAAGGGAAGACAGAAGTTTCCATACTTATTGAATGCATCTACCACCTGCTTCAGATTGATTATGTGTTTGATTGCCATGGAAATCTCTGGGTCTGGGTTTGCGAGCAAATCTGTGTCTTTAGGGAACCTCATCCCATAGGTCATTTCAAAGGGGCTAAGCTTCAGTTTGCCTTTTGGAGCTGTCCTTATCTGAGTGAGAGCTATTGGCAGTAGTTTTAGCCAATTTTCCTGTGTCTCTTGGCACAATTTAGCCAGGGTTTTCTTTAAAGTTTGATTTGCCCACTCAGTTTTTCCAGATGATTGTGGTCTCCATGAGGCATATAACCTCCATATAATTTTTAAAACTCTAACTACTTCAGAGGTTATTTTTGATATAAAATCTGGCCTATTGTCACTCTCAATTGATCTAGGCAACCCAAAATGGGGAATTATTTCTTTTAACAACAATTTTGTTACTTCATTTGCCCTTTCCAACCTACAAGGGAAGGCTTCAATCCATCCAGTAAATGTATCCACAAACACCAAGATGTATTTGTAGCCTCCAGGGGCTGTGGACATAACAGTAAAATCAACTTGCCCGTATTACGCCAGTAAAGTTCCCTGAATTTGAGTTGCTTTGGCCAGGGGAGGTACAGGAGGTCTGGTTTGTACATTATTCTTTTGGCAATAAATGCATTGTCCAGTTATTTTTTTTAATAAGTTCTTTTATACCTGGGGTGCTTATGAATTTTGTCAGCCATAGGTATAAGGCCTCTTTTCCATAGTGGGTAGAGTCATGAGCACTCTTAAGGAGCCCCCAAGCTGTTTGTTTGGGGACCCAAATCTTCCCTCGTGGGTATATCATCCAGCCCTTAGCTATTGAGGACCACTGACAACCCTGTGTCATGGCTTCCCTTACTTCATCACGGGAATACACTGGCGTAAACTCATAGAAGGGTAGAGTGGGAATTAATGGCAATTGGAGAAGTTCTCCTGATACAGTGGCCCTTTTTGCAGCTGCACCTACCAAGTTATTCTCTTTTATGGTCTCTGATTCCCCACTTTGAAGGCCTCTACAATGGACCCCAGCTTCTTCCTTGGGGTCCTGTACTGCTTCCAGCAGTTTAAAGATCTCTGGCCCATGTTTAATTTCTTTACTGCTGCTGTTAAGGAGTCTTCTTTCTTTTCAAATGATTCCATAAGCATGAATTATAGAGAAAGCATATTTAGAGTCTGTGTATATTGTTATTATTTTTTCTTTTCCCAATTCCAAAGTTCTGGTTAATACAATTATTTCTGCCTTTTGGGCCAAGGTGCCTGGTGTCAGCCCCTTGGCCTCTGTGGTTGCATGCAGAGACACTACTGCATAACTTGCTCTTCTTTGTCCTTTATTCATGAAGCTGCTCCCATCTACAAATCATTCTTCCTCTGCATTAGGCAATGGTTCACTCTGGAGATCTCTGCAGCTAGAGTAAACCTGATCAATCACTTCTGGGCAAGCGTGGGTAATAGGCCCATTGGAATCAGGGATCAGGGTAGCTGGGTTTAAGGTATGACAGGGCATTAAGGAAATCTGAGAGGAATCTAGCAGCAGAGCTTGATATTGTAGTATTCTATTCTGGGATAGCCATAGATGTCCTTTAGTCTCTAGTAGGCTAGAGACTTGATGGGCTGTCCACACTGTCATAGGTTTGCCCATAGTCAGTTTTTCTGCTTTCTTGATTAAGAGGCAGGTGGCATCTACAGCTCTCAAGCATGGGGGCCATCCTTTCACCACGGTGTCTAGCTGTTTTGAGAAATAGGATACCACCCTTTTTAGGGGTCCCAACATTTGGATTAGCACTCCCATAGCTATTCCCTGTCTTTCATAAACATATAGGTCAAATTCTTTGCTCAGGTCTGGTAAGGCCAATGCAGGCACTTCCATGAGCAAGTTTTTAAGCTTATTGGAAGCTTGGTCACATAGCTTATCCCATTCAAAGGGGTCCATTTCTAGCCCTTGTAGTTTATCATAGAGAGGCTTAGCAATTAACCCAAAGTTAGGGATCCAAATGTGACAAAAACCAGCCATCTCCAAGACTCCATGTAGCTGCCTATGAGTTTTTGGTGGAGAAAGTTGGCATATTACCATTTTCCTCTCCCAGGGAAGGCTGCACTGTCCCCTTGAATTGATGAACCCCGAATACTTTACAGTCTCTTTAGATATTTGTGCCTTCCTTTTAGACACTTTATATCCCTTACTGGCTAAAAAGTTCAACAGAATTATAGTGTTTCTATCAGAGATCTCCTTAGTAGGGCTGGCTATTAGGATGTTATCCACATACTGTAACACAGTATCCTCAGTTGGCTCTGGGCAACCAAATCCTCATCCCCCCTGAGGGGTCCCGGGTGACATTAACAGTGGGAGGAAAGCATGTTGAATTCTTGCTCGATACTGGAGCTACATCCTATTTTAATTTTAGTTCCCTTAAATCTTGGCCTAGGATTTCCCCAGATAGTGAGGGAGTTTTTGAACCATTGGGGTAAGACAGCCCAGCAATACTGTTGCTTCTGGTGGGAGTCTGGGTCCTCCAATTCAAAGGCAAATACCACCTGGGACTCAGGATCTAATGGGATGCAGAAAAAGCATCTTTTAAACCCAGTACTGTATAAAACCTGCTGTCCCCAGGGAGGTTAACTAGCAGGGTGTATGGATTAGGCACTACAGGATGTATCTCTTGGACAGCCTCATTGACAGCCCTAAGGTCCTGAACAAATCTATATTTCCCTGTTCAAGGTTTTTTAATGGGTAAAATGGGAGTGTTCCATGGGGATCTACATGGCCTGACCAATCCCTGTTCTAAAAGCCTATTAATTACAGGAAGGATTCCTCTTATGGCTTCTGGCTTCAAGAGTTATTGTTTTACCCAGGGCCAGTGATCTATCTTCTTCAATTCCACCTTTACTGGTGTGGTACCTGCTGCTCACCCCACCTGTCCTGTGTCCATACTTTTGAGTTACATCAGCTTAAAACATTTAGGGGAATCTCTTCCTTTTCAGGTGCTGATGTATCCTGTAATAGGGCCATAAGCTCAACTCCCCAACTTTTGGGGACTTGGATCTCTATTTTGCCTTGTTCCCAGCTTATTGAGGCCCCTAACTTAGATAGTATAGCCCTCCCTAGAAGGGGAACAGGGCATTCTGGTACATACAGAAAGGAATGCTTCAGCAATTTTGATCCCACTTTACACGTCAAGGGCTCCAGAAACCTTTTGGTCTCTCCTTTTCCTGATACTCCTTTTATGTCACACTTACTTTTTGAAAGTTTTCCTTTTGGATATTCAGTACTGAGAATGTAGCTCCAGTATCGAGCAAGAGTTCAACATGCTCTCCTCCCACTGTTAGTGTCACCTGGGGCTCCCCAGGGCAGATGAGGAATTTGGTTGCCCGGAGCAAACTGAGGAGCCCCACGTCCCCATCACATCTCATCTGTAGTCAAGGGAAGTTGCCATGGCTCGGTCTTATTCAATCCCTTCCCTCTATCGGGACATTTTGGACAAGCCTGCCGCCAGTGCCCTTCCAGTTTGCAGTATGCGCACTAGTTAGCCTCCAACTTTGTTGGTGGCTTTCCAGTCCCTCGGTGGAGGCCAGGGTTACTCACCCGTGGCGTCTTCTTTCTCTCCCTCCAGTACCTTGAATAGACTGGAGGGCCACAGCTAACAGGGCGGCTTGCCTTCTCATCTTTTTGTCTTCCTTTTCATCCTCAGCTTCATCCCGGTTATTGTACACCCTAAATGCAGCCTCCATTAGTTGTGCAGAATTAGCATCACGACCTATAGCCAACTTTTGGAGTTTTCTACGGATGTCTGGAGCACTTTGAGCTATGAAATAGGTATTAAGAAACACTGTACTGCCCTGGGCCTCAGAGTCCCAA
The DNA here is from genome assembly GCF_020826845.1 of Diceros bicornis minor. Taxonomy (NCBI): domain Eukaryota; kingdom Metazoa; phylum Chordata; class Mammalia; order Perissodactyla; family Rhinocerotidae; genus Diceros; species Diceros bicornis. The sequence continues at coordinate 36,060,087 of NC_080753.1, read as the reverse complement.
TTTGTATATCACCCGAGGCAGTCCTGCAGCCTCTGGAAAAAAGCGGAGGGATTTTCCTCAGGGTCTTGTTGGACCTCTCTTAATTTAGACCAGTTAAGGGGTAGCTGGCTTACTATTCTCGTGGCTTTCAAAAGCAAACCCCAGAAATATCCTAGCTTTTCTTGATCATCAGGATCATTGGGATTCCACCCAGGGTCAGTCTCTAGCACAGCCTGTTTGCTAGGCTTGTGAATGTCTGATCCCGGGTGATATTCATTATCTACTTGTTCCCTAGCTTTTGACAGAACGGGTGACTTTTCCTTAGCTATGAGGAGTGTGGTTAACAGGCTTTGAATATCTGCACAGGTTGGATTATGAGTGGAGAAGATTCCCTGTATCAGGTTTATGAATTCCTCTGGGTCAGCCCTCAATCCTTTAGTGTGTGCCCTCCAATTATACAGATCAGAGGTGGAAAATGGGACATGCAAATTAACGTCTCCTTTCACCATCAGGTACCTGTCTTAGGGGATACATCCCAGGTTTGTGACTAGTTCCTAATCTAGTTGTACTATCTGGAAGAGGATGGTTAAGGGTCTTTGGTTGTTGGAGAGTCCAATTTCCTATAGCGGGATTGTTCCGGGGGCGGGGACAGTAATAGGGCCCTGTTACACTCTCCAGCTTAAACAGAGTTGGGGTAGGGGAACAAGATGGAGGTCTTTGGGGGCTCACAAGCTGGTCTAGCAGTGGGGCCAAAGCTGGAGTATCTGAGCAAGGTGGACTCTGAAGTGGGCTTTTCTTAGTCCCATGTTTCCTGCTTTGGAGGAGCAGGTCCTCCTCGTCAGAAAGATCTTGTAATATGGGAAGTATTTTTGAAGTCTTAGATTCAACTTTTAATCCTTCATTTAGATATAGTGCCATAAAGCACTGGACATGCAGGATTTCTTCCCATTTCCTGGTCCTTTTGCAAAACAGATCCAATTGTAGTATGGTACTAACATTTAGGGTCCCATTTTATGGCTATTTTTCCCCATCCTCCAGTGAATATTGTGGCCAGGCTGTGTTACATAAAAAGATCATCTGCTGTCAGGTCAATGGGGAATACCCAAAGACCTTCCAATTCTGGAAGATGCAGCCCAACGGGCTCTCCTCCAGGATGGAGCTTGCTTCCCCCATATTCTAGCACCTTCTCTTGTGGTCTGTTTCCAACCTCCCAAGAGCTACTTGTAACAGTTAGTGGTGGAGCAGATGCCACAAGGCTGTGCCCAGAAGAGGCTTAGCACCCTAATAGCCTGAAACTAGACCAAGGATGCATAACTAAATCCTTAAAGGGGAAAAAAAAATGAGTGGACACTGGGTTTCATCCAGTGACCACTGATAGGGAGGGCAAGGAGTAAAAAAGAAAAGAAGACCTAGGAGTCCAGAAAAGCAAGACTGTGGAAAAACAGGACTGATGTCGAACATCCTTGACAAAAATGCTATGTCAAGCATCCTTGACAAAAACACAAAAATAAACAAAACAAAAAACCAGGCTCAGCAACTCCAGAAGGGTTTAACCCTATCCAAGGGGATCCCCCCTCTGATTACAGGCAAACACAAAGACAGACTCAATGACCTCAGGGGGTTTCGAACCCCTACCTCATCACTCCAGATGATATTCAATCTCCAGATGGGGTTTGACCCGTGACTAGTCACCAGGGATTACTCCTGTTTTGCCAGAACTGAGCACCGGCCGTTCTGGAGTGGCCGGGTCATGCAATCCTTCCAAACAGAGGGGATTCTCACTCCCCTGAGCCAGGCTACCTCAAGGTGGGGACTCGAACCCCAAAGCCAGGCACCATCAGACAGGCTTTGTGAGGCAAATTAAGAAAATAACTCTTATAGCCATGCTGTGGTGTTGACACCACTCACCTACATCAAGAGATCCTCTGAGCAAAGCACTCAGTGCAGCTGCTGGGTCTCCTAATGAGGCAGCGACATCAAGCCAGTAGCACAGGCACCACAAAGGGGTATGTCCCCTCTGGGTCGCCAATTCTGTTACCGAACCAAGTGGGCTCACCTCCTAGTGAGTTAAATAAGACTCTACACCAGTGGAAATTGTCTCCCAAAGTAAAGTGTATTCGCAGCAAATAGGAGGCCATGAGGAATCATTTCCAAAGTTATGGCGTCCCCTACCAAAGGGAAGCAGGAACTTTTATTTCAGTTGGGGAATGAACATTCAAAAGAGAGAGGCAGGTGTTCATTTGCACAGGCTCAGTTGGAGAACATGCTTCCACATAACATAGCCTAAGCTCCTCCTGGAAAAGGTCTTTGCATTAAAAATAAGGCAAAGGTCATGGGTATAGCTCTTGTGGTGAGGCTTGGTCAGTTTCAGGATGTTTGGTGGTTACATCTCCCTTGAGTTTCTCACTTGGTCAGTTTCAGGATGGTTAGTGGTTACACCTCCTTAACATACAAAAGGAAAACAACTTAGAAAAACAGTTAATTGTTTCCAAGCCTACCTTTGAGTTTCTCAAGGCACCTAGTTGGTGACACTCTTGTTTACTGTACTTTTCCTGATAACCTCCCAAAACTGACCTTCTGTCGATGCAAATAATCCATAACCAATCTATAAATCAAAATTGGGGTGAGTTTATTATGAACCAAATTTGAGGGCCATATAGCCCAGAGAGTCCTTTCACAAAGGAAAGGAGCACTCCAAAGAAGTGAGGGTGTACAGAGTGGTCATATATCATCAAAGAGCATGTATCACATATGATTGCAATGTCCCTTTTATAATAGTCACCAGATTGCCCTGTCGGCACAGCGATTGATGGACACAGCAGGTATCAGGTCTGCTGTCTCAATGCATGCAGCAGGTAGCAGGTCTGTTGTCTCAAGTTGGGTGGTACAGGATGAGTGTAGCAATCAAATCCTAGCCCAGGGAGAAACGCTTATCCTTAAGGAAATGCCAATGTGGGGAAAGTTGCATCCTTATCTTAAGGGCATTTGTTCTTGTCTTTAAAGCAGATATACAATGCATGTTCCAAGGCCACAGGCCCTTTTGGAAAAACAAGGTCAGGCCAAATTCGTTTTACACCAAATGGCTTCCTCATATGCTCCAATATATCCTATTGCTCGCCATTTATTTATCACTCCACAGCCCCCAACATCTTTCTTTTGTCTTTAGCTGAAGATGTTATTTAAGGTGGTGGCTTGGGCCATTTTGAGCAGTTTTACTCAGTTCCCCTGGGTTTATCCCATCTACATATACATGAGATGTACATGGTGAAACTTCTATTTGTTTTTCTCTTGTTAATACGGCTTTTGTTACAGGGGGATCTCAGCCAAGAACTAAGAAGGGTAGAAGAAAATTATTTTTTCTCCTCTACACCATTCTGGCCACCAAGCAGTTAGAGGCACTGCAGAGGAGCAACAGGGAACAGAGGACGAGCAGCCCACAAATGGTCTTGATATATTTAGAGAAACAAGGGTAGAGGTGCAGCACATGACTGAAGTTAGACATTTAGCCACTGTAGGGAATGGGGAGACGGAAGCGCAAAGGTTAAAAGCCACCTCTCTCCCTGTTTTAGGAGAGCTCAAGTTTGCTTCAGCTTCAGCATGCCCAGAATGTGATCAATAATATACCTGAGTGACCAGGCCCTAATGAAGGGACTGGCTTACCAAAACTGACGTCACCAGAGGCTGATTTAGAGCCAGAATGACGACTGACTACTTCCGAATGGACAGCACATCTGGTCTGAGTAGTGGGATCAATTTTGCAATCACCATCTTCAGGAAGCCAAATTAACTGGTCAAAATGTTGTCTAGAACCCAAACAGTGAAAAGAACACAATTAAGGGCTCTATCTACCTTAGGCTTTATGATGGACCTAAACAAACGTCTCTCATTTTCCACACCAAGAATATTAACCCAAGGACTGATTCTTATAACCCAAAACAATGTTTTCTACCTTTTTTTGTTTGTTTTTCAGTTGATAACGTTCCTGTGAGCGTTCTTTACTCCTCATCTCCCACCCCAACCAACTACTAGTCTAGTCATTGCTATCTGGATCTTATTCTCTATTTGTATAAAAACACCTAGACCATAGCCATGCAAACTCTAAAACATCTTTGACACAAAAAGTAAAAAAATTGGCATAAGCAATCACAATGCCTCTTCTCTACTGCCTTGCAATAGTTAGGACACTTTCTAAAGCAGTGATTGGAAAATAGTTCATAGAATTTTTGCATTTGGACCACAAATACACATACACATCAAGTATTTTCATTTTAATCTTTATTCAATTCCCCACAAATAAGCAGCTTGAAAAATGCAGTTTGCATTGAGAGCTCTACATTAGTAATGCCAAATAGGAATTTTGAACTCAGTAACATTTGTTAAACAGAATTGAATCCGGTGGAAGATTTTGTTGGCTGGAGCATTTATAAGACCTTGCACCAGTATGGGTGTAGAGACGAACTGAAGGAGGCCTAAAGATAAATGCAGTCGTTGACCTCAAATCTGAATAGGAACTCAGACCATAGTTTTGGAGAATAGCCATTATGGTTACCCTGGCAGTGTGGTGGGGCCATTGTAGAGTTATTCTCCTGAACTATACAAAGATAGAACCTAAAATGAAAATTATTACTGAGATAAAGATTGTAGGATTTCTCTTACACGGTCTTTTAAGTCTTCCCATTTCTGGGATGGTCTGGCTGAGTCTCTCGAGGGTCTTGGCTCTTTCCCAGTTCCTCCCCAACATTGGATATGCTTTCTTGGCATTCCTTGGCTTTCTCACAGATATTTTCTATAGGAAGTAAGCCAGTCATAACTCCCACTAGTTTCTTCCTGCCAGTCTGCAGCACTCTGTTGGTACCCAGAAAAAGATCAAAAAGTGACTAGCATGATCTTTTCTAGTGGAGCCAGGATCGTGGATATAGACTAAGACCAGAACAGAATACCTGGGGTCTTGGATGCCTCTCCTACCCTAGTGTCTCTGCAGTTCCTCTTGGAGAATCCTGGGGCCCATCAGCTGTTATTTTATCCCATGTGGATGACCCGTAATGATCAGCAGAGAAAAGCACCAAAGCTGGGAAAGAAAAGGCAGATCTGTAAAAACCCTTCCAGTGCAGGCTGATGTCTGACAACCAGGTGATTGGTTCTCCTTCAGTAGGCTACTGAACTCTTGGCAGAAGCTCAATTTTCCAATAGGCCTGTCCAGAGAATTTCCCGTGTCCATTGTAAATGCCACTCACTTCCTCTAATGAATTCGTATCCTTCTTAGTGGTATACTAGACATTTTGAGATTTGATAACCTATAACTCCTATTTCCCATGACTTCCATCTTCCAAATTCCAATGTCCAACTTCCCTTTAATTTCCCAGTAATCAGCCAGTGACTCCCATCCCTATCTCCCTTTGAGATATTTCTGTTTTTCATGACCCCTTCTCCCAACATTTTTCTTGCCTTCAATGACCCCATTTCCCAAACATCTATTCCTCATTTTTGATTACTCATGACTTATTTCTCCTTCTTTTGCTTTAAACTCTACACTCCCTTGATCCGTCTTCTTAAAACTCTTTAAGAAAAGGCAAAATAATGAAGACAGTTAAAAAAAAAGTTAGTGTTGCTGAGGGTTTTGGAGAGGGAGGAATGAACAAGTGAAGCACAGAGGATTTTTAGGGCAGTAAAACTACTCTATATGCTACAATAGTGGATGCAAGTCATTATACATTTGTCAAAACCCATAAGATGTACACCAAGAGTGAACTCTAATGCAAAATATGGACTTTGGGTACTAATAATATATCAACGTAGGTTCATCGATTGTAACAAATGTACCACTCTAGTGTGGGATGTTGATTATGGAAAGGCTGTGCTTTGTGGGGGTAGGAGGTATATAGGAACTCTATGTACTTTCTGCTCAATTTTGCTGTGAACCTAAAACTGCTCTAAAAAAATAGTCTATTGAAAAGGAAAAAAAAGAAAAAACCCCAAATATTTCCCCACAACCCTACACATACTAAATGACACTCTTGCAAGCTTCCCTTCTCCTAATTACCAAAACTCCCTAACCTTTCTGTATGTAAGTGTAATACAAAAAGTATTTCCAAATATTAAATATCAAAAATAAATTACTTAATTCCTCCTCCTGCAAAAATTACCTTTCTTCCCCAGTTAAGATTTTTCTATATTTTCATAATTTCCTCACAACTGGATGTTCCTTTCCAATACATACACATCCACCCACAAAGGACCATCTTTCTTACTGCTCATCCCTAATACACCACAGCCATACACATATACACAGCGAACAGAAGGAGCTGCTGCTCAAAATACTGGGATGCCCGCTGGCTGTTTAACACTCAGTGTGACCTGGAGCAAGTCACTCCCATTCCTCAGCTTTCCAACCCGGAAAATGGGCCCGCTGCAGCACGCTTTTACGGGTAGCTAACATACAAGACACGAAAGAACCTTGAAAAGTAATGAACTGCGACAACAGTCGCTATTAAAACCAGGCAGCAACGCGGGTCCTCCCCACCCCGGCGGCACACGAAGCGCTGGCGGGTGAGGGGGCAGAGCCCCTCCCGCGCGCCGGCGTGAACGCAGCACCGCTGCCATGGAGACGACTGCGTTAGGCTGGGAGGCCCCGCCCCTCCCTCCGGCAGGTCGGCAGCCTGCTGCCCTGGGCCTCTCTAGGAAGCACAGGAGGTTCGACCTTGGTGATTTTAACTCCTTCTTTCCAAGTGCCCACCTGACTTCGACGGAACTGGGGGGGTCTCAGTGCCCATTTGTACTTTTAGCAGAAGTGGGTACTGAAGGAGCGGAAATAAAACAGGGAGCTCTCCGGCTCTGGTTGAGCCTCAGATCCAAGCAAAGAACCCTTTGAAAGAGTGGAAGGGACAAGGGAAAGAAGAGAAGAGGGAGCTGGGGGAACGAAGCGAGGAGCTGAGGATGAATGGGAGTAGAAAGAAGAAAGGATGGAGTTGGGGAGGATACTTAAGGAAAGAAAGAGTGAGGGTGGTTTTTGACAGAGTACCTGTAGGGGGCGAAACTGAATGACGAGGTCCCTAGACTGTAAAAGGGAAACGGGGATCTACGGGAACTGGAGGAGAGAAGGAATGAATTAGGAAGGGGGTTCTGGTAGGCGTGATGGGGGCCAGAGATAATGTAAGTTTAGCTTCTTTGGATACTTCGCCCTCTGATTAAAATGATGATATGGTCACCAACTAGGCACTTCAACAAACTCAAAGGTGGGTTTGGAAGCAATTAACTGTTTTTCCAAGTTGTTTTGTTTCCTTTTCTATGTTAAGGAGATGTAACCACCAACCATCCTGAAACTGTGAGAAACTCAAGGGAGATGTAACCACCAACATCCTGAGACTGACCAAGCCTCACCACAAGAGCTATGCCCATGACTTTTGCCTCATTTTTCATTCAAAGATCTCTCCAGGAGGAGCTTAGGCCTCATTATGTGGAAGCATGTTCTCCAACTGAGCCTGTGCAAGAGAATAGCCCCCTCTCCCTTTTGAATATTCATTCCCCAATCGAAATTTGTTTGGGGACACCATGACTTTGGAAATGATTCCTCATGGCCTCCTATTTGCTGCAAATATACTTTACTTTGTGAGACAACTTCCACTTGAGTAGAGTCTTATCTAACTCACCAGGAGGCGAGCCCACTTGGTTCAGTAACAGTATTAATAATAAAATTTTCTACACTTGAAGATATCTCCCACTACCTGCTGATATCGCTAGTGGTGATTCAGAAGAGCAGATTCTCCTCCAAAATCTGAGGTTATCATTTCTTCACTCTGCAACTGCACAGAGCATCCTTACTACCTTTCTTGTGCTAGATGAGGTTCTTAGAGCAGGACAAGCCCTCCACCACCTTCTTGCCTGTTAGCTAAGCCTTACTTGCTAAGTCAATCAAAATATAGCAGCAATTATTCATAATGGCCAAGAACTGGAAACAATCCAAAAGTCCCCCAACAGAAGAATAGATTTTATAAAACTGGTATGGCCATACAGTGGAATATTACTCAGCAATAAAAAAGAATATTGTTACACACAACAAGATGGATGAATCTCAAAAGCATAATACTAAGTGAAATAAAGGAGTCACAGAAAAGTACATAATGTATGAGTCCATTGTATGAAGTTCTAGAAAATGCAAACTAAACTGTAGTGACAGAAAGCAGATCAGTGGTTGCCTGGGGTTAAAGCCCCTTAAAAGCGGGTAGAGAGAACTTTGGGGGGTGATAGGAATATTATATATTCATTGCGGGAGTGATTTCACAGACTATACACTTGTCAGAACTCATTGAAGTGTGCCTTTAAATAGATGTAGTTTATTTTATGTAAGTTATACCACAATAAAGTTTATTTAAATTTATTAAAACAATAAAAATATATCAGCAATAATAATAATATCTCAGTCTATTTTACCAAGTACTTTCAAATGCAACAAAAATGCAGAATACTAGCAATTCTAATTTACAGACACTGACGATACAGCTATAAACAAGAAAGACCATGTACCTGCCTTCTAGTACAGGAACAGAATTGTTGGGGAGAGACAATAAACAAGTAAGTGTAACCAGTACGTTGAACAAATAGGAATCCAAAGAGTGGAATTCCAACAGAAAATAACTATATTCCATTCCTTCACTGCCTAGGCAAACCAGCTATGTAGGGCACTTCCCCACCCACTGGGCGAAATATTGGGCAGATCACTCAGACGATAAAAAGTCCTCTGGTCACTTTTGGTCCCAAGAATGGACTTAAGTAAATAAAATAAGCAAAATCCTATAGTAATCAGTGTTCTGAACTTCTACCATATCCCATTTTCCAAGGGCCTGCCTGTAGTAGGAATTGAGAGAAGGGTCCTCTCCTACACTCCTCCTCCACTCACTAGATTATCTCTGGAGCCTTCAGACATGGAGGAGGGGATGGGGAATAAGTTAATGACTATAAAAGGACACCTGACTAGTGTCCTGTAATTTGGTGAGTTTCCTCTCAGTATGGCAAATACACAACACTAACTCCCTCTGGGCTTGCCAGATATTCTAAGCTAACACTTTTCCTTAGGAAGCACACATGGGGTCTTCATATACCTCCCACCATCCACAGGTATTTCTCCCCTGCAGATCCCTCCTGCCATGCCTTTTCTGGTTGGGCTCTCATTACCCCCTATAAACCCTAGGTTTGCGGCCTCTACCCCTATTTGAAAAGTGTTCTGAAAGATGAGAAAGGGCTCATCTTGGACAAGTGATTGGGGAAAAGGAATAAAAAACAGGTAGTACAAAGAGCTTACCATGTTTAAGGAGCAGAGAGGGAACCAGTGTGGCTGGTCCACAGTAATCAAGACGTAGAATATCAGAGGGTGAGCTTGGCCAAATACACAGCAGCCAGAACAGGCAGAGTCTGGAAGGCCTGGCCCTGTGTCCACACCATGAAGCTTTAGATATATTTGGTGAAGAAAGCTATATATACAGCTCAGATTTAAAACAAAAATATAACAGAATTAAATTTTTCATCTGTCAAATAGGGTAATATTTGAATGAGAATATTTAGTGATGGCTGGAAGTGATAGAGCAACGTCTACACTGTACATGGCTTATAGAAGTATAAATAAGCACTCATTTAAAAAAAAACCTGTCATATACTGAGCTCCTACTGTGTGTCAGAGGTTTTGCATACACCACCCCTAATCTTCACAGCAACCTTGCAATAAGCAGGTATTATATTCAAATTACAGATGAGGATACTGATGCTCACAGATGTCAAATGAGTTCTTCATGGCCAAGCATCATGGCCAGCATTCAAGCCCAGGTCTCTCTGTCTACAAAGTATAGACTCTTCCCACTTTGTCACTAGAGGGATAGATATACAGATAAACAATAGATAGATAGATAGATAGATAGACAGACAGACAGATGGATAGACAGACTCCAATGATTCTAAAGACATATACGATGCATTCCACTCTCACCACTCTTTCCTAAAGAAAAAGATAAAAACACAGGGGCCGGCCCAGTGGCGCAAGTGGTTAGGTGCACACGCTCCACTTCGGCAGCCCGGGGTTCGCAGGTTTGGATCCGGGGCGTTCACCAATGCACCATGCTGTGGTGGCATCCCATATAAAGTAGAGGAAGATGGGCACGGATGTTAGCCCAGGGCCAATCTTCCTCAGCAAAAAAAAAAAGAGGAGGTTTGGTATCGGATGTTAGCTCAGGGCTGATGTTCCTTACAAAATATAAAAAATAAAAATACAGAAAAAGCATTCTGTTTCCTTTAATATATTTTAAGAAAATTAAAATAACCTGGATATCAAAGAAGAGGGAAACAGTTAAGTAAATTATAATAAATTGACACATTGCACACACATGTATCTGATGGATGCTATAGTGCCTGATCATTAGCAGATGATCTATAAATATATTTTTATATTCACAAGAAATATGTAATAATACACAAATTCTTTCACTATAATGTTAGATGGCTAAAACAAAGTACAAAAAATAAATTTACAGAAATCATAATGAATTTAGCTATGCAAGAATTTGAAGGAAAAAAGGGGTGGGAAAGAGAATATACTAAAACATTAATGGTGGATATTAACAGCATTGGTTGTATGAATTATGGATAGGCTTTTTTTCCTTCTTTATATATTTCTGTAGCCCTATATTTCTATCCATCTCTCTTATTTCCTAGTTTCCCATAATCAGTATGTATTATGTTTATAATCAGAAAATATGAAATGAAAAGTAGTAGGTGAAAAACGTCATGTTTGGTTATGCAAACTATAAGGGCTCTGGGGAGTGAGAAGGGGCTTGGGAAGGCTTCTTGGAGGGAGTGAAGCTTGTGCTGGACCTCGTGGGGTGGGGAGGACTGAGGTAGGTGAGAGGGGACAAGGAAGACATTTTGTTCAGGTAAAGAGAAATTCTAGTGCAAAGACATGGAGGTGGGAAAA